>NC_135668.1:55454996-55795621 GCF_964188315.1 Podarcis muralis
TAATTATTTGGGAAATAATGGGAGAGGAAGAGGAGGAGGAAGCAGCGGGGGGGGGGGAGACAGTTGATGGACAAAATTTATTGTTAAGATGACATGTAGAACAATTAAGTAGTGCAATAAATCATCAAAATATGGAACTTGGAAGACTGGGGGCCGAATCGCAGAGGCGTTCAGTGAAACACCCCAATGCCCCCCCCCCCGAAGTTCAATGGAGAGACATATGAGTTCCTTGGGTTTAAAGCAAATGTGAACATGTTTTTCAAGGTGAGGGAAGATGATTTTCAGACAGACCAGCAATGCTTTTTTGTGTGATTAAACTTCTGGAAGGAGTTGCCAGGTGATTTATTGATTAATCAGCATCCTTGTTTGTTGAGATTGGACAGCTTTATGACTCACCTCAAGTCCATGTTCCTGGACCTGCAGCAGAAATCTGCATGTACACAAAAGTTCTTGAAGCTGAAGCAAGGGTCTAACTCAGTAATGGAGTGCAGTACAGAGTTCAGTTTGCTGTTGCAGGAGCTAGTGTGGAATCAGGAAGCCTTGATGGCTATTTACGATACAGGGCTGAGTGAAACCCTGTTGGATGAGTTGGCAAGAATGGACCTCCCTGGAGGCATTGATGCAAGCGGCCTTGAGGCTCTATCAGAGGAAGCAGCAGAGTTGTGAGCCCTCAGCGACTCAGGTTCCTCAGCACATTTTCTTGATGTCGAATTTGCTAAGGAACAGGGCATACCCATGCAGAAACTGTCGAATCCTTTGGAAGTACAGACCATTGATGGAAGACCCCTGGTGTCTGGGGTGGTTTCTCACACTACTGTGCTGTTGTCCCTGGAGCTACCAGCTCATCGAGAGCAAGCTACCTTCCACTTGGCAAAGTTGGCCACGTTTTCTCCCTCCCCTTAACCGGTGTACAAGGATACACCAGTCGTTGTTGTTGTTGTTGTTGCTGCTGCTCTTGGTGTTACACCCCTGAGGTCCAAAATCCAAAAAATCACGCCTCTGTTGGTGACATACATACATGTGAGGAAATTGGTGCATGTGTGATTGAAGAAGAGATTTGGGAAAACTATTGAGCTCCCTTCAGATTACCGGTTTGCAGGTGGGCTGCTTGCTTTCCTGTGACTCGCCATTCCCAGTGCACCACTCCACAATAAATATGTATCATTATTTTTGCTCTTATTATTTTGTCTCACAGAGCACAATGCTCCATGGAGATAACTTTGGAACCAGTAATTATCTCAAACTGCTGGGTTTCATCATCCATCTTGCCAAATCCCATGTCAGACCATGAACGCAGTCAGAGTGTAAAGCTTATATCAAATAAATGCTGTGAAATTCAGAGCCCCAGTGAGAAATTCTGAACACACAGGATCTCATGGGTTAGATCTTTGGCACATCCCCTTTATCAAAATAATCCAGAGCCAATAAACCTAATGCAATTTATGGTGGATGAGAGATAAATTTGCCATTCTGCATAAGTGTTGGTCAAGATGAGAGGAGCATTTCTGCTGCTGATTCTTCTCTTCCTGTGGCTCCAGATGCCTCCAACTGAGTGCAAGGAAGACTCTGAGAGATGCACCATGACGGATCCTGTCCAGATATCATACCAGTATTATCAGAGAGGGGACCTGATCATTGGAGGAATTATTAATACTTTTGGCTATGCATCTGAAGAAAAGAATTTCCAGGAGCATCCAAACACAGAATTTACAGATCAACTTTTGTAAGGAAATAACTATATCCTTCATAGTGTACACTTCTATATGCTGCTATAGGCTACAACTACACCATACAAACCATGGCATGTTCAGAAAATGTTTGACTTCTTTTCCATGTAAGAAGGCTAAAAATACAATTTATTCTCTTTATATTGTGATAATATCATCTTCTCCTATGTTGCTTTATTCCTCATCTGGAGGTTTCTGTCTTCTGCCTCTTCTGCTTTCTCCTCACCTGATCCCATGTTTCTCACCTGATCTCATGCTTGATCCTCTTCCTCCCTCGGTGTTTTATTCCACATCAAGGATGGATGATTTTACTTTGCAGCAAAGCTTGATCCCCTCATTCACAATCAGCATCATTCAATCTGACTGTCTCAGATGCTGTGATATCATAGATTCTGGATTACATTCCCTGTTGTACCATTTAAACAATCTTGGGTAAAAAACCCCTGAAGTGTTGCAAACTTCTCCCCCCCCCAAACCCCTCCCCCAAAGTATCTGACTGAGGTTTATGCAAAGCAGACCAACTGAAATTCGTACCTCTAGGTTTGTCTGATCTATTAAACGCAAGAGATAAGAGAAATTTTTTGTGTGTGTGTGCGTTACAAGAATGTTCTGCACAAAATGCTTTTTAGATGTTGTTGTTGTTTAGTCGTTTAGTTGTGCCCGCCTCTTTGTGACCCCATGGACTAGAGCACGCCAGGCACTCCTGTCTTCCACTGCCTCCTGCAGTTTGGTCAAACTCATGCTGGTAGCTTCGAGAACACTGTCCAACCATGTGGTCCTCTGTCGTCCCCTTCTCCTTGTGCCCTCCATCTTTCCCAACATCAGGGTCTTTTCCAGGGTCTTCTCTTCTCATGAGGTGGCCAAAGTATTGGAGCCTCAGCTTCAGGATCTGTCCTTCCAGTGAGCACTCAGGGCTGATTTCCTTAAGAATGGATAGGTTGGATCCTCTTGCAGTCCATGGGACTCTCAAGAGTCTCCTACAGTACCATAATTCAAAAGCATCAATTCTTCAGCGATCAGCCTTCTTTATGGTCCAGCTCTCACTTCCATACATCACTACTGGGAAAACCAGAGCTTTAACTATACGGACCTTTGTTGGCAAGGTGATGTCTCTCCTTTTCAAGATGCAGTCTAGGTTTGTCATTGCCTTTCTCCCAAGAAGCAGGTGTCTTTTAATTTCGGGACTGCTGTCACCATCTGCATTGATCATGGAGCCCAAGAAAGTAAAATCTCTCACTGCCTCCATTTCTTCCCCTTCTATTTGCCAGGAGGTGATGGGACCAGTGACCATGATCTTAGTTTTTTTGATGTTGAGCTTCAGACCATATTTTGCGCTCTCCTCTTTCACCCTCATTAAGAGGTTCTTTAATTCCTCCTCACTTTAGATCCTATATTCCTAAAGCTGACTGAATACTGATCATGGATTTCCAATATCAAGTGTTAGCAGGCACAATGCATATGAGATTTTTTGCTTATTTGTGTTATTTAATCTTTTGGAATTTGCTGGAAAAAGAAAAAAGGAAAAAAAAGAATACCTCTGACACATTGTGCAACTTTTTTTATTAGTTCAACACTGAAGTACTACCAGAATACCCTCTCCCTGGTGTTTGCTGTGAAAGAAATCAATGAGAACCCTAATATCGTACTGAATATGAGCTTTGGGTTCCACCTCTATGATAGCTTCGTGAATACAAGGATGACTTATCAGAACACCCTGAAACTTCTGTCCATCACAGAAAGGATTGTCCCCAACTTCAAATGTGACAAGAAAAGAAATATTATAGCTGTTATTGGAGCACTTGACTCTGACATCTCCCTTGACATGACTACAATCTTAGGCATCTACAAGATTCCACAGGTATAACAATGGTAATAGTAATATAGTAATAGTAATATGGCACCATCTGACTGGGTTGAGCCAGCCACTCTGGATAGCTTCAACTAAGTTATAAAACTACAGTATAGCATCAAACATTAAAAAACTCCCCAATACAGGGCTGCCTTCAGATGTCTTCTAAAAGTCAGTCGTTTATTTCCTTGAAATCAGATAGGAGAGTGTTCCACAGGGTGGGTGCCACCACTGAAAAGGCCCTCTGCCTGGTTCCCTGTAACTTCATTTCTCACAGTGAGTGGACTGCCAGAAGGCCCTCGGATCTGGACCTCAGTTTTGGGATGGATGATGGGGTGAAGATGCTCCTTTACTTATACTGTGCTGAGGCCATTTAGGGCATTCAATGCCAGTACAAACACTTTGAATTGTGCTCAGAAACGTCCTGGGAACCAATGTAGATACTTTCTGACTGGTTTTATAAGGTCTCGGCAGCCACTCTGAGTCACCAGTCTAGCTGCTGCATTCTGGACTGATTGCAGGTTCCGAACCACCTTCAAAGGCAGCCCCACGTAGAGGCTATTTCAGTATTCATAGCAGTAAATACTGAATATGTGAGCTGTGAAGTTTTTCTGCCTCTGGTTCTCCATACTTCCTTTTTACCTTGGTTCATTTTTCTGAAAAAAGAAGTGAGAAAGAAAAATACAAAACTTATACAAAAGTGTCTGGCTTTTCTCATGTTTTTGGTAAAAAATCATACCTGGAAAAATAAATAGTTCACTCACTGATATTCAGGCAGCAATAGGAATCCTCCTCCCAGGAAGCTGCACAACACCAGCTGCGAGAGGGCAGAGAAACGATGCTACCCAGCTACTGCTGGAGATACGCACTAGGTTATGGTGAGATCTGGGATGCGGGTGGTGCTGTGGGTTAAACCACAGAGCCTAGGACTTGCTGATCAGAACGTCAGCGGTTCGAATCCCCGCGATGGGATGAGCTCCTGTTGCTCGGTCCCTGCTCCTGCCAACCTAGCAGCTCGAAAGCATGTCAAAGTGCAAGTAGATAAATAGGTACCGCTCTGGCGGGAAGGTAAATGGCGTTTCCATGCACTGCTCTGGTTCGCCAGAAGTGGCTTAGTCCTGCTGGCCACATGACCCGGAAGCTGTGCGCCGGCTCCCTCGGCCAATAAAGTGAGATGAGCACTGCAACCTCAGAGTCGGCCACGACTGAACCTAATGGTCACGGGTCCCTTTACCTTTACCTTTATGGTGAGATCAACATGCATCCATAAATGGATCCCCCCCTCATTTTTGCTTTTTTTCCTGTTCCACAAGGATGTTGAAGGAATGACTGTGATGGCCCCTCCCAACCAGCTGGTTTGATCTATGCAGGCATTAATTTATCTATGAATGTCAGTTGCTCTCAGTTCCTCTTTTTCCAATCTGAAAGGGTGACCACAAAATTGGTGGTGCCCTGCCCCCCCCATTCTAAAAGGCCTCAAAAGAATAAATCAGCATTTCAGTGTTCATTTCTCCTATTTTTGTAAGCATTTTTGCCTAATCCACATATTTACCTGCAATTTCTCCATGGTAGTATATTTTTGGGTTTTATTTTGACTAAGAATGGCACTTTTATGACCAGTGTCTCTTAATATAAGCATTTATTTTTGGTTGGAGAAGGGAAATGCAAAATACAGAAAAGGACAAAGGTCAAAGGACAGTTGCATTTTGGTTCACAAATTCGTTTCTGGAATTCTGAGTTATGTAAATTTGCATTAAAATGTGAATCCAACTGAATTTCTCTCCTGTTGCTTGTTGTGTCTCATCAGAAAGGGATGTTGCTTGTCCATATATTGCCCACTAGCCCCAGCCACTATAACTCAATGGTCAGGGATGACCACTTGGGGTCCAGGAAGCTCTGAAGGGCCATAGCTTCCTCGCTCATGTAGTGAACCATGATTTCCAGGTACAAAAGAGATTCTGGACACACAACCCATCCACAATTTTGCTGAGCTTTACTTCCTTCCTTCCAAAGAAGCAGAACTTGTAGGGAAATGTCCATAGCTTGCACTAGTTTAGTGGTGTATTTCAGGACAAAGTATAGGAAAACGTGAAGGCCTTATTTTGTTATCTTCTTTGGGGAGGGGGAATGCAAAATAAAGAAGAAGAAGAGAACTAAAGATTTGAGCAATAATAATAATAATGGCTTCCAACAAAATATTAAAAATACAATAAAACAACAAACTTTAGAAACTTCTCTAAAGAGGGGTTCCTTCAGATGTCTTTTAAAATTCAGGTAGTTGTTTATTTCCTTGACATCTGATGGGAGGGTGTTCCACAGGGCAGCCTCATAGACCTAATATCACATAAGAACTATTTCATTTTCTACATACTTCATTATAAATGATAAACCTGACCAAGATGTTGTCATTGATGAATAATGGATTCAGTGGTTTTATGTTATAACACTTCTAAAACAAGTAATTTGCTCTTCCATTCATTCAAATTCCTCCAATATACAAAACAAAAGAATATATCTTTACATTCAATGAATTCTCATGGGTTCCACTTCAGGCAGTTAAGTGGGATGAAACCTAATTCTTTGCTATAACTCTCCCATTTTTGTGAGATTGATTTCTTCCTTAGATTGCTTATTGTGTATTAGCTCCAGTGAGGAGGACCGAGTTGCAACTCCAAACCTTCTTCCGGACGGTGCCCAATGAGAAATATCAATATGCAGGGATTGTCAAGCTACTTCTTCATTTCCAATGGACGTGGGTCGGACTTGTTGCTTCAGATGATGAAAATGGAGAGAAGTTTATGGAAATCTTAGGGCCAATTCTCTCCCAGCATGGAGTCTGCACAGCTTTCAATGAAAAACTACCATCCTTATCTCAAGGGATAGATCATTTCAGTTCACTGGAACTCATTCAGACGAAGTTCTCTTTCCTGATGGACTCAGACATCAATATATTAGTGCTGTGTGCAGAACCTCAAACTACTGCAGCTGTGAAATGGATGATTTATTTTTCTTCATTAGCTGAAGATATTGCAGAGAATTATACAGGCAAAGTGTGGGTTTTGACAGCCCAATGGGCCTTCTCATCAGATACAATGCAAAAGTATTGGGATATTCAAGTCTTTGATGGCGCCCTGTCTTTTGCAATTCACACAGAAAAAGTCCAGGGATTTAAAGAATTCCTTCAGACCCTAAACCCCAATTCTCCAAATGGAGATGGGTTCCTCCAGACTTTTTGGGAAAAGGCATTCGAGTGCTTATTTTCTGTTCCCAATGACCCCAATGAAATCAGAGACACATGCACTGGCAAAGAGAGTCTGGAGAGCCTTCCTGGGCATATTTTTGAAATGACCATGACTGGTCAAAGTTACAGTACCTATAATGCGGTTTATGCCATTGCATATACTTTGCATAAGATTCTCTCATCCAGACCAAAACACAGAATGAGGTCAGGCAGAGGTGGACTCCATCCTTCAAACCTGCAACCTTGGCAGGTAAGACTTCATATTCAGAATAAATCTTTGCTTGGGACTAATATATTGAATGATGACAGACGTGTAAAACAAATGTTCTTTTCAGTGCTTCCCTGTTTACCCTTGCCTTCACTTTGGAGCCAGAATCAATATATTCCCTGTTCTTCCCCTTCAAGTTGCAGAGGTGGAAGTATCTCCTACTGCTCTTCCTCACACAGAAATGCCCCCTCTTTGTTGAACTCAAGAATGTTGTGGAAGGAGCTGCATGTTCTGCTGTCCTATGTGTTTGTGATGCTGATATGTCAGGAGTGGTGAAGAAGGAGGCATGTTAAACTGTTAATATCAGAAAGATGGTATGATTTTATACAGGATAAACCACTCCAGTACTTTCTTCAGGCAGTTCTTCTCACCTGTTGACATTGCACATACCACTGTTGTTTGTCTCTCAGCAGCCTATAATAATATTTTTCTATAAAACCACTGAAAAATCTCCAACATTAAATATTTCCTCCAATATGAGTACTTTAAAGAGTGAATAGACACCAATCTTCATAATGCATTCTGTATAAAATGGTTCTGAATCTAGACATGTTTCATTATCCATGTGATAATGTGCAGAGTCAGGGAAGAGAAAGGACAAATATCAAGAATGAAGAATGCATTTGAAATTATTTAGCTATGTTTCTACCCCTGACTGCCAAAGCATTTCGTCTATATTCTGGAGCCTGCAATTCTTTCTGAACCAAAGAGGAACTTATATGGCTATTTTAAATGTAATTGTGCTTCTCTCCCAAAGCCAGGTGAGTGTTGGGAGTTTCCATTCCACCTTTAGTTGCAGACATGGGATTGTTACATGGCACATGTCTGTTTACATTCCAGCACAGTTTGCTAGCATTAGCAGAACTTCTGCTGTATTGCTTTTGTTTTGACTCTCTCTCTGAGAAGTCGGCAAGGAGAGACAACAGGTTTCTTTGTCTTGATTTATGATTAATAAATCCAAAGTTCATAGTATCAGCCTCTTCTGTTTGTGCGGTTTACACTGCTGAATATAGTGTGCTCAAGTCCGGGAGGCTTGAGTCACTGATTCATGTTGGAGCCATATGAAGTCGATGTATCCTTGCAGTGGCACGGCTGGAAGGAGACAATCCAGCTGGGGGCTAGCCAGCTGGCCTTTCGACCCCCAGATGCTGACAGTGAGCAAGGCAGTGCATTCCATGCCACCTTGGGGAAGGAGACACAAGGCCTCTGGAAGGCCAGGAAAAAAGGTGCCCCCTTGCTTATCAGGCTGTGAGGAGGTCATGACAAGTCTCTGGGAGCTTCCCAAGGCCTTCCTGCAACCTTCCCAGAGCCTAGGATGCCCCTCTCCGCCTTGTGCAGGGCACTTCCAGGGGTTCCTAATTTTGCACGATTTTGCCTTTGCACATGGACCCCCAGAAAGGAAGCCGTATATAAGTGCCTGGCCAAGTGTACTTCCTAGAAATCCATATGTGCTCCAAAGGTGGACCACACCATTTTTTACTCCTTTCCATTGTGTGACATATATCGATTGATACTTTTCATATGCCTTGTTTTATTCTGTCCAGCTTCCCTCTTTCCTGAGGAGCATCTCCTTCAACAACAGTGCTGGGGACTTTGTGTCTTTTGATGAGAATGGGGAATTGGCAGCTGGATTTGACGTTATTAACTGGGTTACTTTCCCCAACCAAACCTTCTTGCGAGTGAAAGTAGGAAAGATAGAACTACAGGAATCGCACTATGTTGACTTCAGCATGGATGAAGAAGCCATCACATGGCACAAAGCATTCAATCAGGTGGGAGTGGACTCTTGGTTTTCAAAAAAGGTAGCATTTTTATTAATATTAAGAATACAAATACAAGAATAAGGTCCGGTGTTAATAACATTCTTAAGTTCCGTTATTGCATGAAGGGGTTACTACAAGGGATTAAGCTCTCCTGCCGGTCTTAGCCAGGTCACATTAATGTAGGACTGGAGGTAAAAGGGAAGGCAAATGATCCCTTAATGGTTAATTCCAGTCAAAAGGGACTATGGGGTTGTAGCGCTCATCTCCCTTTTCAGGCCGAGGGAGCCAGCCTTTGTCTGCAAACAGCTTTCCAGGACATGTGGCCAGCATGACTAAACCGCTTCTGGCACAACAGAACACTGTGACGAATGCCAGAGTGCACGGAAATGTTGTTTACCTTCCCACCACAGCGGTACCTATTTATTGACTTGCACTGGTATGCTTTCAAACTGCTAGGTTGGCAAGAGCTGGGACAGAGCAACAGGAGCTCACCCTGTTGTGTGGATTTGAATCTTTGACCTTCTGATCAACAAGGAGCTCAGTTGTTTAGACTACAGGACCACCTGAGTCCCTGTGTAGGAGTAAATCCTGTGTTACCAAACAACACACATATCTCAGAAGTATGTTACCCACTTGCGTAGAAGAAGAAGAGGAGGAGGAGGAGGAGGAGGAGGAGTTTGGATTTGATATCCCGCTTTATCACTACCCTGTGGAGTCTCAAAGTGGCTAACATTCTCCTTTCCCTTCCTCCCTCACAACAAACACTCTGTGAGGGGAGACACTTCAAAGAAGTGTGACTAGCTCAAGGTCACCCAGCAGCTGCAGGTGGAGGAGCGGGGAAGTGAACCCGGTTCACCAGATTACGAGTCCTCTGCTCTTAACCACTACACCACACTGGCTCTGAATGAAGGAAGAGTACTTGTCTTGTAGTGTTTCTCTGAGCCTAATGTACATGCTTTCTATTTTTCCATCTCTGCCAACTCCCTGTAATTCACAATCTGTTGTCTTTCCTAGTCTCCTTTCCACCCACCATCTCATACAGATGAAATATTCAATTTCTCTTCTACTTGACTCCCAATATTTATAAAGCAATTTATTCACACATACACAACCATTCTGGAATAAGATGAATCTGCCAAATGATCTCGTCTTTTTGGTTCAAACTGTGTTCTTTACCATGCAAAAGGGAGTTTCCTCTTCTCCTCTCTTTCTGTCTAGGTGCTGCACCTTGGTTTGTGCAATGATCGGTGCCAGCCAGGCTACAGCCGGAAAAAGAAGGAGGGGCTGCCATTTTGTTGCTATGACTGTGCTTCATGTCCAGATGGGATGATTTCAAATCAAACGGGTAGGAGACATCATCTGCTCTTTTTAAAAATGCTTCCTAGTCTATTTCAACAGTTTCCCCTTAATAACAGTTCAGTACTCACTCCTAAACAGAACAGCAGTTGCACTCAGATCTGGAAGAAAGAAGACAGACACAGAGAGTGGGGCAAACTAGAGCCACAACTTTAACCTTGACAAAGTAGATCTGTGGAAATAGGTGTGGATCATGTCCAGTGTTCTCTGCCTGCTCCCCACCTGCCACAGCTTGCGGAGTCATGGAAGATTTGCCTCTCCCTCCATCCCCAGAGTTTTAGGGGTGAGAGCCAGAAACACCTAATCAAATTCTGCTGCTCCAAGATATCATAGTGGGCTTCTCACTTTTCAACAGAGATAACCGTTTTCTGGACAATAGCCATACGAGAAATATGTAAAATAACTAAGCAAGTATTAGACATCACCCCAGAATTGGCCCTACTAAACATCTTCCAAGACAACAATGCCCATTTACACCACGAAGAACTCATAACCTACACACTTTCAGCAGCCAGAAACACCATAACCAGACACTGGAGAGAGCTGTCAGGAGTAAGCATGGACTAATGGTACCAATTAGTATGTGAAACAGCCCTACTAGAAAAATTAACCAATAAACTGAAACTGACACGGGGACAAACAAAAGAAGACGCCTTCACCCTGGTATGGCTCCCCTTTATCACATACACAGCCCAACAAGACAATGACAATAATCCACCAACAGCATACAAATCAATATGGCTAACCTGATCCAAAACACCCACCCACCCCACTCACACACGAAAACAAAGATCACCACAGCCAATCACAAACAAACAATCACACCCTAGGCCAACCCCAACCTCTCTCACCACCAAAGGAACACAAGTGAACAACACAAGCAACGCTGACACCAAACTCTACATACATTAAGCATAATAGAAACATCGCCACCCGACCCCACCCCCATCCATCTTCCCTCCCTCCACCCCCTTTCTTCCACCCCATTTTCTTTCTTTCTTCTCCCCCTAATATCTCAACAAATGAAACGGATTTGTAAAAATGTTACATGGGGGAAAAAATAGACGAGGCATTACACTTACTTCTGTAAAACAAGAAAATCTTTAATAAAATATATATTAAAAAACAACAGAGATGACCGTTTGCTCTTTCAATGGCACCATATTAACAATCGTCAATACTTTGCTTCCTAAATTCATGGTGATTTGATTGATACCACCTATATGGTTTATGAATAAAAAATACCCATTGCATTTTACTGGTTTCCACTTATCTCTTTTTTACTGGTTTCCACTTGTTTCCAAATAATTAATGGCTTAGAATTGTGTTTTGGGAGCAGAAACAATATTTCTTTCAAAGGAAATTTGAAAGGCCATTGGAGAGGGAGGAATTGATTTCATTACAAAGAATGAAACAAGCCAGAAGAAAAAGGTTGCCTTGTTTGTTTGAACTCATATATCAATAATTTGATTTTTTAAAAGATACAGATCATTGTTTCAGATGCCAAGAAGGTCAATTTCCAAACAAGGGCAGAGATCAATGCATTCCCAAGAGACAAAATTTTCTTTCCTACGCAGAGCCTTTGGGATTCACATTAGCTGCCTTGGCTCTGCTCTTTGCTCTGGTCACAGCCTTGGTCCTTGGCGTCTTCTCTAAGAACGGGGACACTCCCATTGTCAAAGCCAACAACCGGGACCTCACCTACACTCTGCTCCTTGCCCTCTTGCTCTGCTTCCTCTGCTCCTTGCTCTTCATTGGCCAGCCTCACCCAGTGAGCTGCTCTTTACGACAAACGGCCTTTGGCATCATCTTCTCCATTGCGGTGTCTTGTGTCTTGGCCAAAACCATCACGGTGGTTCTGGCCTTCATGGCCACCAAACCAGGATCCAGGATGAGGAAATGGGTGGGGAAATCTCTGGCCAACTCTGTTCTTCTGGGTTGCTGCTCACTTCAAGCCAGTATTTGTGCTCTTTGGCTCTGTACGGCTCCTCCCTTCCCAGATGTGGACATGAACTCTCTGGCGGAAGAAATCATCCTGGAATGCAATGAAGGCTCTGCCCCCATGTTTTATTGTGTCCTGGGGTACCTGGGATTCCTGGCCATTGTCAGCTTCACCATGGCTTTCCTGGCCAGGAAGTTGCCAGACAGTTTCAACGAAGCCAAGTTCATCACTTTCAGCATGTTGGTGTTCTGCAGCGTTTGGCTGTCCTTTGTTCCCTCTTATCTGAGCTCCAAAGGAAAGCAGATGGTGGCTGTGGAGATCTTCTGCATCTTGGCCTCCAGTGCAGGCTTGCTCGCTTGCATCTTCTTCCCCAAATTGTACATAATCCTTCTGAGGCCCGACTTGAACAGCAAAGACCACTTGATTCTGAGGAGCAAATAAGAGCCAACTTGCATTGATGCCTTTAATTGTTGCATTATTAGAAAATGCAGGCATTTATTGGAATACTGGCCAAGGAAATCCTTTGTGTGTCCCAATTCTTATCTTTTTCATACTCAGTTTCTTCACCCCTCTTTTGTCACTGCGTTTTTCACAATCTGTGCTTAAAGTGGTTCGCACAAAATAAGTCTAAACTCTGATTTTCCAGGGACAGTTCCATAATTCCAAAAGGCTTCTGATTTGATCCTGGATTGTCCCTATTTCCCAAGCCAGTTCTGCCAGCACCAGCACGGGGAGGAGGGTGAGCCAGGGCTTGTCGTGAGTGGTGGCAACAGTGGAGGTGGCCAGGAAGCCTCCTCTTGCCTCTCCATGGCTGCCGCTGCTGGCCTCCTCCCTTGGGCAGCTCATAGCAGCTGCTGAGGAGCAGGCGGGGAGGAGAGGCTGTCGCTGCCCAGGCCAACCCCACAAGACGCACTGACTTTGAGGGGCAAGTAGAAGGCAGGGCTCCCCTGGGTGGGGAGAAAGGGGAAGGGGAAAGGAGGGGAGCACAAGGAGTCTTGATTTTTTTTAATAACAAAAATGTTTTGTTCATCCGCATCTAATCTTGTCCCTTTCTAACATTTCTTTTTGGGTGTGTGCTTTTCTTTTGAGGGTGATAAATCTGGAGACCAGGAAATTTGTATTCTATACCAGCTGACTTCATTTTACATTTATCAATCAGAGGGACTCTTGCTCCGTATATAAAAAGTGTAAGAACTCCAGATCCTGCAAATATCTCTCTGACATCATGATCCACTGTCCGATTTAGCCAACCACAGCTACAACCTCAATTTGACTTATTTAGAACCCTGCACTGTGTACCGAAGCAATGGCCACTACTTTGGGCTGCCATACATCCAGGTTTCCCCAAACTCATCCGGGAATTGGGCAGCGAAATGGCGTCTGGACTGATTTCTACTGAATTGGCAAAAATACCTAATTGACTTCAACTGACAATTCAGAATATGAGTAGCTAATGACTTCACTGTGACTGTGGTTTTACTATGTGTATTTGATGTTTGTTGAAGCAAGGCTTTATGTCTTAAGATTTTATACTTTTATGGCAGGATGCGTGGTTGGTTTGAGATGAGAAAGCCTGAGTAACAGAATGCAGGCCTGGCCTCTGATGCTGCCTGCAGGATTTGAGATGCCTTTCACTCCTAATTTATTCCCAACATGAATTGAGCATTATGAGGATGAGAAAAATCCTGACTAGAAGAATTAGCTTTGGGTCCTATTCCAATCTCTCTGGAAAGCACCAAAATAGAAGTAGGAATGGGGGTATTTGTGGCACATTGACTGAGTCAAGAACCATGCTGATAGGAGTTTCCCTAAGCAAATACGCATAGCCAAATTCTCTCGAGATCTCCATCATCAGCATTTGTCTAGATGCACAATGAAGAGATGGCAGTACTCTTTATTTTGCTTTTCTTATGAGCTGCTCCCTGTCGTTCAGCTCAGGCCTCAGCAGAATTATGTAGCATTTTGGAGAAAAGATGCAACCCAGTAATCCAGCACCGGATGATAAGATGGAGAAGATCTCCACAGCCACCATGTATTTCCCTTTAGTGCTTAGGTAAGTTGGGACAAATGATGACCAAACACTGCAAAATGCCAACATGCTGAAGGTGATGAACTTGGCTTCATTGAAACTATCTGGCAACCTCCTGGCTAGAAAAGCCACAAAGAAGCTGACAAAGGCTAGCCAGCTCATATAGCCCAAGACACAGTAAAACATGGTAACTGAACCCTCATTACATTCCAGGATGATTTTCCCTTTCAATGAATATGTGTCCCTATCTGGGAATGGAGGGGAAGTGCTTAACCACAGAGCACAAATTCCGGTTTGAATGGAGGTGCAGGAAAGGACAAGAGCATTGGCCGGCCCTTTCCCTACCCATCTTCTCACCCTGAATCTTGGATCCTGAAATTGAAGTTGTCATTCTCTTACATCCAACACCAGTTATCAGTCCATAGTATACGTGAAAATGTGTGTTAGGGTTATATCAAACATTAACATTTTTAGTTTAAATGCTTTCAAATCAATAGCCACGATTCATTAGGTTAATTAATTTCAGTGAGTCTAACTTAATGGATACATCTTGGTGTGTGTATTGGATTAGGATGACTCCTGTATCCCAGGCCATATCATGCTGATTTCATGAGATTCAGAATGCTCTGGGACTCAGAAGGATGCAATTAAACACTAATTATAGCTTTTACCAAACAGAAATACTGAAGATTTAGAGCAAATTGTTTTGGCAGATGCCATTTCCAACTGGTTGGATGTGAATAAAAAATTACCTTGCTGTTTCTTAATTTTTTAGTTGTTGCAATAGAAATGCAACATATTGGAAACATAAGTGAATTTTGGGAAATACAGGCTTGACACCTTAACAACATGTAGCTTCAACCTGGCATCCTTAGTTACCGCAAATAAAACACTTCTTAGTATTATATTATCAGTGTTCTGCATCTATGACCTCAGATACAGCTAGAGATGGGAGAGAAATTCATTTCAGTTTGCATTTAAAGGGAACCCACATAATTTGCACTTCGCAAAACAATGAACAAGCGGAAGAACAAGCAGCCTTTGAAATCTGCCTTTGAGGAGATAGCTATATATCGTATACACAAGGGCAAACTATATGGAATCATAGAATCATATAATTTTTGCATTGGGAGGTACTCCAAGGGCCATTTAGAGCAATATGGTCAAGCAGCTCTTAATGCCAGAAAGGACTTCTGAATGTTTAGTTGGAACCTGCTTTCTTGTAATTTGAATCTATCGGTTTGGATCCTACCTACTGAAGCAGCGGAAAACAAGCTTGTTTCATCTTCCTGTTAGATATTTGAAGGTGGTTATCTTTACTTTTCTAAAGGAAAACATACCTAAGTGCCTCAAATATTCCTCATCAGGCTTGGTTTCCGGAGCAGGAGAAAACAAGCTTGCTCCATCCTCCATGTGACAGCCTTTCAGATATTTGAAGATGGCTATCATATCTCCTTTCAGTCTCCTCTTTACTAGGCTAAACATACCCAGCTCCCTCAACTGTCCCTTGTCAGCCTTGGTTTCCAGACCCTTTATCATCTTGGTTGCCCTCCTCTGCACACCTTCCAGTTTGCCAATATCCTTCTTCAAGTGTGACACCCAGAACTGGACACAGGACTCTTGGTGGGGTCTGACCAAGGCAGAAGAGAGCGGGACTATCACTTCCCTTGAATGGGACACTAGACTTCTCTTGATGCAGCCTAGAATTGCATTAGGTGGTGTTGTTGCTGTTATTTTTGCTGCTGCATCACACTGTTGACTCATGCTAAGCTTGTGGTCTACTAAGAAACTGTATGTAACCAAATGGAGCAAATGTGCTGGACAATTGCATTTCTTCATAAAGTTCCCAGGTGAGTTGTAAACATACACTGTCAAAAGTCTAGGCTTAAAGCAATGGGCACCCAAGTGGTGGCTGCAGACACCCAGGGTGTCACCAGTGTCAACTATGGAGCCCATAAGGGATATTGTTTTTCCAATTCTGATGGTTTATATTGCTATGACATTTGTTTGCATAATGCACAAGAATATCTAAACTAGTAATTTTGGCATGGATAGGTGTTATTATAATTTCCCTTGTGTGCTGATGACATTTGAAGTTGCATAATGAATGGCAAAAGTTTTCCTTTCTTTTCTGTTTTGAACTCTACAACAATTATTTTCTTCTTTGAGATATATGTAGTCAGTGGCACTTGATGAGGAAGTTGAAGGCTGCTTTTGTCCAAGAGAGAGATTGTTGTTATTACTAAATTTGTTCCCTGCATCACACCCTAAATTCCTGGGGTGCCAACTTGAATAAAATATGGGGGGGGCAGGTAAGCCCCAACCCACGTAATTGGTCACAAGAAGTGGTACACTCACAGCATTTGAATGGCAATGCCCATTGACCTGGGTGGGGGCCTGGACCCCACAAATATTTTTTGCTCAATCTAAGTTCTTGGCAGAGCTATGCACAGTTTCTGGTCCTGATTTATAAATCTGGATCAGACTCTATAGGGTCCAAACTGACCCAAACCTGATTTGCCCTGCACTGCATCCACACCCAGATCATGATCATGATCCAGAAAATAGAGCTCTCTAGTCTGGAGGTGGTCAAGAATAAGAAAACAACACAGAGGAAACTGATGAGACACAAATTTATTCAAAGATCAAGATCAGAGGTCAGAGTGAATGATATCCCAGGACTACTCAAGCTCTAAGATATGGACACACACACACACACACACACACACACACACACACTATTTTCTTCCCCTTATTAGGCTTTCCTTGTTGTTCAGGTCAGACCTCAGCACAATGATGTAGCATTTAGGGGAAAAGATGCAACCCAGTAACCCAGCAGTGGAGGACAAGATGGAGAAGACCTCCACGGCTACCATGTATTTCCCTTTGGTGCTCAGGTAGGTTGGAACAAAGGTCAGCCAAACACTGCAGAAAACCAACATGCTAAACGTGATGAATTTGGCCTCGTTAAAACTGTCAGGTAACTTTCTGGCCAGGAAAGCCACAAGGAAACTCACAATGGCCAGAAAACCCATATAGCCCAAAGCACAATAAAACATGGCAGCTGAACCCTCATTGCATTCCAGGATGATCTCACTCTTCAGTGACTGCATGTCTGTATCTGGGAATGGAGGGGAAGCACTTAGCCAAAGGGTGCAAATGCCAGCTTGAAGGAAAGAGCAGGAAAAGACCACGCAATTGGCCAGCCCCTTCCCCACCCATCTCCTCATTCTGGATCCTGGCTTGGTTGCCATGAATGCT
Organism: Podarcis muralis; assembly: GCF_964188315.1. Lineage (NCBI taxonomy): Eukaryota > Metazoa > Chordata > Lepidosauria > Squamata > Lacertidae > Podarcis > Podarcis muralis. Next base: position 55,472,433 of record NC_135668.1, read on the forward strand.
AGAACCACGGTGATGGTTTTGGCCAGAATACTGGAAAGGGCCACCGAGAAGACGATGCTGAAAGTCATTTGTCGGAAGAGGCAGGTCCCTTTTCCAGGCTGACCAATGAAGAGCAAGGAGCAGAGGAAGCAGAGAAGGAGGGAGATGAGGAGGAGGTAGGTGAGGCTGCGGTTGTTGGCTTTGACGATGGGAGTGTCCTTGTGCTTTACAAAAGTCACCAGCACGAAGGTGGTGATCAGGGAGAAAGCCAGAGCGGAGACAGCTAAGCTGAGCCCTAACTTTTCTTGGTAGGAGAGGTAGCTCAGCCCCCTTGGAATACACCCTGTTTGGTCTTTGTTTGGGTAGTTTTCTTCTGTGCACTTGACACAGGCGTCCATATCTGGAAGGTGGAGGGGGAGAAGATGGAACAATTAAAAATGTCAAGAATATAACCTACATCTACCTGAAAGAATCAGTTACGGCAGGCAGTGAAAGTGTTCTTGAAATTGTTTGACAAACTGCAAGAGATTGGACACCCATAATTTCAGGGAGAGGGTTTGAATGTTGCTGAGCTTGGTCTAGTACATGCATATCCTCTAACATTTCTTCGATGAAAATAGGGATGTCCAGTTACATAAACATATTTTTATTATTTATACTTTGCCCTGCTGCTCTGGGTAGCTTCCAACAGATATAAAAACATAATAGAACATTAAGCATTCAGAAAACATACAGGGTTGCCTTCAGATGGCTCAGGGGTCAGATTATTTTATAGCCGCTAACATTTCCCCAATCAAGCTAGGGAATTCCTAAGGAAAAGCAAGGCATTCTGGGATCAAATCAGAAACCAGGATGGCTTCTGTAAAACCAGGACTGTCCCTGGAAAATAAGGACACTTGGAGGGTCTAGTAGATGCAGATCTCATCTAAAACCAAGAATGCACTAGGAAGTTCCCTTATTCCCATAGTATATTCGTATCTGCTTGTTGTTATTGAAAATCTTCATAAATTAATTACAAAATAAAATGTATTCCAAAAGGGAAAAGAAAAGTTTGGTGACAATTTTGTGCTTGCTGTGCAGGGCTTCCTTTATTAGTAGTAGTAGTAGTAGTAGCAGCAGCAATAATCATAATAATAACAACAATAATTTTATTCTTATATCGCCCATCTGGCTGGGTTTCCACAGTCACTCTGGGTGGCTTAGACCCTATATAAAAACACAACAAAACATCAAACATTAAAAAAGAGAATATCCTATACACACAACAAACAAACCAATAAATCAATAATAACTATAATAACAGTTTAGTTATACCCACATTAAAATGACAACCAACCCCAACTAAAGATCTAACCAACCCCAACCCCAACTTGACAAAAGCAAAACAGAGGAACCAAAATTAGAACCGTTTAAAACATTGTAAAACTAGGCTTGCCCTATTCTTTTTTGTTGAAGTTGTTGATCCTCTGAGGAGCCTTTCAGGGCTCCCTAGGATAGCTGGACATGGACCTTGCAGAAGGGAGCACTTTTCCTTCCAGCCTCTTGGCAGCACTGACTTCCCTCTCTTGTTCATGGGAGCTTTGATGTTTGCCTTCCTTCTACAACCTTTCCCATGCAGCCATGCTTCCGGAAAACATCATGACACCCTCAGATGGGTTTGTTTGAGATAGCCTTTCATTCGCCAGGCAACTGTTCATTTTGTTCAAATATTTTTTGCATTCAAAGAAAGCAGAGGTGAAATATATATTTGAAGGAAATGGGAAGAAGAGGGCTGTGATGTATTCAGTTCTCTGTGTTTGCCTGAGCTTGAGCCCCTGTGTTCTGATTCGATACTTGATGTCCAATCGCAGAACGTTTCAGGATTTGGGCTACTGCCATTGGCCCTTAAACTCAAAGTTATGATGCGCAGCTTGGGAGTTTAGACAGCCAATTACATTGAGAGTGGGAGTGGCCTAGCTCTTCAGAAATGTATACAAGCAGTTGCTTTGCCCCTGTTGGCCAGTTCTGTTAGTTCAATAAAGGTTCTTGCTGCTATCACTGTGTCTCACTTCGTGGGAACCCAGCTACACTTCAAGGGCCTCCTAGCCACCTGAATCTATTTATGGCCTGAGGTCTCTGAATACAGAGACTGACAAAGGTTCAGTAAAGGGCTTTTCTTTAGGTGCGGAACTCCCAGAGAATGGATTCCACTTTTCCATTTTTAAAATATTCATCTGATTGATCACATGGCTGATGTGTGTGATTTATACCCCTTAATAGTCTGTTTTAAATTAAAAATATATTGTTATTTAATCCTGCCTTTCTTCCAATTATCTCAATGCAGCATATATCATTCCCCTCATTAGATCTTCACAATAATCCTGCTTGGTAAAATAGTGACTGGCATAAGGTCAAAATGTCCTTGTTTTTTTTAAAACAAAATTTTAAAAATAAAGTTTTCTTTAACATATATGTTGCAGAATGCATTCAAGGGGACATACATTTTCCAAAGAAAGGAGGAGTGAGTATATTATGCTAAGTGAGTGTCTTGATATCTCTGTCCAAGTTGCCTCTTACCCTTCTGATTTGAGATCGTCCCTTCTGGACATGGAAAACAATCATAGCAGCAGAATTTCTCTCCCTCCTTCTTTTTCCTGCTGGAGCCAGGATAGCAGTTGTCATTGCACACAGAAACTGGCAGCCCCTGCACAGAAACACGCACCGGAGCTTAGTAGGAATATATGAACCCTCATGATGAGGAGAGTGTGCATGGGCCAGCTGGGGCTGTGGACCCTAAATCAGCGTTTCTCAACCAGGGGCCATATAGCCCCCTGGAGGCCCCCAGGATATTCCAAAGGGGCCACAGGTGAAAACCGCATAAATAGGGGGCCATGACAAGAAACTAGGGGGGCAGGTTTCAGTCGTGTAAATTATTTACTCTGCCTAACGTGGAGTGGATTACTGTCATCATGCCCGGAATATGGAAATATGAAACAGAGATAAAGTAATTAAACAAGAAAAGAGATAATGCGGGATTTGACCAAAACAAATTCTGGAAAAAGGAAGAAATTTTCAAAAGTGTTGAAACTTGTTTGCCTCTCTGTCATTCAATCGCCATTCACCAGATGTTGGCAGATTATACTACACCTCCCATCATCCTTGATCATTGGCTAACATGCCTGATGGTGATGGGAGTCATAGTCCAACAACATTAGGGGACCCAACATTGATATTATTTTTTTTACAATATCTGGGATGGATCTACACTCATGATTTATAAGATTAAGAAAGGGTTAAGGAAAGATTTTCAAAACATAAGAGCCACATTGTTGTTGTTTAGTCGTTTAGTCGTGTCCGACTCTTCGTGACCCCATGGACCAGAGCACGCCAGGCACTCCTGTCTTCCACCGCCTCCCGCAGTTTGGTCAGGCTCATGTTTGTAGCTTCGAGAACACTATCCAACCATCTCATCCTCTGTCGTCCCCTTCTCCTTGTGCCCTCCATCTTTCCCAACATCAGGGTCTTTTCCAGGGAGTCTTCTCTTCTCATGAGGTGGCCAAAGTATTGAAGCCTCAACTTCACGATCTGTCCTTCCAGTGAGCACTCAGGTCTGATTTCCTTAAGAATGGATGCGTTTGATCTTCTTGCAGTCCATGGGACTCTCAAGAGTCTCCTCCAGCACCATAATTCAAAAGCATCAATTCTTCTGCGATCAGCCTTCTTTATGGTCCAGCTCTCACTTCCATACATCACTACTGGGAAAACCATGGCTTTAACTATACGGACCTTTGTTGGTAAGGTGATGTCTCTACTTTTTAAGATGTTGTCTAGATTTGCCATCGCCTTTCTCCCAAGGAGCAGGCGTCTTTTAATTTCGTGACTGCTGTCACCAAGAGCCACATTACGTTTAGCTTAGAACGTTGATCATGCATTATTAAAGTGGGACACCAGAGGGTGCTGCAGAGCAACCAGGAACCAGGCAGTGAGGGGAACAGCTGTTTTGTAAGTAATTAACTTTTTTAAAGCAATTATGTTTTAGAACGATATAGTTAAAATCATTCTAATGACATTAAAAAGGTCAGTGTACATCCAGCTCTGGTCTCACACTGCTACATCTCACCTGATTAAAGCTTTTATGCCACACAATCTGATCATCATAAATGGTTAACTCTTTGCCGAAAGGAGCCTGAGGGTTCAGTTTTCCAACTTTGGCTCTAATCACTGAACCATTGGGGTAAATCCTCCAGTTTGTAACATCGAAACCTACAACTAATTCTGCATTTTCATTAAAGTATACAGTATCTCCAGCACTGTTGTTGAATATGATGCTCCGTAGAAATTGATGGACCTGGATTTAAGACAGAACAGTCTATGGTAGAAAATCTTAAATTCACTGGAGATTTAAACACCCATTGGATAGAGAATTTACTTTTTTCTCAGAGCCAAATTGATCTGTGGGAAGAATCAACTCGGTATGGATATCCAATCAGTATGGATATCTAATGAACTAACATTAAGAACTAAAAAAGTGGAACTACAACCTAGGACACTCTTGGAGTATAATTCATTACTGCTGGAATTAAGAATAGAAGAAAACTCACCTTTCAGATGGAGACTAAACAAAAGCTTATTAGACAATAAAAATTACCTTGCAGAAAGCAGTGGAAAACCCTGAGAGATTATTTTGAACTAAATTTGAAGCAATGTATGGATATAAATGTGGTTTGGGGCACAATTAAAGCTGTAATGAGAGGTTTTTTTATACAACAAAATACTCTGCAAAAAAAAGAGAGAGAAGAGAGAAGAAAAAGAAAGAGTTACTGGATTAACTAATTAAACACAAAAAACAAATAATTAAAAAACCAGGAAATGAATCAACAAAACAGAATATAGAGATGTTACAAACCTAATTTTCAATGTTGGTAAATCAAGAAATTGAATGGAAAATAAAATTGATAAAACACAAATTTCGAGTTTGCAAACAAATGAGGAAAATTGCTAGCATAGCAGTTTTTTTTAAAAAAAGCAAGGAAGTTGGATTGGAAAATGAAGATAAAATTGATCCATATTTAAAGTAGAATGTCCTACAAAAGATTCCAAAAGAAAAGATAAATCTTTTAAATGCACAAATAATGATGATGGAACTGCAACAAGCAACAGGACAAGCTAAAACAGAGAAATTGCCACAACCAGATGGACTTTCAGCTAAATATTACAAAAAACTGCAAGATCAGTTGGCACAACCATTGAAAGATGTAATGAATAAGATAATGAATTTGAGTCAATTGCCAGATTCTTGCTCATATTACATTATTTCCGAAACAGGTTTCAGATTTACTTTTAGTTAAAAATTACAGGCCGATCTCACTATTGAATAATGACTACAAATTATTTGCTGATATTTTGGCAAACTGTTTGAAAACAATATTAAAAGAAACAATCCACCAAGATCAAGCTGGCTTCCTACCTGGCTGCCAGATGAAAGATAATACAAGGAATATAATAGACATAAAAGAGTATCTGGAGGCCAGGAATGAAAAGCAAGCGGCTTTGATGTTTATTGATGCAGAGAAGGCCTTTGATAATGTTTCTTGGATTATTATGAAAAAGACAATGGAAATGATGGAATTTGGAGAGCCATTCCTTAAAGGAATTGACACTATATATTCTGAGCAGAAAGCCATGCTGATTGTGAATAATGTAGTAACTGAAAAATGTGGAATTACAAAGGGAACAAGACAGAGTTGTCCCATGTCACCATTACTGCTTATACTAGTCTAAGACATCCTAGCAAGAAATGTAAGAGCAGATGAAGGAATAAAAGGAATTATGGTGGGGAGTAAAGCATATAAACTGAAAGCTTTTGTGGACAACCTTGTGATAACAGTTGAAGAACCCCTGGTCAACATACCAAGGCTGTTAGATAAGATTCAGAAATTTGGGCAAGTAGCTGGTTTTATGAATTCAGTTTGTTTGTTTGTTTGTCTGTCTATCGTTCTTTCTTTCATCTGTCTATCATCTATCATCTATCATCTATCTATATCTATCTATCTATCTATTATCTATCTATCTATCTATCATCTATCTATCATCTATCTATCTATCATCTATCTATCTATCTATCTATCTATCTATCTATCTATCTATCTATCTATCATCTATCTATCTATCATCTATCTATCTATCTATATCTATCTCTATCATCTATCTATCATCTATCTATCTATCTATCTATCATCATCTATCTATCATCTATCTATCATCTATCATCTATCTATCTATCTATCATCTATATCTATCTATTATCTATCGATCATCTATCTATATCTATCTATCTATCTATCTATCTATCTATCTATCTATCTATCTATCATCTATCTATCATCTATCTATCATCTATCTATCTATCATCTATCTATCATCTATCTATCTATCTATCTATCTATCATCTATCTATCTATATCTATCTATCTATCTATCTATCTATCTAATCTATCATCTATCTATCTATCTATCATCTATCTATCTATCTATCTATCTATCATCTATCTATCTATCTATATCTATCATCTATCTATCTATCATCTATCTATCTATCTATCTATCTATCTATCTATCTATCTAATCTATCTATATCTATCTATCATCTATCTATCTATCTATCTATCTATCTATCTATCTATCTATCATCTATCTAATCTATCTATTATCTATAATAATCTATCATCATCATCTATCTATCATCTATCTAGTAAAAAAAAAGGCAAATGAAATCGAAAAACTGCAACAGTTGGTAATGATAAGCAGCCTAGTTGACCCCAAAGCCCACATCATTATTCCTTAAAATCTTATTCCCTTTGTTTCTGTTTTGTCCTCTAGATAGATGGCAAGAGAGTTCCCCCTGCAATGTAAGAATCTCAGCTCAAGCATCCATGACAGCTCTTCATGTCAGAAAGTTATTCCTGACAAGTATAATACAGTGATTAAGGATAAGAATAAAAACAACAACATGGGAGGGTTGGGAAGTAAATATATATATTAAAAAAGAGTATGCGAAGTAAATTGATTTAATGTTTTTGAAAACCTAATAAATACTACTACTACTACTACTAATGAAAGTTCTTCCTGATGTTCATTCAGAATCTCCTTTCTTGTAACTTGACACCTTTGGTTTCGGTCCTACTCTCCAGAGCAGGAGAACACAAATCTGCTCCATCTTCCATGGGACAGCCCTTGAGATACCTGAAGATAGCTATCACATCTCCTCTCACTCTTCTCTTATCCAGGCTAAACATACGCAACTCCCTCGACTGTTCCTTGTCAGGCTTCATTTCCAGAGCCTTGATCATCTTGGGCTCCCTCCTCTGCAGGCAACCCACTATCTGCTGACAGGAATGGCAAAGAGCCAAATTTGAAAACCAGCCCTCTTTACTCCACTTCTTCTCTCCACCGTAGCACCTCTCCTCTCCTCCTTCCACCCAATACACAGCTCTGGACTGCAGGGGTGGGAACTTAGTTACCTAAAAAATTATCTGATTTAATTACCTGCCATGGTTCCACATTCTGAAATGCCGTTTTTCGTCCTTCTTCCAATCTTCTATGCATGGATTTGAACTGCAATATAGCATTCAGAGCATGTGCCACAGCATAGATAGCATTGTAGACATTGTAGCTGTGGCCAGTCATTTTCATTTCAAACAAACCTCCAGGAAGGCTCTCCAGATTCTCTTCCCCAGTGCAGGTTTTATTCTCCTCTCCTTCCCACTCCTTGGACGTTGTTAGCAAACAGTCAAAAGCCTGTTCCCAGAAGTCTTGAATAAAGCCATCTCTTTTGAACCACGAAGGTCTTACCATCTGAAGGAACTTTTGGAAACCCTCAGGCTGATTTGAGTGAACTGTGAAAGATATGGAACCATGGAAGGTTTGCAAATCCCAATTCTTTTGAATAGAGTGTGATGCAAAATCCCAGTGAGATGTAACAATCCAGACTTTTCCAAGAGGTGGCAATTCCATGAATGGTGCTGCAAAGAACAACATTCTCAAAGCCTGAAAGGATGGAGGTTCTCCATAGACAAAAAACACACTGGCTTTCTCCCTGAAGACAGTTGAATAGTATTCTACACGTTGTAAAACATATTCTATAATCTCATCCACATAATTCCATTTTGGTATTCTCATGATGAAGGCATAACAGATGCCATTTTCATCAAGCATTGGGACCATTGTCTGCAAAAACTGGTCCCCTTTGTCATCATCCACAGCACCAAGCCCAATCCATGTCCATCCAAAATGTTTGAGTAACTGCACAACCCCCATGTGCTGTTGGGCTTCATTTGGGACCATCTGGTACAAAAAGGGGTATAAAGTGTTGGCATGTTGTATTGGCAAAAATGATCCATAAGTGAGCTGAAATAAAATGCATAAATATTACTCAAAAGAGCATGTTCAATGATTCTATTCCAGTAGACTTGTATGCCATTTTATCTGTGGAATATCAGAATGACACGATCTGCAAGTAATTGCTTTGCTCGGTTTAAGTACTCTTACTCCCAATACTAGTGCTTACTTATGGGAGTGTAGAAAAGGGGGTCTCTGCTATGTGGTAGTCATGAAAATATTCGAAGTATTTTAATGTGTTGCTTCAGGCGGTCATATGCTGCCATCATCTGTAACAGAAGATCTACAGGAATCCAGAATCATGTCAAAGGGGTGGATCCAGGCAACAAATAGAGAAAAGGGGGCTTTTTGTGCGCATTCTGTAAATCCATTGTTTAATGCCAATGGAGGACACAGGGTATTAACAAATCATCACCTATATATGCCAGGTAGACCACAGAGAGCTGGTACACATTCAGGCTCATGCAAGTAAGGTGTCAGATTGTTTTGTGTCCAAACATGCAAGCTTGAGCCCAGCTCCCTCTTCTTCTCACTTTTAACACATTTTGTCACCATCCCGATCTGCCACCCTCAGTCTTCAGGGGGAATCAGGGGTGAAAGCAGGACTTTCAGATTGTGAGAGAGGCTATGAGGAAGATCAGGAGAGTCCTATATGTTAAGAGGCACTTCAGGTGGCCTTGGGACAGGACTGGTTCCTCCAGATCCTTGGTGCTTCTGAGCTCCTCTGCAGGCCCCACATCTTTCCCTCTGAGGATGTCGCCCCATTGTCTATGTCAGACAATGTTCACAGCGTACAGCTCCCAACTAGAGATCAAAGTCATGGATGAAAAGGTTGAACAGGATCCAGGAAAGAACAAAGCCCTGCTTAAAACTTGTTGATCCGCACAGTTTGCCAAGGAACTGTCGATAAACCTGATAGCAGTATCATTAAACCTGCATTTATCCAAAGGATGACAGGATTTTTTTTCTGAAATCATGATGATGCCACCATGATGTGTTCTCTCTATACTCTCAGAAACAGGCTTACCTGTGGAGTCTTGTACATTGCTGAAATGACGGCCACATTCGCAGAGATTTCGGAGATGCATCCTCCAATCAGAGCTATCACTTTCTTCTGGTTGTGACCCTGGAAGTTGGGGACAAACCTCCCTTGTGCAGAAAAGAGGCTGAGGCTGGCCTTGTAGGTCATCTTGGCAGTGTAGTAGCTGTTGAGGATGTGAAATCCCAGAGAGACGTTGGATAAAATGTCGGGGTTTTCATTGATCTCTTGGACAGCAAATGCCAAGGCCAGGATGTGCTGGTAGTTCTTTGGCACCGAACTGTCATGGAAATGACAGATGTTATAGCTGTTGACAAACAACAGTAACAGAAGCAACCAAAGGACATCCATCCTCTTCTTCTCTCATCTGCTTGTTTCCAAGATTGACTTGCAGTTTGAACCTCAGTTGAGTCATTCCCTTTGCCAATCAACTGAGTATAAAAGTAAGATTTTCTTTGCATGTTTTCACAAGGTACATAAAATATTTTGTTTAGTTTTAATCTTATTTCTTCTGGATCAGTATGTTTAATCATTATTAGTTATTAAATGTATAACCTGCCTTTTCTCCCTGAGTTTTATATACCTAACCTTTCTCCCAGTTTCTCTCATTATTCATGTTGCTAATCAGCCACATGATTACAATTTTCATCCTTTTTCTGGCATTTCCCAAAATCACTTTAATTCCTATTTATTCTATTTATTCTTGTTTTAATTCATTGCACCATTAACTTAGCACAATTTCCCCTTAAATTCGTGCATAGAGAGAACCTATGTGATTCCTCTATCCTAACTTTTCTCATGCCACTATGGGCACACACTTTCCCAGGTCCCCCCCCCCCCCATTTGATCAATATTTCCTTCCTCGGTTCCAGTTTAGGACTGTGTTTCAGGGATGATCTGCTTCCTAGTATTTTAAAAGGAAACTCTAAGAAGAGAAGTAATATAGAATTAGACCCTTTTATCTTGTTACTTCATTCTATACAGAGGGGTCCAGACTATATTTCCAAATGCATCTAGCCAAGACATTCTCTCATCATATTTGATTGCTGGTTCATCTCCAGTGTACTTAAAGCAATAAAATATTTGACAGTGGGAGGGAATAACTAGCTTTAATATCATCCAGATTTAGTCATGCTTCCTCACTCCTGTAGATATTCTGTCCAAGGCTGGTGGAAGTGCTCTTGTGAGACTCGGCCACATTGAGATTTGTTGTGTGGCAGAGACTATCACAGGCAATGGGTAGCAAAGCAAAAATGCTTTATTCTTATGCAAGAATGGTGGCTCATCCATCTCGTGGTGCAGACAAGAGACTACGGGGGCTGCAGGTTACACATATGGTTTTATACTGTCACATATGCAGCTTGATGACCTGTTTGCTCCCAGCTTGACTCACCTTTATGTAGTGACTAACCTTAACCTTTGATAAGCCGCCTTCATTATGCCTTTTTTTGGGGGGGGGGGATTTCCACTGCCCCTTTGTTCCCTCTATTATTTCTGGTTTTGCTCATTTCTCTTGAGCAGAGTGCCTCAATTTCCCAGCACAATCACCAACCTAATTCCAATACAGTGCACAATTTCCATACATTTCAAGAACACTTTTGAGAGAAAGCTATGAATGCTTTCTGCCACCAATATGCTGTAGGTGCCACTTTTCTCACTCCAGAAATGAACAAACACAATTGTTCCTTAAATATAAGTTCTCAGCAACTATACTTGGAACTTATTAAATAAGCAGCATGAGTGAGAGGGAGAGATGGTGCCTTACATGGGCTCATTAATCACAATCTGTGTCGGCTGTTTCAGGAAAGAGAGGAGATTATGGAGGAAGAAGACCTGAGAAACAATCTCTCCAATGACCAGGTCTCCAGGATGGTAAAATTCATGAGGGATCGGGAGGGGATCATCTTGTATGCTACAATTAATGGAATGTTTCTGGCCCACAACATGACACAGCAGGACGAGCAGAAGCACCGCAACCAGCATGATTCTGTTGGAAGAACAGAGCCATGAAACGCAGCCTCCCATCTTTGCCTCTGCAGCATCACACACCACGTTCATCAGGACTGACCTCAACAACATCTAAAATAATTCTTTTTGTTTTAAAAATCCTCATACACAGCAACAATTATCACAGCACTGGTGTATAAAGAGGGGGAAATGGTGCAACCTTGCAAATCAGTTTGTCCAAAAGAAAGTGAGGTCAATTGTGATGAAGCAGTTTGCTTGGATATGTGTGTTAATGAAGAGCCATAGAATGAGGTCCAATTTTCCAGTGGCCAAAGACGAATGCCCTAACAAACAGAGGGGGGATGATCATAACAGGAACGATACAGAGTCCTGCCTAGACCCAAATCTAGTTCTAAATAATGTGAGATCTTTATAACTTCAGATGGTGATTGTTGATGTAGCTGAAGAGCTCTGGAAGCACTTTGTGTTTTTCAGAGCGAAAACCAGCAATTCTGCTAATGATGGGGAGGATTATCTGTTCCCCGGGGTGTTCCTTGCTTTGGAAGTTGCATCATGCACGATGAACCTGTGAGGAGTCATCCTCCCAACTTGGAATCCTACGAATCTTATTATTTCTTTTGAAGAGTAATTAGCAGGAGGAGGCCGTTAGCTCAGTAGGTCCAAACTTCACCTGCCCAGAACTAGAGGAAATAATAATAATAATAATTTATTATTTATACCCTGTCCATCTGGCTGCCCCCCCCCCCCAGCCACCCTGGGCGGCCCCCAACAAAACACTAAAATACAATAACCTATCAAACATTAAAAGCTTCCCTAAACAGGGCTGCCTTTAGATGTCTTATAAAAGTTTGGTAGTCATTTTTCTCTTTGACATCTGGTGGGAGGGCATTCCACAGGGCGGGCGCCACTACCGAGAAGGCCCTCTGCCTGGTTCCCTGTAACTTGGCTTCTCGCAGCGAGGGAACTGCCAGAAGGCCCTTGGCACTGGACCTCAGTGTCCGGGCAGAACGATGGAACACATCCCTGATATTGGGCATAATCCAGCAAGCCTTCACCCCCCCCCCAAATGTGAAGGCTTAGAGTTAAAGGTACAATCACAGCCTAGGGAAATTCCCGGTTCAGATGCATCGTGATTATGGGTTCATCTCTTTAAATTATTTGCCCCATTTGCTTATGCAGTATTATCAACATGAATGTCATCAAATAACATCTATACATCATTTTCATATAGTTTCCCCCCAAACCATAACTTCCTGTAGACTTCAGATCTATATTCCACAACCGCTCCCATGTCAACATGAGAGAAAGGAAGAAAGGACTGTTTCGCTGTAGCTGCAGCAGCATCTTTTTACTGCCCTCTCTCCAATGTGAAGGAGAAGAAAATGCAAGCAGGAAACTGGGGCAACGGCTTGGCCAGCAGACAAGTGGGATCCAAACTGGGAGGAGGTCAATTGATGCAGCAAGACAGAAGGCAGAGGAAGGAAGTTTCATGTGTGTCATTGCAGGCTCAGAAGGGCCAGGTCCCCCCTTTCTTCGATTTCAAGGGGGAATAACTGTCTGCTGAGGTCGGGGCTCCCCCCCTTCGCCCACCAACCTGCATCCCGAGGAGGCCTGGCAGCCCCCTAATATGGAGACCCCCATCCCCCAAGTAAAAGCCCCCTCCAGCCCCCAGCTCCCCTTTGCAAGAAACATCCCTGGTGCTGGTGTCTGAGGAGCCCCATGCACAAACACACGGGGGGGGGAGAGAGAGACAGAGAGGAGCCCCCGCAGCCCATTCCCTGCAACAGACCCCTCCCCTCTTGGGAAGATGCACCCCCCCCCCGCAAAACAAGCTCCCCTTTTCCAGCTGCTCTTTTCGCTCCGTCTCCGGCTGAGGTTCCTGCCTGGGGATAGTTTACCTGGAGACAGGCTGGTCATTGCCAGGGCGCTTGTTCATTGGCCGAGCTGGGAGGGACTGTTCTGCTCCGCCAAACCACCCCCTGGCCGCCCCCGCCCCACAGCCCCTTGGAGGACGAGCATCCAGGAGGAAGGGGCAAGGGACACTCGGGCTTGAATCGCCCCTCGCCCGCCTCGGCCCAGGAAGAGGAGGAAGAGCCCTTTGCTGCCTCTGGGCGACCCCCCTCCTCGCCCCGCCAAGGGCGCAGGAGGGAGGGGGAGATGCCTGGGGAGGGGTCTGGGGGGTTGGGGGAGAAAGATCGCGCCCCTGGGCGTTGCTTGTGGGCAAAGGTGGAGGGGGTCTCTCTGGCTGCAGGGAGGAGAAGCCCCCTGCCCTGACAGGTGCAGACGCGGCACCCGGGAATACGGAGGGGTTGGGGGGAGGAGGAAGGAAATTGGACGCCCCCAAAACACGAAAGGGAGGGGAGGGAGGATCTGAACCCTCAACTAGCCTTTCCTGTTGGAAGGAGGGAAAGGGAGATAAGACAAAAGTTGTTCTTTCCCCTTTATGGGCTCTGCTGCCACAGAGACCTGCTTGGTTCAGAAGCCCCCAATGGTCACACCCAAAAGGAATCAGCCCCCCCCCCGTCCCTAATGCCCCCCAGAAGACAGAGTGGTCTCTCTCCTCCCCAACAGCTCAAAAGGCGGAACCTAAAAACATCACGGAGCAGAACCCTTGAAGACTCGGAGGAAATCCTTGTATTCTTGGCTTCACTTTGCGGCAAGGAGCTCAGGGCAGAGTTACATCCTTGCTATATTCACAACAATCCTTTGAGGAGACATGGGTTGGTCTATTGAAGGATTGCTCTGCCAGAGTCACCCCAAATGCAAATCCACCCCAGGATCACCCTTTGGGGCTGTTACGGCTGTGAAATGAGGGGTTTTTTAAGTCTGTGTGAGCAGAGAAAGTCCTTCAGCATCGCCTGAAGTCTCCCCCCCCCCTGCCCCTCTCCCTCATCCCCCCCCCCGCAGTGGAGGACACCCTGGTGGAGCTGCACTTCTTCCAGGAGAGCTTCCCTTCGGAGAAGAAGTCCGGGGAGTTCCTGCTGGAGTTTGACAACGAGGAGATCCTGCACGTGGACTGGGAGAAGAAGCAGAACGTCTGGAGGCTGCCGGACTTCCAGCGCTTCTCCAGCTTCGAGATGAAGGCGCCCTGGCCAACATCGCCCTCATGAAGAACAACATGGAGGTGCTCATGAAGCGAAGCAACCACACCCGTGCCCTGAATGGTAGGGCACTCGAGGGGGGCAGGGGAGAGAGCTGGGGGGCAGGCAGGGGGTGGTCTCTTGGCTTCTGACAAGGCAGACCTTTCAGGACCCCTTTCTGCCTACCCAGAAGGAACTCTGCTCGAGGGAGCCAGTCCTTGGCTGACTGAGACAGGCTAAAAGGGAAGAAAAACCAAACGGGAGGGGCACCATTGCACTTTGTACAAGCTCAGAGGCATTCCCAAACCTGAACACCCAGTGCAAATATACTCACAGCAGCTAATGGTGTGAGAGATTTTGCAGTCAAATCTAACAATGCATATTCTTGCTAATTAGCATGTGAAGGGGTCAAGTCCAGAGAGCTGTACTAATGATACAGGGACCATAGAAAGGTAGTTGGTAGAGAGGAATTTGTGTGATGGGGGGAAGGAGAAAATAATATTTTCTTCTCTCTCTCTTCCTTTGACCAATGATGGAAGCAGACTGGCCGTCACTTGCTCCAAGTTCAGGCACATGCCTGAAGTTGTTTTTTGCTGTAAATGCAAATATTTTGTCCGTGTTGTTTTAATGCTGTTGGTCCTGAGGATGAATGCTTGACTGTGAGCAAATATATGTTTTAAACTTACTTTTCAGCCTGTAGCAGGTTTCTTTGATAAACTGGGGGGAACAAAGGGAGAGATCAGCCTAATAGCTAATTGCTATGTTTTCAGTTTATAGACTGCTTAAAATGGGTTTTAATCCCATTTCTTTCTCCATCTCCTTCCTCAGTTGCTCCTTCAGCCATTGTGTACCCAGAAAATGCTGCGGAACTGGGGGACCCCAACGTCCTCATCTGCTTTGTGGACAGGTACTCGCCCCAGTCCTGAACATCACCTGGCTGAAGAACAATGAGGTGGTCTCTGAGGGCGTGGAGGAGACAGACTTCTACCCTAGCGTGGACAACACTTTCTGCAAGTTCTCCTACCTCCCCTTTGTCCCACAGCAGGAAGACATCTACATCTGCCAAGTGGAGCACTGGGGCACCCAAGAGGGAAAGATGGAGAAGATCTGGCGTAAGTACCGGACAGGATTGGGGCTTTTCTCTGGGACTTGAACTCACAAACCCAGATTTTTAGCTCATAAGAAGCAAGTTCAGATTATCAGAGCAATTTATTCAATTGAAGTATATTTGCACTTTTGCATAATTCATTCTGCTCTTTCTAGCCATAGGACAAAATAAGGCGTTCAGCTCCCTTCAAGGTATTGTCCCTCAATTTAACTTAAAAGTGTATATTAAAGGGTGTAGAGTGAGTGTGTCAGGACTCTTGGGTTCTTTCTTCTGCTGAACACACACAGAGAAACAGAGTGCCTCCTTAGCCCTGTCCTCTCTCTCTCTCTCTCTCTCTCTCTCTCCATCCCAGTTTCCAAGGTGCCCTCTCCCATCCCAGAGACGATGGAGAATGTGCTGGGTGCCCTGGGCTTGGCCTTTGATATCCTGAGCATCATCTCTGGCACCATCATTTTCTTCAAGGCCATGAGGATTAACGGTCACAGGGGCCTCTTGTGAGTTGAACCTGTTTCACTTCATGGGCTCAGAGACAAATTCAAGGGAAGCCAAAATAGGGGACAGCGGCTTTGTCATAGCAATGGAGTAGGGTGGGCCTCATCCTGCCCAGAAGCTGCTCAACCTCAATACTCCCAGCTCACAAGCTCCCTTCTCCTTTCTTTTCAGATAATGGAGGATTTCTTTCCTGACAGCCTCTTCTGCAAGGCCCTCTCAGCTCAGCTCCTTTGGCAAGAGTCTCTTCTGCTATAAATAAGCTGGAAGGAGTTGCTACCTCTATGTGAAGCTTCTTCTTAGAAGCTTTTCTGGTAATGTGTTTAACTTCCGAGAACAATAATGATAGCCAAAGATCTTAGGCAGACTTACTGTACATTACTTTTCTCCCTTTTATGTTTCCCTCTTAACAAAGAAATTGCTCTCTGACTGTTGACAGCTATACTCCGATTTTTTTTTTTTTACAAGGGGAGGCCATCAACCATAAGGGTTTTTAATGCAAAATCTGTTTCCCAGCATCTCTATGCTTCAAACATCTGGTACAATGGCTCATTTCCTAAGTTGGACGGGTTCCAGGCAAAGTTTCTTCGATCCCTATTACAGGTCCCAAACTGTGTCCCAAATTCAGTTCTATTTCTGGAAACAGGTGAATGCTTGGTGGGCTGCCTTGAGATACTGGCTCAAGATCTCAGTATTCAGCCTGGGGAAGGGATTATTAGTACATTTAACCAACGAGAAGTTTGTCAGCCCATGGCTGAAAACCATGGCCAGTAAAGGTACCTTGATTGGACTGCCATCATCCCCCTTATATCATCTGGGTTACAACACTCCCCTTGAATCCCTGAGGCAAAGGCTTTGAGACATCTCACATAGCGACCTGCAATCCTGATCTTATGTAATTTGTAGCCCAGTTGCAGCTGGAACCCAATAAAGGTATGACTTTCAGATATCCTCATACCTTAGGAATTTGTCTGTACCTACCTATCGGCATTTATTTACCAAAGCCAGACTAAATGTATTTCCCTCGGAAGTTCTAAATGGCAGACTGAGAGGCATCCCCTATCAGAATAGGCTTTGTTTACCTTCCCAGGACGTCAATTGTATGAAGCATATCCTACTGCATTGTGGGCAACATGAGCAAGCAAGGGGCCAACTGATCACACCCTTACTGGCAAATTTGCAGGGAAAATCTGAAGCCTCCCATATTAAATATCTTTTGGAAGACAGGTCAAATGATATTACACTGGCCGTGGCAAAGGTTCTATCAGAGGTTATAAGAAACAAAGATCATTATGCCTAGATGAAACAAAATGACTGCCTTGGTTCTACCATCTGTCTGTCTGGTTGTTTTAACTGTATCTAGTTTTGAAATCAATCAGATGGGGAAGAAGAAGAAGAAGAAGAAGAAGAAGAAGAAGAAGAAGAAGAAGAAGAAGAAGAAATAATAATAATAAACGGAGGGTGGTATACAAATTGAATAAATAATTATATTATTGATAGTCTGGTTGGCCCCTTAGAGAACAGGATGCTTGACTAGATGCGTAATGGGCTGGATACAGCAAATTCTCCCAATGTTCTTATGTATTACTGTGTTTAGACTTAGATTTCTGTGCAAACAACTTCGAGACGGATTGTGAAAAACGCTGTAAATAAATAGACAGTGACAAGAGAGGGGTGAAAACACTGAGTATGAAAAAGATTAGAATTGGGACACACAAGGGGATTCCTTGGCCAGTTTTATTCCAACAAATGTCTGCATTTTCTAATAATGCAACAATTAAAGGCATCAACACAAGTTGACTCCTATTTGCTCCTCAGAATCAGGTGGTCTTTGCTGTTCAAGTCCGGCCTCAGAATGATTATGTACAATTTGGGGAAGAAGATGCAAGCGAGCAAGCCTGCACTGGAGGCCAAGATGCAGAAGATCTCCACAGCCACCATCTGCTTTCCTTTGGTGCTCAGATAAGAGGGAACAAAGGACAGCCAAACGCTGCAGAACACCAACATGCTGAAAGTGATGAACTTGGCTTCGTTGAAACTGTCTGGCAACTTCCTGGCCAGGAAAGCCACCGTGAAGCTGACACTGGCCAGGAATCCCAGGTACCCGAGGACACAATAAAACATGGGGGCAGAGCCTTCGTTGCATTCCAGGATGATTTCCTCCGCCAGAGAGTTCATGTCCACATCTGGGAAGGGAGGAGCCGTACAGAGCCAAAGAGCACAAATACTGGCTTGAAGTGAGCAGCAACCCAGAAGAACAGAGTTGGCCAGAGATTTCCCCACCCACTTCCTCATCCTGGATCCTGGTTTGGTGGCCATGAAGGCCAGAACCACCGTGATGGTTTTGGCCAAGACACAAGACACCGCAATGGAGAAGATGATGCCAAAGGCCGTTTGTCGTAAAGAGCAGCTCACTGGGTGAGGCTGGCCAATGAAGAGCAAGGAGCAGAGGAAGCAGAGCAAGAGGGCAAGGAGCAGAGTATAGGTGAGGTCCCGGTTGTTGGCTTTGACAATGGGAGTGTCCCTGTTCTTAGAGAAGACGCCAAGGACCAAGGCTGTGACCAGAGCAAAGAGCAGAGCCAAGGCGGCTAATGTGAATCCCAAAGGCTCTGTGTAGGAAAGAAAATTTTGTCTCTTGGGAATGCATTGATCTCTGTTGTGGTTTGGAAATTGTCCTTCTTGGCATTTGAAACAATAATCCATATCTAAATAAAATAAAATAAAATTACTTTTATATGAGTTCCCACAAACAAGGCAACCTTTTTCTTCTGGCATATTTCATTCTTTGTAATGAAATGGATTCCTCCATTTCCAATGGCCTTTCAAATTTCCTTTGAAACAAATACTACTTCTGCCCCCAAAACACAATTCTGAGACATTAATTAGTTGGAAACAAGTATCAGAGATAAGTGGAAACCACAAAAATGCAATGGGTATTATTTCTTCATAAACCATAGAGGTGGTATCAATCACATCACCAGGAATTTCGGATGCAACGTATTGACGACTGTTAATATGGTGCCATTGAAAGAGCAAACTGTAGTCTCTTCTGAAAAGTGAGAAGCCCACTATGATATCTTGGAGCAGCAGAATTTGATTTTGTGTTTCTGGCTCTCAGCCCTAAAACTATGGGGATGGAGGGTTAGGCAAGTCTTCCTTGACTCCGCAAGCTGTGGCAGGTGGGGAGCAGGCAGAGTACACTGGACATGATCCACACCTATTTCCACAGGTCTACTTTGTAAAGGTTAAAGTTGTGGCTTTAGTTTGCCCAACTCTCTGTGTCTGTCTTCTTTCTTCCAGATCTGAGTGCAACTGAGTGCAACTGCTGTCCTGTTTAGGAGTACTGAACTGCTAATAAGGGAAAACTGTTGAAATAGACTAGGAAGCATTGTTTAAAATAATAGATGATGTCTCCTACCCATTTGATTCGAAATCATCCCACCTGGACATGAAGCACAGTCATAGCAACAAAATGGCAGCCCCTCCTTCTTTTTACGGCTGTAGCCTGGCTGGCACCGATCATTACACAAACCAAGGGGCAGCACCTAGCCAGAAAGAGAGGAGAAGAGGAAACTCCAATTTGCATGTTAAAGAACACAATTTGAACCAAGAGATGAGATCATTTGGCACATTCATGTTATTCCAGAAGAGTGGTGTGTAAGTGAATAAATTGTAATATAAATTTTGGGGGTGAAGCAGAAAGGAAACTGAATTTTTCATCTGTATAAGATGATGGGTGGGAAGAGGACAGGGAAAGACAACAGATTCTGAATTACAGGGAGTTGGCAGAGAAGGCAAAATGGGAAGCATATACATTAAGCTCAGAGAGACAAATGCCAGCTCCCTCTGCCTGAAAAGCGAGATAAGCGCTGCACCTCATATTCACCTTTGGCTGGACCATCCAAGGGTCCTTGACTTTCCCTTTCCCTTTACTCTGACATCAATGAGACCTAGCTAAGCCTGGCAGGAAACCTCACTCTATTGTAAGAACCCCTTCATGCATTTACTGGACTTAAGTATGTTATTAATACCAGACTTTATTCTTGCATTTGTATTCTTAATGTTAATAAAATGCTCCCTCTTTACAAAAGCAAGAGTCCACTCCCACCTGATTGAATGCTTTGTGCCATGTGATGGCTTCTTCATCCATGCTGAAGTCCACATAGTGTGATTCCTGTGGTTCTACCTTTCCTACTTTCACTCGCGAGAAGGTTTGGTTGGGGAAAGTAACCCAGTTCAGAACATCAAATCCAGCTGCCAATTCCCCATTCTCATCAAAAGACACAAAGTCCCCAGCACTGTTGTTGAAGGAGATGCTCCTCAGGAAAGAGGGAAGCTGGACAGAATAAAACAAGGCATAGATCAAAAAGTAAAGAAGGGAGAAGCTTAATTGGTTTTATAAAGGAAAAAGTATCAATCAATGTATGTCATACAATGGAAAGGAGTCAAAAATTGTGTGGTCCACCTTTGGAGCAGATATAAAGGACCCTGGGATGCTCCCAGAGCCCTGTCAGAACCTCCCCACAGCCTGATAAACAAGTGGGCACCTTCTTTGCTGGTCTGTCAGATGCACCCAGTAGCCTTGTGTCTCCTTCCATGAGGCTGGAATGGAGTGCACTGCCCTGCTCACCTGGCTTTGGAAGGGAAGCGCCCTCATGCCTCTTTCCCAGAGCCCAGCAAGCAAGGGGGAGGGCTGCACACCCAGGGCCCTCCCTGGACCTTCTGAGAGCCTGGTAAGAAAGGAAGACCTTCTGGGAGGGCAGGAGGAAGGGGGTAAATAAATAGAGAGCAGGTCTCCTGAGAAATCTCTATGTGGGACAAGAAGCTACAGTTAGAACTGGATATGGAACAACTGGTTGGTTCAAAATTGGGAAAGGAGTACGACAAGGCTGTATATTGTCTCCCTGCTTGTTTAACTTATATGCAGAATTCATTATGCGAAAGGCTGGGCTGGTTGAATCCCAAGCCGGAATTAAGATTGCCGGAAGAAATATCAACAACCTCAGATATGCAGATGACACAACCTTGATGGCAGAAAGTGAGGAGGAATTAAAGAACCTTTTAATGAGGGTGAAAGAGGAGAGGGCAAAATATGGTCTGAAGCTCAACATCAAATAAACAAAGATCATGGCCACTGGTCCCATCACCTCCTGGCAGATAGAAGGGGAGGAAATGGAGGCAGTGAGAGATTTTACTTTCTTGGGCTCCATGATCACTGTAGATGGTGACAGCAACCACGAAATTAAAAGACCCCTGCTCCTTGGGAGAAAAGCAATGACAAACCTAGACAGCATCTTAAAAAGTAGAGACATCACCTTGCCAACAAAGGTCCGTATAGTAAAAGCTGTGGTTTTCCCAGTAGTGATGTATGGAAGTGAGAGCTGGACCATAAAGAAGGCTGATTGCCGACGAATTGATGCTTTTGAATTCTGGTGCTGGAGGAGACTCTTGAGAGTCCCATGGACTGCAAGAAGATCAAACGTATCCATTCTGAAGGAAATCAACCCTGAGTGCTCACTGGAAGGACAGATCGTGAAGGTGAGGCTCCAGTACTTTGGCCACCTCATGAGAAGAGAAGACTCCCTGGAAAAGACCCTGATGTTGGGAAATATGGAGGGCACAAGGAGAAGGGGACGACAGAGGACGAGATGGTTGGATAGTGTTCTCGAAGCTACCAGCATGAGTTTGACCAAACTGCGGGAGGCAGTAGAAGACAGGAGGGCCTGGCGTGCTCTGGTCCATGGTCACGAAGAGTCGGACATGACTAAACAACTAAACAACAGCAATGGTGAGTTTTCCCTGCTGTCTATTCTTTATTTACTTTTCCCCACCATCATGAGGTTGCAATCCCATATGTAAAGTGAATGTAACTTGTGGGCCTCCTGTAAATAAGGAACATTCCAGCAGAATATTACAAAATTGACCAGGCAATTACACTTGATAATAGCTATATATGTTCCTCTTTTGTGCAGAAACAACTGCAAGCTCTAGAAGATAGTTGTTGTTGGTGAACAGAATGTTTTGGCAGTCAGGGGCAGAAACAAACCTAAATAATTTCAAATGCATTCTTCATTCTTGATAGTTCTCCTTCTCTTGCCTGACTTTGCGCATTACCATATGGATAATGAAACCAGTCTAGTTTCAGAACCATTTTTATGTGGAATGCATTATGATGTTTGGCATCTATATTGCAGGGAAGTTTTTAATGTTGGAGTTTTAATATTATTATGGAGTGCTGAGAGACAAACATCAGTGGTTTGTGCAATGTCAAAGGGTGAGATGCTGCCTGAGGAAAGTACTGGAGAGGTTCTTCCTGAATAAAAACATACCATCTTTCTGATATCAACACATCATGAGTCCCACTTTAACATGCCTCCTTCTTCACCACTCCTGACATATCAGCATCACAAACACATAGGACAGCAGAACACGCAGCTCCTTCCACAACATTCTTGAGTTCTACAAAGAGGGGGCATTTCTGTGAGAGGAAGAGCAGGAGGAGATACTTCCACCTCTGCAACTTGAAGGGGATGTAAAGGGAATATATTGATTCTGGCTCCAACTTGAAGGCAAGCAAAGCAGGAAAGCACTGAAAAGAACATTTGTTATGTGTGGTAAAGGAAAATGCTGTGAGAGGTGTTTTCCTTCCTTGTGTATTCAGTCTATGGACGGTGTGTCTTCACCCATCAGATTAGTCCCAAGCACAGATTATTCTGAATATGAAATCTTACCTGCCAAGGTTGCAGGTTTGAAGGATGGAGTCCACCTCTGCCTGAAGTCATTCTGTGTTTTGGTCTGGATGAGAGAATCTTGTGCAAAGTATATGCAATGGCATAAACCGCATTATAGGTGCTGTAACTTTGACCAGTCATGGTCATTTCAAAAATGTGCCCAGGAAGGCTCTCCAGACTCTCTTTGCCAGTGCATGTGTCTCTGCTTTCATTGGGTTCATTGGAAACAGAAAATAAACAGTTGAATGCCTGTTCCCAAAAAGCCTGGAGGAACCCATCTCCATTTGGAGAGTTGGGATTTAGTGTCTGAAGGAATTCTTTAAATCCCTGAACTATTTCTGTGTGAATTGCAAAAGACAGGGCACCATCAAAGACTTGAATATCGTAATACCTTTGCATTGTTTCTGCTGAGAAGGCCCATTGGGCTGTCAAAATCCACACTGTGCCTGCTGAATTCTCTGCAATATCTTCAGCTAATGAAGAAAAATATGTCAACCACTTCACAGCTGCAGTAGTTTGAGGTTCTGCACATAGAACTAATATATTGACGTCTGAGTCCATCAGGAAAGAGAACTTAGCCTGAATGAGATCCAGTGAGATAAAATTATCTATCCCTTGAGATAAGGATGGTAGTTTTTCCTTGAAGGCTGTGCAGACTCCATGCTGGGAAAGCATTGGCTCCAAGATTTGCATAAACTTCTCTCCATTTTCATCATCCGAAGCAACAAGTCCGACCCACGTCCATTGGAAATGAAGAAGTAGCTTGACAATCCCTGCATATTGATATTTCTCATTGGGCACCGTCCGGAAGAAGGTATGGAGCTGCAACTCGGTCCTCCTCACTGGAGCTAATACACAATAAGCAATCTAAGGAAGAAATCAATCTCACAATTGATAGCAGTGATAGAGTTACAGCAAACGGTTAGGATTCATCCCACATAACTGCCTGAAGTGGTACCCATGAGAATTTATTGAAGGTAAAAATATATTCTTTAGTTGGTATATTGGACAAACTTGAATGAATGTAAGCACAAGTTCCCTGTTTTAGAGGTGTTATAACATAAAACACTGAATCCATTACCCATCAATGACAACATCTTGGTCAGCTTTATCATTTACCATGAAGTATGTAGAAAGTGAAATATTTCTTAAGAGATATTAGATTTACCTGAAGTGGAACTCATGATGATTTTTTTTTTGTTGGTAGCCGAACAGAGTGGCTGAGGGCACCCAGTCAGATGGACAGCATATAAAATTATTATTATTATTATTATTATTATTATTATTATTATTATTATTATTTCTAGTTCACAATTCCTGAAACAATTTGTGAACCAAAATGCAGCTTACTGGGAGGAGCAGAACTCCTACTGGTGCAATGGCACTGTACTAACCTCCCTCCCGCTTCCCAATCCCCCTCTACTTCCAGACAAGCTGCAGGGACACAAGTGACAGGAGATCAGGCAGTCATGCAAGCCCTTTCCCTACAGCCACGACTTCAGGGCTCCCTGCCCAACATGGACACCATGAATATCAGTGAGAATTCTTTATCTTTGCAGGTAGGACGTTTTACTGAAAAAAAATGTGCAAAGCCAGATGCTTTTCTATCAGTTACATATTTTTCTCTCTTACTTCTTTTTCAGAAAAGGGAACCAAAGCAAAAGAAAGTATGGAGAACCCAGAAGAGAATTATTGTACCAGAGCCAGAAAGGCTCCACTGCCCACACACTCACTATATCTGTGGGATCCTGTAGATGCCTAAGATTGTAGTCATGTGAAGGGAGACGTCAGAGTTAACTGCCCCAATAACAGCTATCATATTTCTTTTCTTGTCACATTTGAAGTTGGGGACAATCCTTTCTGCGGTGGACAGAAGTTTCAGAGTGTTCTGATAAGTCATCCTTGCATTTAAGTAGCTCTCATAGAGGTGGAACCCAAAGCTCATATTCAGTACTATATTAGGGTTCTCATTGATTTCGATCACAGCTAAAAACCAGGGAGAGAATATTCTGGTAGTACTTTGGTGCTCCACTAATAAAATAGTTGTGCCATGTGTCAGAGATATCCTCCTCCTCTACTTTTTAAGTACACAGGTTATATTCTGGCTTTGTCAGGCAAATTCCAAAGGATTAAATAAAACAAATAAGCAAACAACAGATATGCATTGTGTCTCCTAACAGTTGATAATTGAAACCCATGGACAGTGAGGCAGGGTTTCTTCCAGGCAGACAAATGAAGGACAATATCAGAAATATTATAGATATTATAGAATATCTGGAAGTAAGAAATGAAAAACAGGCAGCGTTGATGTTTCTAGATGCTGAGAAAGCATTTGATAATGTCTCATGGAAATTCATGAAAATAGTTCTAGAGAAAATGAACTTTGGTGAAAATTTTCGGAAAGGGATTCAAGCAATATATTCAGATCAAAAAGACAATTTAATTGTAATTCATATGCATTGTGTCTCCTAACAGTTGATAATTGAAACCCATGGAAAATATTCAGTCAGCTTTAGGAACAGAGCATTTAATTTTGTGCAGAACTTTCACATCCTGCAAGATACACATGTACATAAGTTATTCTCTTATGTGGAGATGGACCACAGGAGGTTTAAATCATGGCCCCTCACAGGTTGCTAAAGCAAACAGCAATTGCTTCCTTGTGTGCTACTGGACAAGAGGATGGTTGTATTAATTTCAGTGAGCCTACTCGGGGTATGGCTTAGATATAAACCTTTGTTGTGCAAAGAAAAAAAAGGGTTGCAACACTGCTATTTTTATTGCACAATATTGTTTACATTTTATAGCAGGGAATATTATCCAAAATCTATGATCTCACAGCATCTGTGACTGTCAGATTAAATGATGCTGATTGTGAATGTGGGAATCAAGCTTTGCTGCAAAGTAAAACCATACATCCCTGATGTGAAAAGAAACACAATGGAAGGATGGGGATAAAGCATGAGATCAGGAGAAAAACATGGGATCATGTGATGAGAAAGCAGAAGAGGCAGAAGACAGGAACCTCCAGATGAGGAATAAGGCAACACAGAAGAAGATGCCGAGATCACAATATAAAGAGAAGAAAAAATATTTTCCAATTCCTTCAATGGGTAAGTCCCATCTCTGATAATACTGGTATGGATACTGGAAAGGATCCGTCATGGTGCACCTTTCAGAGTCTTCCTTGCACTCAGTTGGAGGCATCTGGAGCCAGAGGAAGAGAAGGAGTAGTAGCAGAAATGTTCCTCTCATCTTGACCAACAGTTATGCAGAAAAGCAGATTTCTCTGTCATCCACTAAGAATTGCATTAGGTTAAATGGCTCTGGATTATTTTGATAAAGGGGATGTGCCAAAGATTTGATCCATGAAAACCTGTGTGTTCAGAATTTCTCACTGGGAGTCTGATTCACACAGGGTTTATTTTTTAAACACTTTGTGTTTAAGGCCTGATAGAATGTATGTGGGCTTCGTCAAGATGGATGGTGAAACCCAGCAATTTGAAATAATTACTTGTTCCAAACTGATCTCCTTAGAGCATTGTGCTCTGTGAGAGAAAACAGTAAGAGCAAAATAATCATATGCATTTGTTATTGAACTGTGCCCTGGTAATTGTGAGTGTCACAGGCAAGCATGCAGCCCCCAACTGAGTGATCTTGGCTGGATCTAGAAGCGTCAAAGAAGCAATTCAGTTAAACACATTGTAAACTCATACAGGGAAATCCAGTAGGGAAAGACGGGACTCCACAGAGCCATCTGCTTTAAGCTGAGGCTGCTTATCAGACTACATTCCTTGCATGTTGTTATTGTTATTGTTGTTGTTGTTGTTGTTGTTATTATTATTATTATTATTATTATTATTATTATTATTATTATTATCATCATCATCATCATCATACCTGTGGAATCTTGTAGATGCCTAAGATTGTAGTCATGTGAAGGGAGATGTCAGACTCAAATGCTCCAATAACAGCCATCATATTTCTTTTCTTGTCACATTTGAAGTTGGGGACAATCCTTTCTGTGGTGGACAGAAGTTTCAGGGTGTTCTGATAAGTCATCCTTGCATTTAAGAAGCTATTATAGAGGTGGAACCCAAAGCTTATATTCGGAACGATGTTAGGATTCTCATTGATTTCTTTCACAGCAAACACCAGGGAGAGGGTATTCTGGTAAGCCTTCAGTGTTGAACTAATAAAAGAGTTGTACAATGTGTCAGAGGCATTCAACTTTTCTGGCTTTTTTCCAGCAAATTCCAAAAGATTAAATAACACAAATAAGCATAGTCAAAACAAAAAAAAATTCCTTCCAGTAGCACCTTAAAGACCAACTAAGTTAGTTCTTGGTATGAGCTTTCGTGTGCATGCACACTTCTTCAGATACACTGAAACAGAAGTTGCCAGATCCTTCTATATAGTGAGAAGGTGGGGAGGGGTATTACTCAGAGGGGGGTGGGAATGGGTGATTGGCAGATAGCTGTGATGAGTCTGTTGACGACCCTTAACGACTGCAGTAGGTCTTACAGGAAAAAGCAAGGGGTGAGAAGGTGAAAAATGGCTTTGTCATGTATAGTGAGATAAGAATCCAATGTCTCTGTTCAGGCCAGGTGTCTCCATGGTTTTAAGTTTGGTAATGATTTGCAATTCAGCAGCTTCTCTTTCCAGTCTATTTCTGAAATTCCTTTGTAGTAAAACAGCTACTTTGAGATCTTGTATAGAATGTCCTGGGAGATTGAAGTGTTCTCCTACTGGTTTCTCTGTCTTGTGATTCTTGATGTCAGATTTATGTCCGTTTATTCTTTGGCGTAAGGTTTGGCCTGTTTGTCCAATATAGAGAGCTGAAGGACACTGTTGGCATTTGATGGCATACACAATGTTAGACGATGAGCAATTAAATAGTCCCAAGATGGTATGTGTAATGTTGTTGGGGCCAGTAATGGTGTTGTCCGGGTGTATGTGGCAGCAAAGTTGGCATCTGGGTTTATTGCAGGCTCTGGTGCCAGTGTCCGTGTTAAGTCTGGTTGTAGTATTATTGTGGGTTAGGAGTTGTTTAAGATTGGGTGGCTGTCTGTAGGCAATGAAAGGTCTTCCTCCCAGAGCTTGAGAAAGAGAACTGTCATTGTCCAGGAGAGGTTGTAGATCTCTGATGATGCGTTGTACTGTTTTAACTTGGGAGCTGTATGTGATGACTAGAGGAGTTCTGTTATTTTCTTTTTTGGGTCTGTCTTGCAGCAAGTTCTCTCTGGGTATCAGTCTGGCTCTGTTGATCTGTTGTCTAACTTCATCTGCTGGGTATTTTAGTTCTAAAAAGGTTTGCTGTAGATCTCTTAGGTGAGAGTCTCTGTCTGTAGAATTGGAACAGATACGGCTGTAACGTAGTGCCTGGCTATAAACAATGGACTGTTTGGTATGTTTGGGATGGTGGCTAGAGGCATGTAGATATGTTTGTCGGTCAGTTGGTTTACGGTATAAGGTGGTGTCTATGCGCCCATCCTGTATTTTTATAGTAGTGTCCAAAAAATGTATTTCTTGCATAGATTGATTCATTGTTAGGTTGATTGTGGGGTGAAAATCATTGAATTTCTGGTGGAAGGTGTTCAGGGTCTGTTGACCATGTGTCCAGATGATAAAAATATCATCAATGTATCGCAGGTACAAGAGAGGTTTGAGTGGGTAGGAGTTTAGGAAACGTTGTTCTAAATCTGCCATGAAGATGTTGGCATACTGTGGGGCCATGCGGGTGCCCATTGCTGTGCCGCTGATCTGAAGGAACAGGTCATCACCGAATTTGAAGTTGTTGTGGGTAAGGACAAATTGGCAGAGTTTGGTGGCAAAGTCCGCTGTGGTTTTATCTGAAATGGTGTTCCTTATAGCTTGTAAACCATCGTTGTGTGGGATGTTGGTATACAGAGATTCCACATCCATAGTAGCTAGTATAGTATTGTTGGGAAGATTATTTAAAGATTGTATTTTCCTCAGGAAATCTGTGGTGTCACGTACATAGCTGGGAGCACTGATGGCATATGGTTTCAGAACAGTGTCCATATAACCGGAGACACCCACTGTGATAGTGCCAATACCTGAAATGATGGGGCGTCCTGGATTTCCTGGTTTGTGTATTTTAGGTAGAAGATAGAAAGTTCCTGGTCGAGGTTCTGTTGGTGTGTTGGTGAGGATCTCTTCTTGGATGTGTGGGGGTAGCTCCTTAACAATCTTGTTCAGTTCTTTTTTGTATTCTTGTGTGGGGTCTGAGTCCAATTTTATGTAAAAGGCGGTATTGGAAAGTTGTCTGTGAGCCTCCTGAATGTAGTCAGTTTTGTTCATGATGACGACAGCTCCACCTTTGTCTGCTTCAACACATGGTCAACAGACCCTGAACACCTTCCACCAGAAATTCAATGATTTTCACCCCACAATCAACCTAACAATGAATCAATCTATGCAAGAAATACATTTTTGGACACTACTATAAAAATACAGGATGGGCGCATAGACACCACCTTATACCGTAAACCAACTGACCGACAAACACATCTACATGCCTCTAGCCACCATCCCAAACATACCAAACAGTCCATTGTTTATAGCCAGGCACTACGTTACAGCCGTATCTGTTCCAATTCTACAGACAGAGACTCTCACCTAAGAGATCTACAGCAAACCTTTTTAGAACTAAAATACCCAGCAGATGAAGTTAGACAACAGATCAACAGAGCCAGACTGATACCCAGAGAGAACTTGCTGCAAGACAGACCCAAAAAAGAAAATAACAGAACTCCTCTAGTCATCACATACAGCTCCCAAGTTAAAACAGTACAACGCATCATCAGAGATCTACAACCTCTCCTGGACAATGACAGTTCTCTTTCTCAAGCTCTGGGAGGAAGACCTTTCATTGCCTACAGACAGCCACCCAATCTTAAACAACTCCTAACCCACAATAATACTACAACCAGACTTAACACGGACACTGGCACCAGAGCCTGCAATAAACCCAGATGCCAACTTTGCTGCCACATACACCCGGACAACACCATTACTGGCCCCAACAACATTACACATACCATCTTGGGACTATTTAATTGCTCATCGTCTAACATTGTGTATGCCATCAAATGCCAACAGTGTCCTTCAGCTCTCTATATTGGACAAACAGGCCAAACCTTACGCCAAAGAATAAACGGACATAAATCTGACATCAAGAATCACAAGACAGAGAAACCAGTAGGAGAACACTTCAATCTCCCAGGACATTCTATACAAGATCTCAAAGTAGCTGTTTTACTACAAAGGAATTTCAGAAATAGACTGGAAAGAGAAGCTGCTGAATTGCAAATCATTACCAAACTTAAAACCATGGAGACACCTGGCCTGAACAGAGACATTGGATTCTTATCTCACTATACATGACAAAGCCATTTTTCACCTTCTCACCCCTTGCTTTTTCCTGTAAGACCTACTGCAGTCGTTAAGGGTCGTCAACAGACTCATCACAGCTATCTGCCAATCACCCATTCCCACCCCCCTCTGAGTAATACCCCTCCCCACCTTCTCACTATATAGAAGGATCTGGCAACTTCTGTTTCAGTGTATCTGAAGAAGTGTGCATGCACACGAAAGCTCATACCAAGAACTAACTTAGTTGGTCTTTAAGGTGCTACTGGAAGGAATTTTTTTTGTTTTGACTATGGCAGACCAACACGGCTACCCATCTGTAACAAATAAGCATAGTGGGAATAATAATAATACTGGAAATCCATGGTCTGTATTCAGTCAGCTTTAGGAATATAGCATATAAAAGGCATTTAATTTTGTGCAGAACATTCACATCCTGCAACACACAAAAATATAAGTTATTCTCATATCACTTATGATTAATAGATCAGACAAACTTAGAGGTATTAATTTCACTTGGTCTACTTCGCATATATCTCAGTTAGATACTTTTTTTTGAAAAAACAGTTTGCAGCACTTCAGTGATTTTTACCCAATATTGTTTAAATGGTACAGCTGGGAATATAATCCAGAATATATAATATTCCTGTCTCACAGCATCTGTGACTTTCAGATTGAATGGTGGTGATTGTGAATGTGGGGATCAAGCTTTGCTGCAAAGCTCAACCATCCCTGCATGGTGTGGAAGGACAGACAGAGGGAGGAAGAGGATAAAGTATTAGTTCAGGTGAAAAATATGAGATCAAGTGATGAGAAAGCAGAAGAGGCAGAAGATAGAAACCTCCAGATGAGGAATAAAGCAACACAGAAGAAAATGCCATGATCACAATTTAAAGAGAAGAAAATGTAATTTTAACCTTTGTACTTGGAAAAAAGTCAAGAAGTCAAATGTTTTCCGAGCATGCCATGGTTTGTAGTTGTAGCCTATTGCAGGATATAGAAGTGTACACTATGAAGGAGAGAGTGATTTTCTTACAAAAGTTCATCTGTAAACTTCATGTTTGGATGGTCCTGGAAATCTATTTCTTCAGATGCATAGGCAAAAGTATTAACAATTCCTCCAATGATCAGGTCCCCTCTCTGATAATACTGGAATGGAAGCTGGAATGGATCCATCATGGTGCATCTGTCAGAGTCTTCCTTGCACTCAGTTGGAGGCATCTGGAGCCACAGGAAGAGAAGGAGCAGCAGCAGAAATGCTCCTCTCATCTTGGTCAACAGTGATGCAGAAAGCCTGATATCTCTCTCATCCACCATGAATTGCATTAGGTTTAATGGATCTAGATTAATCTGATAAAGGGACGTGCCAAATATCTGACCCATGAGATCCTCTTTGTTTAGAATTTCTGACTGAAGCTCTGAATGATACAGGGTTTACGTAATATTGTGTGTTCATGGCCTGACATGGGATTTGGCAAGATGGATGATGAAACCCATCAGTTTAAGATAATTACTCGTTCCACAGTTATCTCTGTAGAGCATTGTGCTCTGTTAGACAAAATAATAAGAGCAAAATAATCATACATATTTCTCGTTGAGACGTGCACTGGGAATGGCGAGTCACAGGAAAGCAAGCAGCCCACCTGCAAACCGGTAATCTGAAGGGAGCTCCCTAGTTTTTCCAAATCTCTTCCTCAATCCCACATGCCCCATTTTCCTCAAGTGTACGTGTGTCACCAACATAGACCTGATTTTTAAGATTTTGGACCTTAGGGGTGTAACAACAGGTGCAGCAGCAGCAAAAACAACAACAAGAAGTGGTGTATCCTTGCACAGCAATTAAGGGGAGGGAGGAAACAGATAGAATAATGCAGACGCCAGTTACAAGTGCAGTACAGGGTATTACATTTATTCACAAAATAGAAAAATGGTTAGTGTTTGGAAGACATTTGTGTTTCTAAACACTCCAGGAAACCCTTCTTGCATGAACCAGCAGCTTAATCTACTAATTATATGTAAGGTTGTAGAGAAATGCATATGGAGAAATGTATTTTGTCATCTAAAGTAGGAGAGCAACATGAGCGACCCAGCGGGTGACATTGACGGCGTAAATGCAGGGGTGCAACTTGAAACATAAGAGACATGTGGCTGTGGCAGATGAGAATGGAAAAGCCAGGGAGAATGGAAAAGCCTGCAATTTAGAAAGTGAGTGACAGAGACAACCTGAAGGTTTAAGTTCTGATTATGACCTGTTCATGGGGCAAGGGGACATAATATACAAGATCTTTCTTGGGCTTTCACTGTTACCCAGCAGTGTGAGGTCCAGATTCCATATGAGCATTCTTGGAGCAGTTTCATTCTTGCGTGGTCAAACACTAAAATATAATAATAATTTATTATTCATACACTGCCCATCTGGCTGGGTTGCACCACCCACTCTGGGCGGCTTCCAGCAGAATATTAAAATACAATGTGTCAGGGGTTCAGGAGCAGAGGGACAGGAAAGGGAGGAATTAGAGACTGAGGGAGAGGGTTCTGAGGGAGAAGTCAGCGATGATAGCCATCCGAGGTCTCTAAGTCTCTCCAGTGAATCAGAGGATTCACAGAAAGGGGCTCCAGTGGTCAGAGCCGGGGGGTTGCCAGAGGGAACACCCCAGGAAGGAGGGGCCAGAGGGGACTCAGAGAGCAGCAGCTGGAAATCGGGACCAGCTTCTCCACCGGAGAGCAGTAAGGGGGAGGAGTCCCAAACATCGGCAGCAGGCAGCATTCCGTCAGCGGAAGGACAGGAGTCAGGGTTAGCCACGCCTGCATCAGAGAGCGAGGAAACGGTCAAAAGGAAGGTCAGGGGCAGCGCGCGCGCGCCAAGTTCAAATGTACAAGAGGGGGGCGCAATGGGCAGTCCGGAGAGAGAGCCGGGTCCCAAAGCCCGCCGGAGAGAAGGGGAGGAGTCCGAAGGGTCCGCTTCCGAGGCATCCAGGAAGGAAGGCACCCAGGGGGGTAGTAGGACCCAGAGGAGGAAGGAGAAACGTAGAAGGTGGAGTAAGGCTAGAGTCTTAAGCTGGTGTACAGGGGGCGGAGACTCAGACGAGGCTTCGCTGGTCTAGGGTCTAGACGTAGAGACGCACGCTAGTGCTTGAAAATGGAAACTAAATGTCAATAAAGACTTCTGTACAGTTCTACTGGCTAGCGTTGGTCTTCTGTGAGCTGAGACCTGGAGGCAGTCTCTGACAGTAAGCCTCGTCTCACGTATCATCGGTTTTCTTCGCCTCAAGCATCGCTAAGGAAGCGAGGCAGGGAGGGTAGAAGACTGGTGCCTTGCGAGCTCACAAGAGTCAGGCAAGATGACTACAGAACAGAAAATAGCTTCCCTGCAAGAAGCGGTGACACTACTCAACGCTGAAATAATCGCATCCAGGAAGAGAGAGGAAGAAGCGGCAGCTGCCTGCAGAGATCTTCAAGTCAGGTTGGAAGGGCTTGTAAAGCAGGGGATCCCAGTACCCAGATCCGAGGGGATCGGTTTGGGGAAGAGAGGAGGCAGCATTGTATCTCATTTTGATGGGAATTTGCAGCAGTACCCCAATTTCCGAGCAGATGTGCTGTTTGCGCTGCAGCTGCTGGAAAGAGACTTTAGAGATGAGCGGGAGAAAGTGGGGTTTATTTTGTCTCATCTGCATGGGGACGCGAAAGCATGGCTGCGCAACCTGTGGAGGGATAAGGATCCAGCGCTCCAAAGCGCAGATGCGTTCATTAAGGCGATGGACTCCTGTTTCTTATCCAAAATAGACCTTGACATTGCCCGGAGGGACATATTTGGGCTAAGACAAGGGAAAGCCAGCGTAAGGCAGTATCATTCCCGGTTTTTTGCATTGGTCAACGCGCTGAATTGGGATAAGGATTCTCCGCCGGTTAGAGACCTTTTTTGGGAGGGTCTGAATGCACAGATCAAGGATGAGATGGCAAGGGGAGAGAGACCCACAACCACTCAACAAGTGGTTGAAAGAGCGTTGTCTATTGGGGTGAGGCAGGAAGAACGCCCGTGGAGCAAAGAAGAAGGGCGTTGGGGACGCTCACCAGCGAGAGTGCCCTCCCTCTTGCCCAGAGAGGCAGCGCGTGCGCAGTCCACGCCTCCACAGGGAGGGGGTGAGGAGCAGATGGAGATTGGCGGTGCTAGGGCTCACTCAGCTACCAGAGCCTTAACACCGGGAGCAGTAAAATCGAAGCTGCCTAGAAGGAACAGGAAGTGTTATATATGTGAGAGTGCAGAGCACATGGCGAAAGAGTGTCCCCAGAGGATCTTCAAGCACACTGCAGCTTCAGTGACAGTATTGGAAACAACTCAGCAGAGAGCACCACAGCAGGGAAACGACCAAGTCTGGCTGGAAGAGGAGGCACTGGGGCCCAGCCAGACGAGTCAGTGAGGAAGTCCCCAGAGATTTTGCAGCCCACAGACCCCCTCCCGCCCAAGCCAGTGGTGCAGCTAACCGCATCGCTTCAGCTGCCCAATGGACTCACCTTAGAAGTGCCTATTACAATTGACTCTGGCAGTAACGCAGACTTTATAGGATTGGAGTTCATTCAACAACACAACGTAGCATTACTGCCAGCCACACTGCCCCTGAAGGTTGTCACGGTGGATGGCAGGGAACTGCTAGGGGGGCAGGTGGTGCAGCAGACGCCGCCTATGGTGATGCAAATTGGGAATCACCGGGAAGTCATCAGTTTCAATGTCACCCAACTGTCCGACACGCCTATAGTATTAGGCATGAGTTGGCTGCACAGACACAGCCCAGCATTGGCTTGGTACCAGCGCCAACTGACTTTTGGCTCCTCCTACTGTGCAGAACACTGCATTATACCCAGCCCGGAAGGGGAAGAGGAGGACCCGCAGTTACAGTTGGGCACGCTGCAAGCAGTACCCCACAAGTATGCGGAGTTTTTGGAGGTATTCTGCGAGAAGGAGGCGGACAAGCTACCCCCTCACAGACCCTATGATTGCAAGATTGACCTCCTGCCGGGGGCGACGCTGCCAACTGGGAAACTGTACTCCATGTCTGAGGATGAACTGCAAGAACTCAGGGAGTTCATAGATCACAATTTGAAGCGTGGGTTCATCCGGGAGTCGAAAGCGGTGGGAGGCAGTCCCGTATTCTTTGTGAAGAAGCGGGACACGCCCCAACGGAGGCTGGTGGTGGACTTCAGAATCTTAAATTCGAAAACCAAGCCCTCAGCTTTCCCCATGCCCAAGATAGACGACCTGCTCGCGACGGTGCGGAAAGGACGCGTTTTCACCAAGCTGGATCTACGTGGGGCGTACAACCTGATTCGCATGCGCGACGGCGACGAGTGGAAGACGGCCATGTTCACGCCACTGGGCACCTACGAATACAGAGTTATGCCCTTCGGATTACAAAATGGCTCTCACACTTTCCAAGCCTTTATGCATCACGTGCTGGCGGGGCTCCTTTACAAGAAGTGCGTATGCTTCCTGGACGACATCCTGATTTTTTCAGAATCGCGAGAGGCGCACGAGAGGGATGTCAGGGAAGTTCTGCAGAGACTGAAGGAGCACAGGCTGTACGCCAAGCTGGAGAAGTGCCAGTTCGACGTGACGGAGGTGGATTTCCTGGGCTACAAGTTGTCGGACAAGGGGCTCGCCATGGACAGCGCCAAGGTTCGCGCAGTTTTGGACTGGAAAAGCCCACGCAATCGGAAGGAAGTCCAGCGGTTTGTCGGCTTTGCCAACTTTTACCGCAAGTTCATCAAGGGATTTGCCATGCAGACAGCGGCCATCACCGACACGCTCAGCTCCAAGAAGAAGAAATTCATCTGGACGGAGCAAGCGGAGCAGTCCTTTCAGAAACTCAAGCGTCTCTTCGCGTCCGAAGAGCAGCTGCTGCATGTGAATCCCAGCAGACCCATGAGGGTGGAGACAGACGCCTCAGACAGAGCCGTGGGAGCTGTCCTGTTGCAACAAGACCAGCAGGGGGACTGGAGGCCGTGCGCCTTCTACTCGAGGAAGCTCAGCAAGTCGGAGCAGAATTACACTATCTGGGACAGGGAGTTGCTAGCCATACATGCAGCATTCAAGGCATGGAGGCACTTCCTCATCGGAGCCAGACATACAGTGCAGGTCCACACGGACCACAAGAATCTGGAGTACTGGCGCACGGCTAGGTTCCTCAACCAGAGACACATTAGATGGGCAGAGTTCTTCGCGGACTTCGACTTCAAGATAGAGTACATCCCAGGCGACAACAACGTGATGGCGGATGCATTGTCCAGAAAGCCGCAATACCTGGAGGAGGCGGCACCGTCGGCGGCCAAGCACATTTTCGCACCGGAAGCGTGGGCATGCGCGTCGGCAACCGTGGACCTGGACGCCGTACGTCGCGCGCTGCGGGAAGACCCCTTCGCACGGGCCAAGATGGAGGAGGTGCACAGGGGCACAGCGAGGGCCGACGAGTTCCAGATACGCGATGGGTTGCTCCTCCACAAGGGAGCACTCTACGTGCCGGGAGACGACCTCCGCGCAAGGGTCCTGCAGCAGCTACACGACGCTCCCACCGCCGGGCACTTTGGCAAAGAAAAGACTGTCGAACTCGTAGCCAGAGACTTTTGGTGGCCCAAGATGCGGGGGGAAGTAGCGGATTACGTCTCGAGATGTGACACCTGCCAAAGGGCCAAGTCAGTTCACAGACCGCCGGCGGGACTGCTGGAACCGCTGCAGACACCGTCTGAACCGTGGGAGAGGGTGGCCCTGGACTTCGTCACGGATCTGCCCAGCTCGAGGGGAAAGACAGCAGTGCTAGTGGTGGTGGACATGTTTACTAAGATGGCACACTTCATTCCGTGTGCGAAGGTAGCCACGGCAGAGCAGACCGCCAAACTGTTCATAGACCACGTGTTCAAAGTCCACGGTCTGCCACGGTCTATTCTCTCCGACCGGGGGCGACAGTTCATCTCGAACTTCTGGCAGAAGCTGATGGGCATTCTGAACGTCAAAGTCAATTTGGCGTCGGCGAGACACCCACAGACCAACGGGCAAGCGGAGAGGGTCAACGCCATCATGCAGCAGTACCTGAGATGCTACGCCAATCAGCAGCCCACGACATGGGTGGACTACCTGCCGCTCGCCGAGTTCGCTTACAACAATACGAAGCACGTGTCGACGGGGGTGACGCCGTTCTTCGCCAACAACGGGAGGCATCCCAGAACCTTCCCGGGTTTAGAGAGAGTGGGGGAGGGGGAGCCACAGGCAGCGGAAGCCTTAGCGTCGGAGTTGCAGGAAGTCCACGAACAACTCAGGAGGCAGTTAGAACTAGCAAAGCACGCATACAAGGTGCAGGCTGACAGACACAGAAGAGTTGGGGAAGACATACAGGTGGGAGACTGGGTCTGGTTAGCAGCGCAAGCAGTGCCGACCAGATCGTTAGCGAAGAAGAAGCTAGGGCACAAGCAGCTAGGACCTTACCAAGTCCAGGCACAGGTCAATCCAGTGGCCTTCCGGTTGGCTCTTCCGGAGGGTTCCAGAATGCATCCGGTGTTCCATAGATCGGTGCTCACGCCCTACAAAGCACCTCATAGGTTTCAGGAGCCAGACACAGCACCAGACCCGCTCAGAGAAGGGC
Source organism: Podarcis muralis (assembly GCF_964188315.1). Taxonomy (NCBI): domain Eukaryota; kingdom Metazoa; phylum Chordata; class Lepidosauria; order Squamata; family Lacertidae; genus Podarcis; species Podarcis muralis. The sequence goes on from NC_135668.1 coordinate 55,510,226, forward strand.
CCAGAAAGGGGGGGTCGCCTAGGAGGGGGCACATCAACGAGGTCACAGAGATTTTAGACTCGAGATGGGGGGAAGAGGGAGTAGAATATTTCCTAGCCAGAGAGGGTACCCCGGCCACTGCCAACAGCTGGGTACCGGACTATGCCTTGGAGGAGCCTCTGCTCAAAGAGGAGTTTCATGCCATCTTCCCGCACAGGCCCATGCCAGCAGAGTATTTCGACGACTGGCTCTTCACACCCACTCTTTCAGCCAGCACATTCCTGGGGTTCGACTCGGACGAGGAACAGGCACCAGTCCCCAGCTCCCAGGTGGGTTCGCCACCGGGGTCTGCCTCAGACCACTCGTATTGGTGGGACGATCAACCAGAGGAGCAGTGGCGCAGGAAGTGGCTGAGGGGTCCTTGGATGGGACCACCCGAAGAGGGGGAGGGGGGCGAGACGGACATGGACGTGTTGGGGGACAACGTGGGGTTCGAGCACGAAGACAGAGAGATGGAAGCAGAGGAGAGCGACGTTGACGAGTACATGGGGGACGAACTGTATCCTGCAAGCACCCCCGCTACGACGGAGCACCCAGTACCCGCACCGGAAGGAGGGGAGGGGGGAAGGGGGGGCTTCGAGGGGGGGATGGATGTCAGGGGTTCAGGAGCAGAGGGACAGGAAAGGGAGGAATTAGAGACCGAGGGAGAGGGTTCTGAGGGAGAAGTCAGCGATGATAGCCATCCGAGGTCTCTAAGTCTCTCCAGTGAATCAGAGGATTCACAGAAAGGGGCTCCAGTGGTCAGAGCCGGGGGGTTGCCAGAGGGAACACCCCAGGAAGGAGGGGCCAGAGGGGACTCAGAGAGCAGCAGCTGGAAATCGGGACCAGCTTCTCCACCGGAGAGCAGTAAGGGGGAGGAGTCCCAAACATCGGCAGCAGGCAGCATTCCGTCAGCGGAAGGACAGGAGTCAGGGTTAGCCACGCCTGCATCAGAGAGCGAGGTAACGGTCAAAAGGAAGGTCAGGGGCAGCGCGCGCGCGCCAAGTTCAAATGTACAAGAGGGGGGCGCAATGGGCAGTCCGGAGAGAGAGCCGGGTCCCAAAGCCCGCCGGAGAGAAGGGGAGGAGTCCGAAGGGTCCGCTTCCGAGGCATCCAGGAAGGAAGGCACCCAGGGGGGTAGTAGGACCCAGAGGAGGAAGGAGAAACGTAGAAGGTGGAGTAAGGCTAGAGTCTTAAGCTGGTGTACAGGGGGCGGAGACTCAGACGAGGCTTCGCTGGTCTAGGGTCTAGACGTAGAGACGCACGCTAGTGCTTGAAAATGGAAACTAAATGTCAATAAAGACTTCTGTACAGTTCTACTGGCTAGCGTTGGTCTTCTGTGAGCTGAGACCTGGAGGCAGTCTCTGACACAATGATTCATCAAATATTAAAAACTTCCCTAAACAGGGCTGCCTTTAGATGTCATCTAAAAGTCTGATACTTGTTTATTTCTTTGACATCTGATGGGAGGGTGTTCCACATGGCGGGTGTCACCACCAAGAAGGTCCTCTGCCTGGTCCCCTGTAACTTCACTTCTCACAGTGAGGGAACCCCCAGAAGGCCCTCTGAGCTGGACCTCAGTGTCCGTGCTGAACGATGGGAGTGGTGATGCTACTTCAGGTATACTGGACCAAGGCCATTTAGGGCTTTGAAGGTCAGCACCAACACTTTGAATTGTGCTCGGAAACGTACTGGGAGCCAATGTAGGTCTTTCAAGACCGGTGTTATGTGGCCTCAGTGTCCGCTCCCAGTCACCAGTCTAGCCGCCACATTTTGGATTAATTGTACTTTCTGGGTCACCGTCAAAGGTAGCCCCACATAGAGCGCATGGCAGTAGTCCAAGCGGGAGATAACTAGAGCATGCACCACTCTGGCAAGGCAGTCCGCAGGCAGGTAGGGTCTCAGTCTGTGTACCAGATGGAGCTGGTAGACAGCTGCCCTGGACACAGAATTGACCTGCACCTCAATGAACAGCAGTGAGTCCAAAATGACTCCCAGGCTGCACACCTGGTCATTCAGGGGCACAGTTGCCCCATTCAGGACCAGGGAGCCCTCCACACCACCCCTCCCCCTGTCCCCCAAGAACAGTTCTCCTGTCTTGTCAGGATTCACCCTCAATCTGTTAGCCGCCATCCATCCTACAACCACTTCCAGACACTCACACAGGACCTTCACTGCCTTCACTGTATCCAATTTAGAAGAGAGGTAGATCTGGACTTGCATTCTTGGACTTGCAGACTGTAAGATGTCCCTGGTGATGGAAGCAACCAAGGGAAAGGCTCTAATGGTGAACGAAAGGTTGGCAAGGTGTTAAAAGTTCTCTCAAGCTCTTCTCAGTGTGGCTCCTAAGCAAGGGTTCCTAACATGGGTTCCCAGCTCCATGAAGAACTGAAAGCCAACCTGAGTTCTTATGAACCTTTCCAGCTGAATGAAGAACAGAAAGCTGGAATGGAGGGTTTTGTGTTGTGTTGTGTTGTGTTGTGTTGTGGTTGCAGGGACAGACTGATGGACATGCATGCAGCGATTCCTTCAGAGAAGAAAGAAAAACCAAGGAGCTGGGCATTCCGTTATCATCATCATCATCATCATCATCATCGTCATCATCATTTTATATGTATGCTGCCTTTCCATAGTTAAAACAATGCTCAAGGCAGCTTAAAACATGACAAGATTTACATAATTACCAACATAAGAAAAGTCATAAACAATAAATAAAACACTTCAGAAGGTACATAACCAAATCGAAATCAATTTCCACATAAATCATAGAATCTAAAACTAAAAATACGTCATTAATATCAATAACAATTTAAAATGACATAAATAAAAAATAAAAACATTTTGAAAAGGAGCCCTCTCTGTCGAGCAGCAGCAGTCACAATAGCAGTCCTTTATGGAGCCTGTCAGGCCCTGCCCCAAGGCAGGTGGAGAGGGGCAGGGCAGGGACCTTCCAGCTCCCAGCAGGTTGGGGACCCCTCCTAAGAGCTATCAGTACCATTCAGAGTTTGTCTGAGGCCTAGGACGGCTGGGAGGCACAGGGATTTGCATGACAGTGTAAGTCCAGCAGGCCCCTGGCCAGCTTAGCCCTCCAAGGTCTGGAGCAAGTATACCGGGCTGCCCCCAATCGTCTGCATAGGTCTGGGTGCTATAGCTCAGAGACATTCAGAGAATTCCCTGTTGGTAATCACTCGCGGCCACACACCCACATCACAGAACTCCCAATTTCTAAGCTTTCTGGAGATGGAAGAATTAAGGAGCTATGTTGATTTGAGCACAGGGCTTAAGAGAACCAGATCCAAAAGTTTTGATGTAGTTACTTTTGTTTGATTAGGACACAGCAAACAGCAGTAGCCAACTGTCACAGCATTTATGCCAGAAAGCAATTTGAAACAGTTAGTTCCTGTAGCTGTGATAATACAGCGGACATATTTATGAATGAACTGCCAATTCTTTATGAATGGCCTGCACTGTTTTCTGAATGAACCATTCAATAAAGCAGTTGAATTGGTGGCTTTTGCCGTGGACCCAGTAGGTGGCACTGCATATCTGTTAAATTTGTCAAAGCTGACAGATTGCAATCATATTGCAGAAAGGATACATTCTGGTTATTACTGTTTTTACATTTTCCAGCCTAGTTATGGCAGTTGCCCTTTCAGTAGTTTCATGCTTTATCCAGTTACACTTTACACAGTTGTGTTTCCATCAACAGTTACGTTTACCTATAACAGTGAGTTTTGTGTTCCGTTTGTATTTGCCCCTTGCCCCTGCTGGCTAATAAAAACCACCAAGGAGAGGACAGCCAGCTGGGCCAGGAGGGGGGAATAGTGTTCGGTATAGGCAGGGCCGTCTTAAGCATATGCGGCGGCAGGTGCAAAGATCCGCCCAGCCCCCCTCCCCCGCCAGGGTTGCCCAGAGTTGTCAACGTTTTTTAAGGGAGCTGACACCACACGGGAAAAGAAAACAGGGGCGGGCTAGTTAAATAGACTCCTTTGCCATTATGCCAGCAAGCAATCTAATAAATCGAGTTGCAGAGCAATCCAGCGCAGTAACAAGGCAGAAATTATTTTATTTTATTTTTTATTTTTAAAAGCTCCCTAAAAGCTCAAGATCCGAAATGAACAAACACAGTGTTTAGTTTGAATGGAACCCTTTATTAATTCAAGGAACCAGCAAGAAAGCTGACAATGAAAACTCCTTAATAGCCTCTGCCAGCCCTTATCAAAAATGATCGCTGCTTAGTAGACCAGAATATGAGTCAACAACGTGATGCTGCAGCAAAAAAAGCTAATGCTATTCTAGGCTGAATCAACAGAACTCTAGTCCCTAGATCAAGTCCCACTCTACTCTGCCTTGTTCAGACCACACCTGGAATACTGTGTCCAGTTCTTGGTGCCACAATTTAAGAAGGACATTGGCAAGCTGGAACGTGTGCAGAGGAGGGCAGCCAAGATGATCAAGGGCCTGGAAACCAAGCCTGATGAGGAGTGCTTGAAGGAGCTGCGTATGTTTAGCTTGGAAATGAGGGGTCTGAGAGGGGATATGACAGCCATCTTCAGATGTTTGAAGGGCTGTCACATGGAAGATGGAACAAGCTTGTTTTCTGCTGCTCTGGAGGACAGGACACAAAGCAATGGCTTCAAGTTACATGAAAGGCGATTCTGACGAAACACCAGGAAGAACTTTTTTGACAGCAAGAGCCCTTCAGCAGTGCAACCGACTCCCTTGGGAGGTTTTGCACTCTCCTTCCTTGGAAGTTTGTAATCGGAGGTTGCCTGCTGTCATGGATGCTTTAATTGAGATTCCTGCATTGCAGAGGACTGGACTAGATGATCCTCAACAGGGTCCCTTCCAACTCTACAATACTGTACTATAATTCTAGGAGAAAGGAGCCGAAAGGGCAAAATTTCTTCCCAAAGGTATCTTTCCACGTGAGAAAAGATTTAAAGTGAGGCAGGAAATAGTTAAGCAGGGAGATGTGGAGAGGTGGGAGAGGGCAGAGAGAGAGAGAGAGAGAGAGAGACGTCCTGTTAATTTGTTCACAACTTCAAAAACATAGCTGTCAGGGGCTCAGGAGCAGAGGCACAGGAGAGGGAGGAAATAGAGACCGAGGGGGAGGAATCTGAAGGAAATGTTAGCGATGACAGCCGTCCGAGGTCTCTGAGTCTCTCCAGTGACTCGGAGGATTCACAGAAAGGGGCTCCCATGGTCAGAGCAAGGGGGGTGCCTAGGGGGACACCCCAGGAAGAAGGGGCAAGAGGGGACTCAGAGAGCAGCAGTTGGAAATCAGGACCAGCTTCTCCACCAGAGCGCAGTAGGGGGGAGGAGTCCCAAGCATCGGGATCAGGCGGCGCACCGCCAGCGGGAGGACATGAGTCAGGATTGGCCACACCTCCATCGGAGAGCGAGGAAACGGTCAAAAGGAAGGTCGGAGACTGGGCGCGCGCGCCAAGTTCAAATGTACAAGAGGGAGGCGCAGTGGGCAGCCCGGATAGGGAGCCAGGTCCTAAAGCCCGCCGAAAGGAGGGAGGAGACTCAGGGGGGTCAGCGTCAGCATCAGAAGAGTCCAGAAAGGAGGGGACCCCGGGGGGCAGAAGGACCCAGAGGAGAAAGGAGAGACGGAAGAGGTGGAGTAAGGTTAGAGTCTTAAACTGGTGTACAGGGGGCGGAGACTCAGATGGAGCTTCGCCGGTCTAACCTCTAGACGTAGAGATGCACGCTAGGGTTTGAAAATGGAAACTGTACTTCAATAAAGACTTTTGTACATTACTACCGGCTAGCGTTGGTCCTCTGTGAGCTGGGACCTGGAGGCAGTCTCTGACAATAGCCCATTACTCAAGAAAAGAAACCCATGAGGTTTTTTTAGGTTACGTATGCCAAACCGGTTGAGTTTTTTAAAGGGAGGGTTGCTGTGCCCGGAAGAGCGGAACAGGGGTGAGGACGAACGCAGGAGCTGCAAAATCAGCCAAGGGAGTGCCAACGCAGCAACGAAAAGCAGACCGCCAGGGTCCCAGCACCTCCACGACGGTCGGATACATGGAGATTCTTTTTATAGAAAAACAAATTGGGATTTTGTTGCCCCCCTTTTGGATGGCACTGCTTCCCACGCCACCACATTGCGACACCCCTGGCAGCAGTAGCTGCCCGCCGGCGGCCGCCTATGGAGCGGGAAGGTGATTCCAGTCCGGGGTTGAGGCTGGGGTGAATGCACCGCTTGGAGAGAGAGGCGAGCAAAAGAGCCTCACTTGCTCGGCTCGCGTGGTCCCTCCTCGCAGCTGGGGAGAGCGGCGGCTTCAGCAGCAGGCACCTATGGGTAAGCCGGGCCTGACTCCAACGCTCGTCCCCCCCCATTTCCCAGAGTAATAAAGCAAGTAATTAGAATGCTAGATACAGATGTAAATAACAGGAATGAGTTTAAACATGGCAAACCATGTCCCTTTGCTGGGCGCACCTGCTGGGCTGGCACCGTGGCTCATGGCGCCACTAGGCCAAATGGAAAAGACGGCTCTGGGTTTAGGGGTTTAATATGCTAAGATAGGAACAGTGGCGTAGCGTGGGTTGTCAGCACCCGGGGCAAGGCAAGTAATTTGCGCCCCCTAACCCGTGGATTTGCGCCCCCTAACCCTAACCCCAGATGTTGCGCCCGGTGCGGCCGGGGCCCCCCTGCACCCCCCACGCTACGCCACTGGATAGGAATGTTCAAATATATATTGCTGTGTGGTTGAAAAAAGCACTTTGAGTTTTGATTGGTTAAACAGCCAATTCTAGTAGCTTCTCTAGTGGCTCTCCTGTGGTTGGTTAAGGGGTCACATGAGAAGCACCAAGTCACAGACTCCCTTTGGTGTGAGTGACTTCCCTGTGATGAGAGAGCGCAGGAAGATGGCTGTGCAATGGACACAACTGGGAGAGAAGTCTTGGGATCTTCTCTGGACACTATTGAGAAGAAACACTCTTGATGCTCCTTCTCAAGATGAATAGAGAGAGAGCAGAGCAGCGGTGAATGAGGTCTCTGAAGTGAAACAGAGAGAAGAATGGAAATTGAAAGTGGATTTCTTCAACTACCTGCATAGCCTCTATCCTAAAGTACAGGCTGAGAGCATATCTGGAAGAGGGAGAGACACGCGGTTGCGTTTAAAGCAAGAAGCTGTGTTTTTCTAAGTGAAGCTGAGCCTATGCTTGGATAAACTTACATTTTGAGAATGTGTTTCAATATATTATTCCTTTATAATCCCTTCTGCAAGTAAAGATTCTGAATATTAAAGGAACGTATGTGTCAGGGGTTCAGGAGCAGAGGCAAGGGCAAGGAAGGAAACAGAGAGCGAAGGGGAGGAGGCAGAAGAAAGGATGAGCGATGACGACGACCCGAGATCTCCGAGTCTCTCCAGTGAGTCGGAGGATTCACAGAAAGGAGCACCAGTGGCCAAGGCAAGGGGGGAGTTTAGGGGGGCACCCCAGGGAGATAGAGCCAGAGGGGAATCAGAGGAGAGCAGTTGGAGATCGGGTCCAGCGTCACCGCCAGAGAACAGGGAAGAGGAAAGGAGCCAGGGGGCAAGCGCTGGCAGCTCACAGCAGGAGGGAGGGCACGAGTCAGGGGTGGCCACACCTCCATCTGGGAGCGAAGAAACGGTTAGACGGAAGGTGGAAGGTTGGGCGCGCGCGCCAAGTTCAAATGCACAGGAAGGAGGCGCAGTAGGCAGCCCGGAAAGAGAGCCGGGTCCTAAAGCCCGGCGCAAGGAGACAGGAGAGTCCGGGGGGTCAGCGTCCGAAGAATCCCGGAAGGAAGAGACCCAGGGGGGCAGAGGGACCCAGAGAAGAACAGTCAGGCGGAAAAGGTGGAGCAGGGCTAGGATATTAAGTTGGTGTACGAGGGGCGGAGATTCAGACGGAGCTTCGCCGATCTAGCTACTAGACGTAGGGTTGCACGCAGCAGCTTGAGAATGGAAACTGTAACTCAATAAAGACTTTTACTTAATGACCGTTGGCTAGCGTGATCCTCTGTGAGCTAGGATCTTGAAGCAACCCTGACAGTAAGCTCCGTCTCACGTATTGTGGGCATCTACAGCCTCGAGGAGAGGAGAGAAGCAGGTGCCTACTAGTGAGCTCACGAACGGCAGCCGACATGACGGCTGAACAGCAGATAGCGGAACTCAGAGAAGCAGTGTCACAGCTGAATGCCGAGGCTCTCGCATCCAGGAAGAGAGAGGAGGACGCAGCTGCCGCCTACAGGGATCTCCAGGTCAGGTTGGAAGTGCTTACGAAGCAAGGGCAACAGACACCCAAACCAGAGGGGATTGGGTTGGGGAGACGCACAGGCGGTCTGGTCTCTCACTTCGATGGGAACCTGCAACAGTATCCCAATTTTAAAGCAGACGTACTGTGTGCACTGCAACTGCTGAGTAAAGATTTTAGAGATGAGCAAGAGAAAGTGGGGTTCATCATGTCTTATTTGCATGGGGATGCCAGAGCATGGCTGCGCAATTTATGGAGGGATAACGATCCGGCGCTCCAAAATGCGAATGCCTTTATTAAAGCGATGGATGCGTGTTTTTTATCAAGCATTGACGTGGATCTTGCTCGGCAACAGATTCATGGACTGAAGCAGGGAAGGGCCAGCGTACGGCAGTACCATGCCCGCTTTTTCGCCTTGGCCAGTGCCCTAGAATGGGACAGAGATGCGACCCCTGTAAGAGACCTTTTCTGGGAGGGACTAAACAGCTCTGTAAAAGATGAGATTGCGAGGGGGGAGAGACCCCGGACCACCCAGGAGGTCGTGCAGAGGGCGCTGGCAGTGGGGGTACGGCTGGAAGGACGTCCGTGGAGCAGGGACGAAGGGCGTGGAGGGCGCGAACCAGCCAGGGGCTCCTCCTTCTTTCCCAGAGAAGCAGCACGTACGCAATCCACGCCTCCGCCAGGGGGAGGAGCTGAACCGATGGAGGTTGGAGGTGCCAGGGCTCAGTCAGCAACCAGAGCCCTAGCACCAGCAGCAGTGAAAGCGAAGCCTCCTAGAGGGAACAGGAAGTGTTACGTCTGTGAGGAGCCAGGGCATATGGCGAAAGAGTGTCCCCAGAGGCTCCACAAGCTCACTGCAGCCTCAGCAATGGCGACTGCAGCAACGCAGCAAGGAGAACCACAGCAGGGAAACGACGCTGTCTGGCTGGAGGAAGAGGCACTGGGGCCCAGCCAGACGTATTAATGATGCAGTCCCCAGAGATTTTACAGCCCGTGAACCCCCTCCCGCCCAAACCAGTGGTGAGGCTCACCGCGTCGCTCCAGCTGCCCAATGGCATCACCATGGACGTGCCAATCACCATTGACTCAGGCAGCAATGCGGACTTTATGGGGCAGGACTTTGTCAACCAGCATGCTATACAGTTGCTGCCGGCCACACTGCCCCTGCAGGTGGTCACGGTGGATGGCAGGGAGCTGCTAGGAGGGCAAGTGGTGCAGCAGACGCCACCGATGGTGATGCGACTTGGGAATCACCAAGAAGTCATCAGCTTCAACGTCACTCAATTGTCGGACACGCCCATTGTGTTGGGCATGAGTTGGCTGGACAAACACAGCCCAACGCTGGCTTGGTACCAGAGGCAGCTGACCTTCGGCTCTTCCTTTTGTGCTGAACACTGCATCGTGCCCAAGCAGGAAGGAGAGGAAGAGGAGTCACAGCTACTGCTAGGCACGCTGCAAGCGATTCCCCACAAGTACGCAGAATTTTTGGAAGTTTTCTGCGAGAAGGAGGCAGACAGGCTACCCCCTCACAGGCCATATGACTGCAAGATTGACCTGCTGCCAGGGGCGGCGCTGCCTAAGGGGAAACTGTATTCCATGTCAGAGGACGAGCTGCAAGAACTCAAGGAGTTCATAGATCATAATTTGGAGCGCGGTTTCATCCGAGAGTCCAAGGCGGTGGGAGGCAGCCCGGTGTTCTTCGTTAAGAAGCGGGATACGCCCCAAAAGAGGCTCGTAGTGGATTACAGGATCTTGAACAGTGTGACTAAGCCGTCGGACTTCCCCATGCCCCGAATTGACGACCTCCTCGCAAAGGTGCGGAAGGGCAGAGTGTTCACCAAATTGGATCTGCGAGGTGCGTACAACCTCATTCGCATGCGGGAGGGAGACGAGTGGAAAACAGCCATGTTCACGCCACTGGGGACCTACGAATATAGAGTTATGCCTTTTGGATTGCAAAATGGCTCCCACGTTTTTCAAGCATTCATGCATCACGTGTTGGCGGGACTTCTCTACAAGACGTGCGTCTGTTTCTTAGATGACATCCTGATCTTTTCGGAGTCGCAACAGGAGCATGACAAACACGTCAAGGAAGTACTGAACAGGCTGAAGCACCATAGGCTCTACGCCAAGCTGGAGAAGTGCCAATTTGACGTGACGGAGGTGGATTTTCTGGGCTACAAGCTGTCTGACAAGGGGCTCGCCATGGACAGCGCCAAGGTTCGAGCGGTGTTGGATTGGAAGAGCCCGCGCAACCGGAAGGAGGTCCAACGGTTTGTCGGCTTTGCGAACTTCTATCGCAAGTTTATCAAGGGCTTCGCTATGCAGACGGCGGCCATCACTGACACGCTTAGCTCCAAGAAAAAGAAGTTCATTTGGACAGAGCAGGCGGAACAGTCCTTTCAGGCACTCAAGCGTCTCTTCGCGTCGGAAGAGCAGCTGCTTCATGTCAACCCCAGCAAGCCGATGAGGGTGGAGACTGACGCCTCGGACAGAGCCGTGGGGGCGGTCCTGCTGCAGAAAGACCCGCAGGGGGTGTGGCGACCGGGAGCGTTTTACTCCAGGAAGCTCAGCAAGTCCGAGCAGAACTACACCATATGGGACAGGGAGTTGCTGGCCATTCATGCAGCGTTCAAGGCGTGGAGGCACTTTCTGATCGGCGCCAAGCACACGGTGCAGGTTTGCACGGACCACAAGAACCTAGAGCACTGGCGCACGGCACAGTTCCTGAACCAAAGGCAGATACGTTGGGCTGAGTTCTTTGCGAACTTCGACTTCCGAATAGAGTATGTCCCGGGGGACACCAACATCATGGCGGACGCTCTCTCCCGCAAGCCACAGTATCTGGAGGAAGCAACGCCAGCGGCCGCCATGCACATCTTCGCACCAACAGTGTGGGCGTGCGCCGCGGCAACCGTGGATCTGGAGGCGGTGCGACGAGCGTTGCAGGGGGACTCCTTCGCGCAAGCAAAGATCTCAGAGGTGCAAAGGGGCAAAGCAGCGGCCGACGGTTTCCAGCTAAGAGATGGATTGCTCATCCGTAAAGGGGCCATCTACGTGCCGGGAGACGAACTTCGCGCCAAGGTGCTGCAGCAGATGCACGACGCGCCCACTGCAGGGCACTTCGGCAAGGAGAAGACGGTGGAACTAGTAGCCAGGGATTTCTGGTGGCCTGGAATGAGAAGGGAGGTCGCGGACTACGTGGCGAGGTGTGACACCTGCCAGAGGGCGAAGCCAGTGCTTAGACCGCCGGCCGGACTGTTGGAACCGCTGCAAACTCCGGCCGAACCTTGGGAGAGGGTGGCCCTGGACTTTGTCACGGATCTGCCCAGCTCGAGGGGCAAGACGGCAGTGCTGGTGGTGGTGGACTTGTTCTCCAAGATGGCACATTTCATTCCGTGTGCGAAGGTGGCCACGGCGGAACAAACCGCCAAACTGTTCATAGACCACGTGTTCAAGGTTCACGGTCTGCCACGGTCTATTCTGTCCGACCGGGGGCGGCAGTTCATCTCAAATTTCTGGCAGCGGCTGATGGGCTTCCTGAACGTCAAGATCAACCTGGCGTCGGCGAGACACCCGCAAACCAACGGGCAAGCAGAGCGGGTCAATGCCATCATGCAGCAGTACTTGAGGTGTTATGCAAATCAACAGCCTGCGACATGGGTGGATTACCTGCCGCTCGCCGAGTTCGCTTACAACAACACGAAGCACGTGTCCACGGGGGTCACACCGTTCTTCGCCAACAACGGGAGGCACCCCAGAACCTTCCCGGGACTGGAAAGGCTGGGGGAAGGGGAGCCGCAGACGGCAGATGCGTTCGCGTCGGAACTGCAGGAAGTCCACGATCAGCTGAGGCGCCACCTGGAACTGGCCAAGCACGCATACAAGGTACAAGCAGACAAACGCAGAAGGGTTGGCGAAGAGCTACACGTGGGGGACTGGGTCTGGTTAGCAGCCCACGCAGTGCCGGCCAGGTCGTTGGCCAAGAAGAAACTAGGGCATAAGCAACTGGGGCCCTATCAAGTCGAAGAGCAGGTCAACCCGGTGGCCTTCAGGCTGGCGCTTCCGGAGGGTTCCAGAATGCATCCGGTATTCCACAGATCGGTGCTCACTCCCTACAAGGCACCGCACAGGTTTCAGGAACCCGGAACGGCGCAGAGTCCGGCCAGAGACAGAACAGGGCACGCAGGAATGGCACAGAAGGAGCGCATCAACGAAGTCACAGAGATTTTGGATTCCAGATGGGGGGAAGAAGGGGTAGAATACTTTCTCGCCAGGGAGGGCACCCCGGCCAGTGCGAACAGTTGGGTGCCGGACTACGCCTTGGACGAACCTCTGCTCAAAGACGAGTTTCATGCCCTCTTCCCACATAGACCGATGCCAGCAGACTTTTTCGACGACTGGCTTTTCACACCCACGCTTTCGGGCAGCACGTTCCGGGGGTTCGACTCGGACGAGGACCCGATACGAGACGTCCGTTCCCAGGAGGGGTCGCCCTCGGGATCTGCCTCAGAACCCTCGTATTGGTGGGACGACAAACCAGAGGAACAGTGGCGCAGGAAGTGGCAAGAAGGTCCAGGCCGAGCAACGCCGCCTGGAGGAAGCGAGGGAGAGACGGACATGGACATTTTCGGGGACGATCCAGGTTTCGAGCACAGCGGCACAGAGATGGAAGCAGAGGTGACTGTCGTCGACGAGAGAAGGGAGGAAGAACCGGAAGACTTCGGAGGGAGGCCCGCTACGGGAACCGAACGGTACCCGACATTCGTCTCCTTGACGCAGCAGCACCCAGCTCCAGCACCGGAAGGAGGGGAAGGGGGAGTGGGGGGCTTCGAGGGGGGGATGGATGTCAGGGGTTCAGGAGCAGAGGCAAGGGCAAGGAAGGAAACAGAGAGCGAAGGGGAGGAGGCAGAAGAAAGGATGAGCGATGACGACGACCCGAGATCTCCGAGTCTCTCCAGTGAGTCGGAGGATTCACAGAAAGGAGCACCAGTGGCCAAGGCAAGGGGGGAGTTTAGGGGGGCACCCCAGGGAGATAGAGCCAGAGGGGAATCAGAGGAGAGCAGTTGGAGATCGGGTCCAGCGTCACCGCCAGAGAACAGGGAAGAGGAAAGGAGCCAGGGGGCAAGCGCTGGCAGCTCACAGCAGGAGGGAGGGCACGAGTCAGGGGTGGCCACACCTCCATCTGGGAGCGAAGAAACGGTTAGACGGAAGGTGGAAGGTTGGGCGCGCGCGCCAAGTTCAAATGCACAGGAAGGAGGCGCAGTAGGCAGCCCGGAAAGAGAGCCGGGTCCTAAAGCCCGGCGCAAGGAGACAGGAGAGTCCGGGGGGTCAGCGTCCGAAGAATCCCGGAAGGAAGAGACCCAGGGGGGCAGAGGGACCCAGAGAAGAACAGTCAGGCGGAAAAGGTGGAGCAGGGCTAGGATATTAAGTTGGTGTACGAGGGGCGGAGATTCAGACGGAGCTTCGCCGATCTAGCTACTAGACGTAGGGTTGCACGCAGCAGCTTGAGAATGGAAACTGTAACTCAATAAAGATTTTTACTTAATGACCGTTGGCTAGCGTGATCCTCTGTGAGCTAGGATCTTGAAGCAACCCTGACAGTATGAATAATTTTTAAAAGGGTGTCAGTTTTACATGGGATTAAGCTTCCAAGTGAAGTAAATTACCAAATACTCTGACCAATCACACACTGTTCCCTTTGTCTAAGCTGTTGACCAATCACACGACACCCTCTTTATTTAAGTTGATAGTTAGTACGCATGTGTCAGAGACTGCCTCCAGGTCCCAGCTCACAGAGGACCAACGCTAGCCAGTAGTAATGTACAAAAGTCTTTATTGAAGTACAGTTTCCATTTTCAAGCCCTAGCGTGCGTCTCTACGTCTAGAGACTAGACCGGCGAAGCTCCGTCTGAATCTCCGCCCCCTGTACACCAGCTTAAGACTCTAACCTTACTTCACCTCTTCCATCTCTCCTTCCGCCTCTGGGTCCTACTACCCCCCGGGGTCCCTTCCTTCCTGGACGCTTCGGACGCGGACCCCTCTGACTCTTCCCCCTCCCTTCGGCGGGCTTTAGGACCTGGCTCCCTTTCCGGGCTGCTCACTGCGCCACCCTCTTGTACGTTTGAACTTGGCGCACGCGCCCAGTCTCCGACCTTCCTTTTGACCGTTTCCTCGCTCTCTGATGCAGGCGTGGCCAATCCTGACTCATGTCCTTCCGCTGACGGAGAGCTGCCTGATGCCGATACCTGGGACTCCTCCCCCCTACTGCTCTTTGGTGGGGAAGCTGGTCCCGATTTCCAACTGCTGCTCTCTGAGTCCCCTCTGGCCCCTCCTTCCTGGGGTGTTCCCCTTGGCAACCCCTTTGCTCTGACCACGGGAGCCCCCTTCTGTGAATCCTCCGATTCACTGGAAAGACTTAGAGACCTAGGGCGGCTGTCATCGCTAACCTCTCCCTCGGATTCCTCCCCCTCGGTCTCTATCTCCTCCCTTTCCTGTGCCTCTGCTCCTGAACCCCTGACATCCATCCCCCCCTCGAAGCCCCCCCTCCCCCTCCCCTCCTTCCGGTGTGGGTACTGGGTGCTCCGTCGTTGTGGGGGTAAGTGCCGGATACAGTTCGTCCCCCGTGTCGTGCATCCAGCCGGATAAGTCCGGCTCGTTCTCCGTGCACTCGTCGACGTCGATCTGCTCTGCCTCCATCTCTCTGCCTCCGTGTTCGAACCCCACGTCCTCCCCCAACACGTCCATGTCCGTCTCTCCCCCGTTCCCCTCTGAGGGTGATGCCTGCCAAGGACCCCCCAGCCACTTCCTGCGCCACTGCTCCTCTGGTCGATCGTCCCACCAATAAGAGCGGTCTGAGGCAGACCCCGAGGGTGAGCCCTCCGGAGAGTGTGTGTCTGGTGCCGGTTCCTCGTCCGAGGCGAACCCCTGGAATGTGCTGGTTGAAAGTGTGGGTGTGAAGAGCCAGTCGTCGAAATACTCGGCTGGCATGGGCCTGTGTGGGAAGAGGGCATGAAATTCGTCTTTGAGCAGAGGCTCCTCCAAGGCATAGTCCGGCACCCAACTGTTGGCACTGGCCGGGGTACCCTCTCTGGCTAGGAGATATTCTACTCCCTCTTCCCCCCATCTCGAGTCTAAAATCTCTGTGACCTCGTTGATGCGCTCCCTTTTTGGCGGTCCCCCCTTTGTGGGCCTTTCTCTGAGCGGGTCTGGTGCCGTGCCTGGCTCCTGAAATCTATGAGGTGCTTTGTAGGGCGTGAGCACCGATCTATGGAAAACCGGGTGCATTCTGGAACCCTCCGGAAGTGTCAACCGGAAGGCCACTGGATTGACCTGTGCCTGGACTTGGTAAGGCCCTAGCTGCTTATGCCCGAGCTTCTTCTTCGCTAACGATCTGGTCGGCACTGCTTGAGCTGCTAACCAAACCCAGTCTCCCACCTGTATGTCTTCCCCAACTCTTCTGTGTCTGTCAGCCTGCAGTTTGTATGCGTGCTTTGCTAGTTCTAACTGCCTCCTAAGCTGTTCGTGGACTTCCTGCAACTCTGACGCTAACGCTTCCGCTGCCTGTGGCTCCCCCTCCCCCACTCTCTCTAAACCCGGGAAGGTTCTGGGATGCCTCCCGTTGTTGGCGAAGAACGGTGTCACCCCCGTAGACACGTGCTTCGTATTGTTGTAAGCGAACTCGGCAAGTGGCAGGTAGTCCACCCATGTTGTAGGCTGCTGATTTGCGTAGCATCTCAGGTACTGCTGCATGATGGCGTTGACCCTCTCCGCTTGTCCGTTGGTCTGTGGGTGTCTCGCCGACGCTAGATTGATCTTGACGTTCAGGATGCCCATCAGCTTCTGCCAGAAGTTCGAGATGAACTGTCGCCCCCGGTCGGATAGGATAGACCGTGGTAGACCGTGGACTTTGAACATGTGGTCTATGAACAGTTTGGCGGTCTGTTCCGCCGTGGCCACCTTCGCGCACGGAATGAAGTGTGCCATTTTGGTAAACATGTCCACCACCACTAGCACTGCTGTCTTTCCCCTCGAACTGGGCAGATCCGTGACAAAGTCCAGGGCCACCCTCTCCCACGGTTCGAGCGGTGTCTGCAGCGGTTCCAGCAGTCCCGCCGGCGGTTTGTGCACTGACTTGGCCCTCTGGCAGGTGTCGCACCTCGAGACGTAATCCGCTACTTCCCCCCGCATCTTGGGCCACCAAAAGTCTCTGGCTACTAATTCTACAGTCTTTTCTTTGCCAAAGTGCCCGGCTGTGGGAGCGTCGTGTAGCTGCTGCAGTACCCTTGCGTGGAGGTCGTCTCCCGGCACGTAGAGTGCCCCCTTGCGGATGAGTAACCTGTCGCGTATCTGGAACTCGTCGTCCTTCGCCTTGCCCTTGTGCACCTCCTCCATCTTGGCTTGTGCGAAGGGGTCCTCCTGCAGCGCGCGACGTACGGCATCCAGGTCCACGGTTGCCGAAGCGCATGCCCACGCTTCCGGTGCGAAAATGTGCTTGGCCGCCGACGGTGCCGCCTCCTCGAGGTATTGCGGCTTCCTGGACAGTGCATCCGCCATGACGTTGTTGTCGCCTGGGATGTACTCTATCCTGAAGTCGAAGTCCGCGAAGAACTCTGCCCATCTAATGTGCCTCTGGTTCAGGAACCTTGCCGTGCGCCAGTACTCCAGATTCTTGTGGTCCGTGCGGACCTGCACTGTTTGTTTGGCTCCGATAAGGAAGTGCCGTCATGCCTTGAACGCTGCATGAATAGCTAGCAACTCCCTGTCCCAGATGGTGTAATTCTGCTCTGACTTGCTGAGCTTCCTAGAGTAGAAGGCGCACGGTCTCCAGTCCCCATGCGGGTCTTGTTGCAACAGGACAGCTCCCACGGCTCTGTCTGAGGCGTCCGTTTCAACCCTCATCGGTCTGCTGGGATTCACATGCAGTAGCTGCTCTTCGGACGTGAATAGGCGCTTGAGTTTCTGAAAGGACTGCTCCGCTTGCTCCGTCCAGATGAATTTCTTCTTCTTGGAGCTGAGCGTGTCGGTGATGGCCGCCGTCTGCATAGCGAACCCCTTGATGAACTTGCGGTAAAAGTTGGCAAAGCCGACAAACCGCTGGACTTCCTTCCGATTGCGTGGGCTTTTCCAGTCCAATACTGCGCGAACCTTGGCGCATGGTGAGCCCCTTGTCCGACAATTTGTAGCCCAGGAAATCCACCTCCGTCATGTCGAACTGGCACTTCTCCAGCTTGGCGTACAGCCTGTGCTCCTGCAGTCTCTGCAGAACTTCCCTGACATCCCTCTCGTGCGCCTCTCGCGATTCTGAAAATATCAGGATGTCGTCCAGGAAGCATACGCACTTCTTGTAGAGGAGTCCCGCCAACACATGATGCATGAAGGCTTGAAAACAGTGAGAGCCATTTTGTAATCCGAAGGGCATAACTCTGTATTCGTAGGTGCCCAGTGGCGTGAACATGGCCGTCTTCCACTCGTCGCCTTCCCGCATGCGAATCAGGTTGTACGCCCCTCGCAGATCCAACTTGGTAAAAACGCGTCCTTTCCTCACCGTCGCGAGCAGGTCGTCTATCTTGGGCATGGGGAATGCTGAGGGCTTGGTTTTCGAGTTCAAAATTCTATAGTCCACCACAAGTCTTTTTTGGGGCGTGTCCCTCTTCTTCACAAAGAATACGGGGCTGCCCCCCACTGCTTTCGACTCCCGGATGAAACCGCGCTTCAAATTGTGATCTATAAACTCCCTGAGTTCCTGCAGTTCGTCTTCAGACATGGAATACAGTTTCCCGGTTGGCAGCGTCGCCCCCGGCAGGAGGTCAATCTTGCAGTCATAGGACCTGTGAGGAGGTAGCTTGTCCGCTTCCTTCTTGCAGAAAACCTCCAAAAACTCCGCATACTTGAGTGGCACTGCTTGCAGCGTGCCCAATTGTAACTGCGGGTCATCCTCTTCCCCTTCTGGGCTAGGTATAATGCAATGTTCCGCACAGTAGGAGGAGCCAAAAGTCAGTTGTCGTTGGTACCAAGCCAATGCTGGACTGTGCCTGTACAGCCAACTCATGCCCAATACTACAGGCGTGTCCGACAATTGGGTGACATTGAAGCTGATGACTTCCCGGTGATTCCCAATTTGCATCACCATAGGCGGCGTCTGCTGTACCACCTGCCCCCCCAGCAATTCCCTGCCATCCACCGTTACAACCTTCAGGGGCAGTGTGGCTGGCAGTAGCGCTATGTTGTGTTGTTGAATGAACTCCAGGCCTATAAAGTCTGCGTTACTGCCAGAGTCAATAGTAATAGGCACTTCTATTGTGAGTCCGTTGGGTAGCTGGAGCGATGCGGTGAGCTGCACCACTGGTTTGGGCGGGAGGGGGTCTGTGGGCTGCAAAATCTCTGGGGACTTCTTCACTGACTCGTCTGGCTGGGCCCCAGTGCCTCCGTTTCCAGCCAGACTCCGTCGTTTCCCTGCTGTGGTTCTCTCTGCTGAGTTGCTTCCGTTACTGTTGCTGAGGCTGCAGTGTGCTTGTGGAGCCTCTGGGGACACTCTTTCGCCATGTGCTGAGCACTGTCGCAGATGTAGCACTTCCTGTTCCCTCTAGGCGGCTTCGTTTTGACTGCTCCCGGTGTTAAGGCTCTGGTTGCTGAGTGAGCCCTAGCACCGCCAATCTCCATCGGCTCTTCGCCTCCTCCCTGTGGAGGCGTGGAATGCGCACGCGCTGCATCCCTGGGCAAGAGGGCGGGCACTCTCGCTGGTGTGCGTCCCCAACGCCCTTCTTCTTTGCTCCATGGGCGTTCTTCCAGCCGCACCCCAACCGTTAGCGCTTTCTCAACCACTTGCTGAGTGCTTTTGGGTCTCTCCCCCCTCGCAATTTCATCCTTGACATTTGGGTTCAATCCCTCCCAAAAGAGGTCTCTAACCGGCGGAGAATCTTTCTCCCAACCCAGCGCGTTGACCAATGCAAAAAAGCGGGAATGATACTGCCTTACACTGGCTCTCCCTTGTTTCAGCCCATGTATGTCCTTCCGGGCAATATCAATGTCTATGTTTGATAAAAAACAGGAATCCATCGCTTTAATGAATGCATCTGCACTTCGGAGCGCTGGATCCTTATCTCTCCACAGATTGCGCAGCCATGCTTTCACGTCTCCATGCAAATGAGACAAGATAAACCCCACCTTCTCTTGCTCATCTCTAAAGTCTTTATCCAGCAGTTGCAGCGCAAACAGCACGTCTGCTCGGAAATTGGGGTACTGCTGTAAATTCCCATCGAAATGAGATACAAGGCTGACTCCTCTCTTCCCCAGCCCAATCCCCTCGGATCTGGGTCCCGGTTGCCCCTGCCACGTAAGCACTTCCAACCTGGCTTGGAGATCTTTGCAGGCAGCAGCCGCTTCGTCTTCTCTCTTCCTGGATGCGATTATCTCCGCGCTGAGTTGTGTCACCGCATTTTGCAGGGAAGCTATTTGCTGTTCGGTAGTCATCTCGCCTGACTCTTGTGAGCTCGCGAAGCACCAGTCTTCTTCCCTCCCTGCGTACACTCACGCAGCGACGCTTTTGGTGAAGAAAACTGATGAAAAGGGGAGACGGAGCTTACTGTCAGAGACTGCCTCCAGGTCCCAGCTCACAGAGGACCAACGCTAGCCAGTAGTAATGTACAAAAGTCTTTATTGAAGTACAGTTTCCATTTTCAAGCCCTAGCGTGCGTCTCTACGTCTAGAGACTAGACCGGCGAAGCTCCGTCTGAATCTCCGCCCCCTGTACACCAGCTTAAGACTCTAACCTTACTCCACCTCTTCCGTCTCTCCTTCCGCCTCTGGGTCCTACTACCCCCCGGGGTCCCTTCCTTCCTGGACGCTTCGGACGCGGACCCCTCTGACTCTTCCCCCTCCCTTCGGCGGGCTTTAGGACCTGGCTCCCTTTCCGGGCTGCTCACTGCGCCACCCTCTTGTACGTTTGAACTTGGCGCGCGCGCCCAGTCTCCGACCTTCCTTTTGACCGTTTCCTCGCTCTCTGATGCAGGCGTGGCCAATCCTGACTCATGTCCTTCCGCTGACGGAGAGCTGCCTGATGCCGATACCTGGGACTCCTCCCCCCTACTGCTCTTTGGTGGGGAAGCTGGTCCCGATTTCCAACTGCTGCTCTCTGAGTCCCCTCTGGCCCCTCCTTCCTGGGGTGTTCCCCTTGGCAACCCCTTTGCTCTGACCACGGGACCCCCCTTCTGTGAATCCTCCGATTCACTGGAAAGACTTAGAGACCTAGGGTGGATGTCATCGCTAACCTCTCCCTCGGATTCCTCCCCCTCAGTCTCTATCTCCTCCCTTTCCTGTGCCTCTGCTCCTGAACCCCTGACAGCATGCTTTCCAGTGTAGTAACTTTAGAGTTAAGTGCCTTATAAGGAAATGGGGTGAGGGGAACTAAGTTTCGTTTGGATATGATATTTAAACTTAATGGAATGTATAGAATGTATACTATCTATGTATAAAATGGTATGGAATTCTTTGTCCTGCGTCCAGTTACTTTGGGAGTTATCCCTGTTGGACCTTTTTGCACAGAAATAAAATACAGAAGGACTCCTTTTCCACTCACTGTCTCATGTGGTTTTTGGTTTATCCATGAGATAGGGCAGGCTTTGTCTGCAACACAAGCAGCTCAGTATTGCTGCTCTACAACAGTTAAGGCCTCCTTGTGCAAGGGGACGGCCTCTGCTTGCTTAGATGAGGCAGTGATAAGACCACTTCTCAAGAAACCCTCCCTTGAAAAACCTAAGGAATGACTGGCCAGTCACTAATCTCCTCTTCTTGGGCAGAGCCAGGCTCTCTTGCATGAAAACCATTTTGTAGAGCCCTTTAAGTCTAGGTTTAGGCCCAGTTTGGGCATGAAAATTGCTTTTGCGGCCTTCTATGATAACTTCTGTTAGGACAGAGATGGAGTGAATGTGTCCCAGTTAATTCTCTTTGATCTTTTCAGTGCTATCAACTATGGGGTCCTTGTGCAGCAGACTGAGTTGGGGGTGAGCAGCACTGCTTCCTAGTAGTTCCAAGTCCTCCTTGGGTGGTCGTTTTCAGAGGGTGATGCTTGGGGAGTGTCACATGGAGCCTTCCATGTGGGGCTCTGCAGAGTTCAATTTTATCTCCAATGTTGTTTAACATCTACATGCGACTTCTGAGGAGGGTTATCTAGAGTTTTGGAGCATCTTGTCAGTAATATGCTGATCACACACAGTTCTACTTCTCCTTTTCACTTGCAAGTGTGGCAGTTTATGTGCTGGATTGTTGTCTTGGTAATGGACAGGGTAAGAGTCTGAAGAATCTGAAGCTCAATCCAGACTAGAGTGAGGCACAGTTTGTGGGTGGTTCCTTAAACCTGGTGGATGGGAGGTTGTCTGCTCTTGATGGGGCTGAACCCCCTCTGAAGGACCAGGTTCACAGCTTCTGCTTGAAGCTCAGATGGCCTCCATGGTGCAGAGCGTCTTCCATCAGCTTCAGCTCATGGCCAGGCAAAGCCTAACTAATGTTGTCTTTGCTCTGGTAACCTCTAGGTTAGACTAGAAGGTAAAAACTTTCCTCTTCAACCAGGGCTTTGGCTGGTTGACCTCCATCGCCCTTTTAAATGGGAAGATTATTGGTTTGTTGTTGTTCTTAATGTTATTGTGTAGTAGGTTGTGGTTTTAACATTGGAAGTCCATGTGGTGAAGAACCCTGAGATCTATGGGTGTATACTTGAAGGGGCCTCCATCGTTCAGCCTGGACACTGAGGTCCAGCTCTGAGAGCCTCCTGGCGGTTCCCTCACTGCATGTCAGGCAGCTGTCGGCAACTCTGGGCTGGTTGCCCAAGAATGTACAACGACAAGGGAATGTTTCTCTTTTTACCACCCTCTGTGGCCTCCCTCAAACCCCTGTTGTAACTCTAAACTGTCATCCTCTTCCCCCTCCCTGGAAGGGTCAGGCTCCTCTGGCCAGTCCCTAACACTGCAAGAAGTGAGGTTACAGGGAAGCAGGCAGAGGGCCTTCTCGATAGTGGCTCCTTCACTGTGGAACGCCCTCCCTTCAGAAGTCAAGGAGATGAATAACTATATAACCTTTAGAAGACATCTGAAGGCAGCCCAGTATTGGAAAGCCTTCTAGTATGTGATGTTTTATTATGTTTTTATATATACTGGAAGCCACCAAGAGTAGCTGGGGCAACCCAATCAGATGGGCAGGGAATACTACTACTACGACTACTAAATGAAGGGTGGTATACAAATTGAAAATAATAATAATAATAATAATAATAATAATAATAATAATAATAATAATAATAAAAAGATAATCTGGTTGGTCCCTGTGAGAACAGGATCTGGACTAAATGCACCATGGGCTGGATCCAGCGAGTTCTCCCAATCTTCTTAAGTATTAGTGTGTTTAGGCTTAGATTTTTGTGTGAACCACTTTGAGAACAGATTGTGAACAATGAGTATTTGAGTATGAAAAAGATAAGAATACACAAGGGATTTCCTTGGCCTGTTTACTTTCAATAAATATAATGATAATATATAATAATATTTTATTTATATCCTGCCCATTTGGCTGGGTTGCGGCTTCCAACACATAACAGCAAACATTAATAGTAACAATCTGATGCAATATAAAAAATCACAACTTTTAAAAAAAAAACTTATATCGAACAAAGCAACATTCAACAATCCACCAGAATCTAATAGTAAACAATAAGATTAAACATCAGCAAATAATAATTAAGCAGTTCACATGTACCACATTAAAGAATTACCAATCTATAATCAATAAAAATAACAGCAAATCACAATCCATAGAATACCACAAAACATACAAAACCATGTAAAAGGATCAAATTGGGAAACAAAGACACACAACTTATAAAACTATTCTTATAACATATCCCTGAATTCCCCTCTTCCCAGCTGCTGCTGCTGCTGCTGTTCTCAAAGTCACAGTCTGGGAAAGGCTGGGTGGTGCAGATGGAAACACCATTGCCTGATGAGGAACAGAAAGTCTCTCTCTCCTCACATTTGTCAGGGATTGTCAGTGGTTCCTGCACTGCAGGGGGTTGGAGTAGATGACGTTGGGTGTCAGGAATGTGGCCCCCCAGGGAGCAGCAGAAGGATCAGCCTTGGAAACTGAACAAGAGGCTGACTCTGCAGATGAGAGAGAACAGTTAGAGTCCAGGCAAGGCAGGCCACGGCTCCTCCTTTCCAGGGGAGAAGCTGTTAGCTCCTAGGAGAGGAAGAGTTGGAAGCCGGCCAAAGCGTGGCCAGGGAACCATCAGATAAGCCGGAGTCTGAGACAGTGTCTTCTGGGGAAGAGACAGGTCAATCTTTCAGTCCCTGTAGCAGGAGATGGGAGAAGATCCGAGGACTGTGGAAGGGGAGAAGAAGAAAGGCAGGGTTCCAGCGTCATTCCTGTTGGAATGATTCAGATTAAGCAAATAACGTTACTGAGCGGGAGAGGGGGAATGTGTTTTTTCTGTAAATAAACCTACATAAAACTGATGGAGTCTCATTATTGCTTACTGGACTGGTTGCATACCATGGGATCATTACATTGGGGTACCTTCCAATTCTTTGGTGCTATGACCTCCCCCAACTTAGGACACAAGCTGCCCAATAAATGCTGTCCCTTTAGGGATCTCTCAAGCCCTCTGTCAGCCTAGTACAGTGGTACCCCGCAAGACGAATGCCTCGCAAGACGGAAAACCCGCAAGACGAAAGGGTTTTCTGTTTCGGAGGCGCTTTGCAAGACGAATTTCCCTATGGGCTTGCTTCGCAAGACGAAAGCCCATAGGGAAATCTCCGGGGACCTGTTTTAAATTGCTGGCGGTCGGGAGCAAAGACTTTCGCCCACAGCCGGCCTTCAGAAGAGGTCCTGGACCTCTTCTGAAGGCCGGCGGGGGGCAAAAGTCTTTGCTCCCCCCCGCCTGCCTTCCCGGGACAGCGGAGACTTCTCCGCTGCCCCGGGTGATCTTAAAATGCTGGCGGGCGGGAGCGAAGCGTTCGCTGCCGACCCCCAGCATTTTAAAATCTCCCCGGGACAGCAGAGAAGTCCCGCCCCGCTCCAGATGGCCGCGCAAAGCTGCCTGCAGTCGCGGGACTGCAGGCAGATCTGCGCCACCATCCCGAGCGGGGCGCTAAGTCCCGCCCTGCTCGGGATGGCGGCGCAGAGCTGTCTGCCGTCCCGGGATCAGCGCAGCTCTGCGCGGCCATCGGGAGCCGGGGGCGAAGCCCGCCCCGCTCCAGATGGCCGCGCAAAGCTGCCTGCAGTCCCGGGACTGCAGGCACATCTGCACCGCCATCCCAAGCGGGGCGCTAAGTCCCGCCCCGCTCCGGATGCCAGCGCAGAGCTGTCTGCCGTCCCGGGACTGCAGGCAGATCTGTGCCGCCATCCCGAGCGGGGCGCTAAGTCCCGCCCCGCTCTGGATGCCAGCGCAGAGCTGTCTGCCGTCCCGGGACTGCAGGCAGATCTGTGCCGCCATCCCGAGCGGGGCGCTAAGTCCCGCCCCGCTCTGGATGCCAGCGCAGAGCTGTCTGCTGTCCCGGGACTGCAGGCAGATCTGTGCCGCCATCCCGAGTGGGGCGCTAAGTCCCGCCCCGCTCTGGATGCCAGCGCAGAGCTGTCTGCCGTCCCGGGACTGCAGGCAGATGTGTGCCGCCATCCCGAGCGGGGCGCTAAGTCCCGCCCCGCTCTGGATGGCGGTGCAGATCTGCCTGCCGTCCCAGGATCAGCGAAGCGTTCGCTGCCGACCCCCAGCATTTTAAAATCTCCCCGTGTCCCGGTGAGATTTTAAAATGCTGGGGGTCGGCAGCGAAGCCCTTGTTCCCCCCCAGCCCCCCCAGCCTTCAGAAGCCCTTGTTCCCCCCCCCCCCAGCCTTCAGAAGAGGTTGGGGGAGAGACTGTCCCCGGACCTGGTCTGAAGGCGGTTTCCCTTGGAACGCATTAATTGATTTTCAATGCATTCCTATGGGAAACCGTGCATCGCAAGAAGAAAAACTCGCAAGAAGAAAAAACTTGCGGAACGAATTAATTTTGTCTTGCAAGGCACCACTGTACAGGGGTCTGCAACCTTTAAGACAAAAAGAGCCACTTGGACCCGTTTCCGAAGAAAAAACAACAACTGGGAGCCACAAAACCATTGTGACATTTAAAACAAATATAACACTGCATATATTGTTTCTTACCTTAATGAATGCTTCTTTTATATACTCTCCATCTGTGAACGGCTTACCATGCTTGACTATTTCCTGAGCGGCTACAAAACTAGCATATGTTGTGGAATTTGCAGACTTCACCCAATTCTTGAAATTATTTTTGCTCCTATCAACCTTCCTCATAAGTTCTGCAATGGCTTTTCGTCTCTCATCTCCATCTGGATATTTTTCAGCAAAGGCTGTGTGTTTATTCTGGAAATGTCTTGCAATATTTGACTTTTTGTTGTTTGCAAATTTCTCACCACATATTAAGCATACTGGTAAACCAGTCTTGTCAGTAGAGAAGGCAAATGATTCTGTCCATGTATCATTAAACATTCTGTTTTCTTCAGAAATTTTTCTTTTCTTGCCTTTATCCATGGCTGGCCTACCAGGGGTCCAAAAGAGGGACGTAATTAGAAATCAGAGGGCCCCATAGCAAAATTTGCTATGCCCAATAATCAATGCCCCAAAATGCCATAGAAAATTAATCAGGGCCCCAGTGTACCATAAATCATAATCAGTGCCTGATGTAAATAATAATTAATAATGAGGGTCCAATGTCATCCTCGTCATTATAAAAATAACTTTTTTGACACTTTTTTATTATTTTTTTGTTTGACCCCTCAGAATTACTCCTCCTCATAGAAATAAACGTTAAATTAACAAGTTACCTTTTTTTGAGTGTGTGTTCTTCACTCCCCTTCAAAACAGTGACCAGCTTACACGCCCCCTTTCAATGCAGCCTGCTTACAAAGGCGGGACGACAAAGACCAGCAAGAAGCTGTTGCATAACGTTCCCCAAGGAAAGCGTTAGCTATTCACCAAACTTTCCCCTGCTTAAGTTTAAAATGGGGCTTCAAGGAACTAAAAAGGGGCTTCAGGCAACTAACTCCCACGTGGAATTGCGGCCTATTATGGTAAGATGGCGGCCGCCTCAGAAGACCACGTGGGCCGCTCCCGCGACTCCCACGTGCGCCCACAAAGATGGCGCCGACGATTTTCCCTTATCGATGCCCTTTAAAGAAATGGACGCCGCAGCTTCAACCCACGCCTAGAGGAGGCGGGCGGCAGCTGTATCCTGGCAACCGGGCAAACAATACGGCAGGAAAAGCAAGCGAACCTGGAGAGCAGAAATGCGAGGACAACAATGCAATTCAAGTCAAAGGCTAAGGTAAAAGAAGGCTAAGGAACGGGTGAAGGCAGCTCAAGGCTGGCGCTCTATGAGTGTCTCCTTAGAGAGGGAGAAAAGCGGGGGGGGGGAGGAAAGCAGCGAGGACGGCAGAGAAGGACTGCCGGGAGTGGAATCCCACACACCGCGAGGGGAAGGAAGGGAGAGGGTGCGATCTGAGGGCAGGGGCGCTCCCCTCGGTTACTTTACCCCTCTTGCGCCTTGAGTACACTCGCAACGCTCCTCGTGGTATGGTTATTCAGCTGCCCACTCCTCCTGCAACTGCACGGGAACAAAGGAAAATGCGCCTCCTCCCCTCGCCTCCGCCCCAGAGCCGCGGCAAAGGCGTTAAAGAGCCGCATGCGGCTCCGGAGCCGCAGGTTGCCGACCCCTGGCCTAGTACCTCTCTGGTGGCCACTACATAAATGTCTGCTTGTTCTAATAATGCAACAATTAAAGGCATCAACGCAAGTTGACTCTTATTTGCTCCTCAGAATTAAGTGGCCTTTGCTGTTCAAGTCGGGCCTCAGAAGGATTATGTACAATTTGGGGAAGAAGATGCAAGCGAGCAAGCCTGCACTGGAGGCCAAGATGCAGAAGATCTCCACAGCCACCATCTGCTTTCCTTTGGTGCTCAGATAAGAGGGAACAAAGGACAGCCAAACGCTGCAGAACACCAACATGCTGAAAGTGATGAACTTGGCTTCGTTGAAACTGTCTGGCAACTTCCTGGCCAGGAAAGCCATGGTGAAGCTGACACTGGCCAGGAATCCCAGGTACCCCAGGACACAATAAAACATGGGGGCAGAGCCTTCGTTGCATTCCACGATGATTTCCTCTGCCAGAGAGTTCATGTCCACATCTGGGAAGGGAGGAGCCGTACAGAGCCAAAGAGCACAAATACTGGCTTGAAGTGAGCAGCAACCCAGAAGAACAGAGTTGGCCAGAGATTTCCCCACCCATTTCCTCACCCTGGATCCTGGTTTGGTGGCCATGAAGGCCAGAACCACTGTGATGGTTTTGGCCAAGACACAAGACACCGCAATGGAGAAGATGATGCCAAAGGCCGTTTGTCGTAAAGAGCAGCTCACTGGGTGAGGCTGGCCAATGAAGAGCAAGGAGCAGAGGAAGCAGAGCAAGAGGGCAAGGAGCAGAGTGTAGGTGAGGTCCCGGTTGTTGGCTTTGACAATGGGAGTGTCCCCGTTCTTAGAGAAGACGCCAAGGACCAAGGCTGTGACCAGAGCAAAGAGCAGAGCTAAGGCAGCTAATGTGAATCCCAAAGGCTCTGCATAGGAAAGGAAATTGTGGCTCTTAGGAATGCAATGATCTCTGTTGTGGTTTGGAAATTGACCTTCTTGGCATTTGAAACAATCATCCGTATCTAAAAAAATCAAATGAATGATATATGAGTTTAAATAAAGAAGTCAACCTTTTTTTGTGTGATGAAATGGATTCCTTCATCTCCAATGAACTTTCAATTTTCCTTTGAAAGAAATATTGCTTCTGCGCCCAAAACACAATTCTAAGCCACTAATTAATTGGAAACAAGTATCAGAGATAAATCTAAACCAGTAAAATGCAACGGGTAGATTATCTTCATAAACCATAGAGGTGGTATCAATCACATCACCAGGAGTTTCAGATGCAACGTATTGATGACTGTACATATGGTGTCATTGAACGAGCAAAGACTCGTCTCTGCTGAAAAGTGAGAAACCAACTATGATATCTTGGAGCAGCAGAATTTGATTTTGTGTTTCTGGCTCTCAGCCCTAAAACTCTGGGGATGGAGGGTTAGGCAAGTCTTCCCTGACTCCACAAGCTGTGGCAGGTGGGGAGCAGGCAGAAAACACAGGACATGATTCACACCTATTTTCACAGATCTACTTGCTCAATATTAAAGATGTGGCTTTAGTTTGCCCCAGTCTCTGTGTCTGTCTTCTTTTTTCCAGATCTGAGTGCAACTGCTGTCCTGTTTAGGAGCACTGAACTGTTAATAAGGGGAAAGTGTTGAACTAGACTAGAAAGCAAATTATAAAAGAGCAGATGATGTCTCCTACCCGTTTGATTTGAAATCATCCCATCTGGACATGAAGCGCAGTCATAGCAACAAAATGGCAGCCCCTCCTTCTTTTTCCGGCTGTAGCCTGGCTGGCACCGATCATTACACAAACCAAGGGGCAGCACCTAGCCAGAAAGAGAGGAGAAGAGGAAGCTCCCTTTGCATGGTAAAGAACACAATTTGAACCAAAGAGATGAGATCATTTGGCAGATTCATCTTATTCCAGAATGGTGGTGTATGCGTGAATAAATTGTAATATAAATATTGGGGTAGAAGCAGAAGGGAAACTTAATTTTTCATCTGTATAAGATGGTGGATGGAAAGAGGACAGGGAAAGATCACTGATTTACTCCTACATTAGGGATGTGGGTGATGCTGTGGTCCAAACCCCTGAGCCTCCGGAAGGTTGTTGGTTTCAATCCCCCTATCGGGTTGAGCTCCTGTTACTCTGTCCCAGCTCCTGCCAATCTAGCAGTTCAAAAGCACACCAGTGCAAGTTTATAAATAGGTACCACTGTGGTGGGCAGGTAAAGGGTGTTTCTGTGCGCTCTGAAGTCACGGTGTTCCATAGCACCAGAAGCAGTTTAGTCATGCTGGCCACATGACCCAGAAAGATGTCTATGGACAAATGTCAGGCCCCTGTGCCTGAAAAGTGAGATGAGTGCTGCACCCCATAGTCGCCTTTGACGGGGCTTAACCTTCCAGGGGTCCTTGACCTTCCCTTCCCCTTTACTCTGACATTAATGTGAGCTAACTAAGCCTGGCAGGAGAGCTTACTCTATTGTAAGAACCCCTTCATGCATTTACTGGAGTTAAGTATGTTATTAATATCAGACCTTATTCTTGCATTTGTATTCTTAATATTAATAAAATGCTCCCTTTTTACAAAACCAAGAGTCCACTCCCACCTGATTGAATGCTTTGTGCCATGTGATGTCTTCTTCAACCATGCTGAAGTAGGAATAGTGCAATTCCTGTGGTTCTATCTTTCCTACTTTCACTCGTGAGAAGGTTTGGTTGGGGAAAGTAACCCAGTTAATAACGTCAAATCCGGCTGCCAATTCCCCATTCTCATCAAAAGACACAAAGTCCCCAGCACTGTTGTTGAAGGAGATGCTCCTCAGGAAAGAGGGAAGCTGGACAGAATAAAACAAGGCAAAGGAAAAGTATCAATCAATACAATGTCACACAATGGAAAGGAGTCCAGAATTGTGTGGTCCACCTTCGGAGGACCCTGGGATGCTCCTGGAGCCTTGTAATGACCTCCCCACAGCATGGGAAGCAAGGGGGCACCTTGTTTTCTGGCCTCTGGGACACAGCCAGTGGTCTTGTGTCTCCTTCCCTGAGGCTGGAATGGAGTGCACTGCCTTGCTCACCTGGCCTTGGGAGGGAAGCGCCCTCATGCCTCCTTCCCAGAGCCCCTTGATATCTTACCTGCCAATGTTGCAGATTTGAAGGATGGAGTCCACCTCTGCCTGAAGTCATTCTGTGTTTTGGTCTGGATGAGAGAATCTTGTGCAAAGTATATGCAATGGCATAAACCGCATTATAGGTGCTGTAACTTTGACCAGTCATGGTCATTTCAAAAATATGCCCAGGAAGGCTCTCCAGACTCTCTTTGCCAGTGCATGTGTCTCTGCTTTCAGTGGGGTCATTGGAAACAGAAAACAAACAGTTGAATGCCTGTTCCCAAAAAGCCTGGAGGAACCCATCTCCATTTGGAGAGTTAGGATTTAGTGTCTGAAGGAATTCTTTAAATCCTTGGACTTTTTCTGTGTGAATTGCAAAAGACAGGGCACCATCAAAGACTTGAATATCGTAATACCTTTGCATTGTTTCTGCTGAGAAGGCCCATTGGGCTGTCAAAATCCACACTGTGCCTGCTGAATTCTCTGCAATTTCTTCATCTAATGAATAAAAATATGTCAACCACTTCACAGCTGCAGTAGTTTGAGGTTCTGCACATAGCACTAATATATTGATGTCTGAGTCCATCAGGAAAGAGAACTTAGCCTGAATGAGATCCAGTGAGATGAAATATTCTATCCCTTGAGATAAGGATGGTAGTTTTTCCTTGAAGGCTGTGCAGACTCCATGCTGGGAAAGCATTGGCACCAAAATTTGCATAAACTTCTCTCCATTTTCATCATCCGAAGCAACAAGTCCGACCCACGTCCATTGGAAATGAAGAAGTAGCTTGACAATCCCTGTATATTGATATTTCTCATTGGGCACCGTCCGGAAGAAGGTATGGAGCTGCAACTCGGTCCTCCTCACTGGAGCTAATACACAATAAGCAATCTAAGGAAGAAGTCAACCTCACAATTGATTGCAGTGATAGAATTACAGCAAACGGTTAGGATTCATCCCACATAACTGCCTGAAGTGGTACCCATGAGAATTTATTGAAGGTAAAAATATATTCTTTAGTTGGTATATTGGACAAACTTGAATGAATGTAAGCACAAGTTCCCTGTTTTAGAGGTGTTATAACATAAAACACTGAATCCATTACCCATCAATGACAACATCTTGGTCAGCTTTATCATTTACCATGAAGTATGTAGAAAGTGAAATATTTCTTAAGAGATATTAGATTTACCTGAAGTGGAACTCATGATGATTTTTTTTTTGGTGGTAGCCGAACAGAGTGGCTGAGGGCACCCAGTCAGATGGACAGCATATAAAATTATTATTATTATTATTATTATTATTATTATTATTATTATTATTATTATTCCTAGTTCACAATTCCTGAAACAATTTGTGAACCAAAATGCAGCTTACTGGGAGGAGCAGGACTCCTACTGGTGCAATGGCACTGTACTAACCTCCCTCCCGCTTCCCAATCCCCCTCTACTTCCAGACAAGCTGCAGGGACACATGTGACAGGAGGTCAGGCAGTCATCCAAGCCCTTTCCCTACAGCCACGACTTCAGGGCTCTCTGCCCAACATGGACACCATGAATATCAGTGAGAATTCTTTATCTTTGCAGGTAGGACGTTTTACTGAAAAAAATGTGCAAAGCCAGACGCTTTTCTATCAGTTATATATTTTTCTCTCTTACTTCTTTTTCAGAAAAGGGAACCAAAGCAAAAGAAAGTATAGAGAACCCAGAAGAGAATTATTGTACCAGAGGTAGAAAGGCTCGACTGCCCACACACTCACTATATCTGTGGGATCTTGTAGATGCCTAAGATCGTGGTCATGTGAAGGGAGACGTCAGAGTTAACTGCCCCAATAACAGCTATCATATTTCTTTTCTTGTCACATTTGAAGTTGGGGACAATCCTTTCTGCGGTGGACAGAAGTTTCAGGGTGTTCTGATAAGTCATCCTTGCATTTAAGTAGCTCTCATAGAGGTGGAACCCAAAGCTCATATTCAGTACAATATTAGGGTTCTCATTGATTTCGATCACAGCTAAAAACCAGGGAGAGAATATTCTGGTAGTACTTTGGTGCTCCACTAATAAAATAGTTTTGCCATGTGTCAGAGATATCCTCCTCCTCTACTTTTTAAGTACACAGGTTATATTCTGGCTTTGTCAGGCAAATTCCAAAGGATTAAATAAAACAAATAAGCAAACAACAGATATGCATTGTGTCTCCTAACAGTTGATAATTGAAACCCATGGACAGTGAGGCAGGGTTTCTTCCAGGCAGACAAATGAAGGACAATATCAGAAATATTATAGATATTATAGAATATCTGGAAGTAAGAAATGAAAAACAGGCAGCGTTGATGTTTCTAGATGCTGAGAAAGCATTTGATAATGTCTCATGGAAATTCATGAAAATAGTTCTAGAGAAAATGAACTTTGGTGAAAATTTTCGGAAAGGGATTCAAGCAATATATTCAGATCAAAAAGACAATTTAATTGTAATTCATATGCATTGTGTCTCCTAACAGTTGATAATTGAAACCCATGGAAAATATTCAGTCAGCTTTAGGAACAGAGCATCTAATTTTGTGCAGAACTTTCACATCCTGCAAGATACACATGTACGTAAGTTATTCTCTTATGTGGAGATGGACCACAGGAGGTTTAAATCATGGCCCCTCACAGGTTGCTAAAGCAAACAGCAATTGCTTCCTTGTGTGCTACTGGACAAGAGGATGGTTGTATTAATTTCAGTGAGCCTACTCTGGGTATGGCTTAGATATAAACCTTTGTTGTGCAAAGAAAAAAAAGGGTTGCAACACTGCTATTTTTATTGCACAATATTGTTTACATTTTATAGCAGGGAATATTATCCAAAATCTATGATCTCACAGCATCTGTGACTGTCAGATTAAATGATGCTGATTGTGAATGTGGGAATCAAGCTTTGCTGCAAAGTAAAACCATACATCCCTGATGTGAAAAGAAACACAATGGAAGGATGGGGATAAAGCATGAGATCAGGAGAAAAACATGGGATCATGTGATGAGAAAGCAGAAGAGGCAGAAGACAGGAACCTCCAGATGAGGAATAAGGCAATACAGAAGAAGATGCCGAAATCACAATACAAAGAGAAGAAAAAATATTTTCCAATTCCTTCAATGGGTAAGTCCCATCTCTGATAATACTGGTATGGATACTGGAAAGGATCCGTCATGGTGCACCTTTCAGAGTCTTCCTTGCACTCAGTTGGAGGCATCTGGAGCCAGAGGAAGAGAAGGAGTAGTAGCAGAAATGTTCCTCTCATCTTGACCAACAGTTATGCAGAAAAGCAGATTTCTCTGTCATCCACTAAGAATTGCATTAGGTTAAATGGCTCTGGATTATTTTGATAAAGGGGATGTGCCAAAGATTTGATCCATGAAAACCTGTGTGTTCAGAATTTCTCACTGGGAGTCTGATTCACAGAGGGTTTATTTTTTAAACACTTTGTGTTTAAGGCCTGATAGAATGTATGTGGGCTTCGGCAAGATGGATGGTGAAACCCAGCAATTTGAAATAATTACTTGTTCCAAACTGATCTCCTTAGAGCATTGTGCTCTGTAAGAGAAAACAGTAAGAGCAAAATAATCATATGCATTTGTTATTGAACTGTGCCCTGGTAATTGTGAGTGTCACAGGCAAGCATGCAGCCCCCAACGGAGTGATCTTGGCTGGATCTAGAAGCGTCAAAGAAGCAATTCAGTTAAACACATTGTAAACTCATACAGGGAAATCCAGTAGGGAAAGACGGGACTCCACAGAGCCATCTGGTGTCACAGTTTTATATTGCATATACAATGAATATAGAATGCTTTTCCTTTACCAATCTAGCTGAGTCCTTAGTCTTACTAACAACTCACTTTCCCCTAGATCTTACAGCCGTTGCTTTAAGCTGAGGCTGTTTATCAGACTACATTCCTTGCATATTATTATTATTATTATTATTATTATTATTATTATTATTATACCTGTGGAATCTTGTAGATGCCTAAGATTGTGGTCATATGAAGGGAGATGTCAGACTCAAATGCTCCAATAACAGCTATCATATTTCTTTTCTTGTCACACTTGAAGTTGGGGACAATCCTTTCTGTGGTGGACAGAAGTTTCAGGGTGTTCTGATAAGTCATCCTTGCATTTAAGAAGCTATCATAGAGGTGGAACCCAAAGCTCATATTCGGTACGATATTAGGATTCTCATTGATTTCTTTCACAGCAAACACCAGGGAGAGGGTATTCTGGTAAGCCTTCAGTGTTGAACTAATAAAAGAGTTGTACAATGTGTCAGAGGCATTCATCTTTTCTGGCTTTTTTCCAGCAAATTCCGAAAGATTAAATAACACAAATAAGCAAAAAACCCATATGCATTGTAACTCCTAACACTTTTTAGTGGAAATCTATGGTTTGTATTCAGTCAGCTTTTGGAAAACAGCATCTAAAAAGCATTTAATTTTGTGCAGAACATTCACATCCCGCAACACACAAAAATATAAGTTATTCTCTTAGCACTTATGATTAATAGATCAGACAAACTCAGAGGTATTAATTTCACTTGGTCTACTTCACATATATCTCAGTTAGATACTTTGTTTTTTTAAAAAAGTTTGCAGCACTTCAGTGATTTTTACCCAATGTTGTTTAAATGGTACAGCTGGGAATATAATCCAAAATATATAATATTCCTGTCTCACAGCATCTGTGACTTTCAGATTTAATGATGGTGATTGTGAATGTGGGGATCAAGTTTGCTGCAAAGCTCAACCATCCCTGCATGGTGTGGAAGGACAGACAGAGGGAGGAAGAGGATCAAGCATGAGATCAAGGGAGAAACAAGAGATCAGGTGAGGAGAAAGCAGAAGAGGCAGAAGATAGAAACCTCCATATGAGGAATAAAGCAACACAGAAGAAGATGCCATGATCACAATATAAAGAGAAGAAAATGTAATTTTAACCTTCATACATGGAAAAAAGTCAAGAAGTCAAATGTTTTCTGAGCATGCCGTGGTTTGTGTGGTGTAGTTGTAGCTTATAGCAGCATAGAAGTGTACATTATGAAGGAGAGAGTGATTTCCTTACAAAAGTTCATCTGTAAACTTCATGTTTGGATGGTCCTGGAATTTTCTTTCTTCAGATGCATATGCAAAAGTATTAACAATTCCTCCAATGGTTAGGTCCCCTCTCTGATAATACTGGAATGGAAGCTGGAAAGGATCTGTCATGGTGCATCTGTCAGAGTCTTCCTTGCACTCAGTTGGAGGCATCTGGAGCCACAGGAAGAAAAGGAGCAGCAGTAGAAATGCTCCTCTCATCTTAGCCAACAGTTATGAAGAAAGGCAGATTTCTCTCTCATCCACCAATAATTGCATTAGGTTTAATAGATCTGGATTAATCTGATAAAGGGATGTGCCAAATATCTGACCCATGAGATCCTCTTTGTTTAGAATTTCTGACTGAAGCTCTGAATGATACAGGGTTTACGTAATATATGCTTTTGGACTCTGAAAGTACTGTGTTCATGGCCTGACATGGGATTTGGCAAGATGGATGATGTTTAAGATAATAAGATAATCAGTTTAAGATAATTACTCGTTCCACAGTAATCTCCGTTGAGCATTGTGCTCTGTGAGACAAAATAATAAGAGCAAAATAATCATACATATTTCTCGTTGAGACGTGCACTGGGAATGGCGAGTCACAGGAAAGCAAGCAGCCCACCTGCAAACCGGTAATCTGAAGGGAGCTCCCTAGTTATTCCAAAACTCTTCCTCAATCACACATGCACCATATTCCTCAAGTGTACATGTGTCACCAACATAGACCTGATTTTTAAGATTTTGGACCTTAGGGGTGTAACAACAGGTGCAGCAGCAGCAAAAACAACAACAAGAAGTGGTGTATCCTTGCACAGCAATTAAGGGGAGGGAGGAAACAGATAGAATAATGCAGACTCCAGTTACAAGTGCAGTACAGGGTATTACATTTATTCACAAAATAGAAAAATGGTTAGTATATGCAAGACATTTGTGTTTCTAAACAGTTCATGAAACCCTTCTTGCATGAACCAACAGCTTAATCTGACTAGTTATATGTAAAGATGTAGAGAAATGCATATGGAGAAATTTATTCTGTCATCTAAAGTAAGAGAGCAACATGAGGGCCCCAGCAGGTGACAATGACAGCCTAAATGCAGGGGTGCAACTTGAAACATAAGAGACATGTGGTTGTGGCAGATGAGAATGGAAAAGCCAGTGAGAATGGAAAAGCCTGCAATTTAGAAAGTGAGCAACAGTGACAGTCTGAAGGTTTAAGTTCTAATAATTACCTGTTTATGGGGCAAGGGGAAATAATATACCAGATCTTTCTTGGGCTTTCACTGTTACCCAGCAGTGTGAGGTCCAGATTCCCTATGAGCATTCTTGGAGCAGTTCCATTCTTGCGTGGTTAAACACTAAAATATAATAATAATTTATTATTCATACACTGCCCATCTGGCTGGGTTGCACCACCCACTTTGGGCGGCTTCCAGCAGAATATTAAAATACAATGATTCATCAAATATTAAAACCTTCCCTAAACAGGGCTGCCTTTAGATGTCTTCTAAAAGTCTGATACTTGTTTATTTCTTTGACATCTGATGGGAGGGTGTTCCACATGGCGGGTGTCACCACCAAGAAGGTCCTCTGCCTGGTTCCCTGTAACTTCACTTCTCACAGTGAGGGTACCCCCAGAAGGCCCTCTGAGCTGGACCTCAGTGTCTGGGCTGAACGATGGGAGTGGTGATGCTACTTCAGGTCTACTGGGCCAAGGCCATTTAGGGCTTTGAAGGTCAGCACCAACACTTTGAATTGTGCTCGGAAACGTACTGGGAGCCAATGTAGGTCTTTCAAGACCGGTGTTATGTGGCCTCAGCGGCCGCTCCCAGTCACCAGTCTAGCCGCCACATTTTGGATTAATTGTACTTTCTGGGTCACCGTCAAAGGTAGCCCCACATAGAGCGCATGGCAGTAGTCCAAGTGGGAGATAACTAGAGCATGCACCACTCTGGCAAGGCAGTCCGCAGGCAGGTAGGGTCTCAGTCTGTGTACCAGATGGAGCTGGTAGACAGCTGCCCTGGACACAGAATTGACCTGCACCTCAATGAACAGCAGTGAGTCCAAAATGACTCCCAGGCTGCACACCTGGTCATTCAGGGGCACAGTTGCCCCATTCAGGACCAGGGAGCCCTCCACACCACCCCTCCCCCTGTCCCCCAAGAACAGTTCTCCTGTCTTGTCAGGATTCACCCTCAATCTGTTAGCCGCCATCCATCCTGCAACCACTTCCAGACACTCACACAGGACCTTCACTGCCTTCACTGTATCCAATTTAAAAGAGAGGTAGATCTGGACTTGCATTCTTGGACTTGCAGACTGTAAGATGTCAATGGTGATGGAAGCAACCAAGGGAAAGGCTCTAATGGTGAACGAAAGGTTGGCAAGGTGTTAAAAGTTCTCTCAAGCTCTTCTCAGTGTGGCTCCTAAGCAAGGGTTCCTAACCTGGGTTCCCAGCTCCATGAAGAACTGAAAGCCAACCTGAGTTCTTATGAACCTTTCCAGCTGAATGAAGAACTGAAAGCCGGAATGGAGGGTGTTGTATTGTGTTGTGTTGTGTTGTGTTGTGTTGTGTTGTGTTGTGTTGTGGTTGCAGGGACAGACTGATGGACATGCATGCAGCGATTCCTTCAGAGAAGAAAGAAAAACCAAGGAGCTGGGCATTCCGTTATCATCATCATCATCATCATCATCATCGTCGTCGTCGTCATCATCATTTTATATGTATGCTGCCTTTCCATAGTTAAAACAATGCTCAAGGCAGCTTAAAACATGACAAGATTTACATAATTACCAACATAACAAAAGTCATAAACAACAAATGAAACACATCAGAAGGTACACAACCAAATGGAAATCAATTTCCACATAAATCTAGAATCTAAAACTAAAAATACGTCATTAATATCAATAACAATTTAAAATGACAGAGATAAAAAATAAAAACAATTTGAAAAGGAGCCCTCTCTGTTGAGCAGCAGCAGCCACAGCAGCAGTCCTTTATGGAGCCTGTCAGGCCAGGCCAGCCCAAGGCAGGTGGAGAGGGGCAGGGCAGGGACCTTCCGGCTCCCAGCAGGTCTGGGACCCCTCCTAAGAGTCCCAGGTGTTATCAGTACCATTCAGAGTTTGTCTGAGGCCTAGGATGGCTGGGAGGCACAGGGATTGGCATGAAAGTTTAAGTCCAGCAGGCGCCTGGCCAGCTTAGCCCTCCAAGGTCTGGAGCAAGTATACTGGGCTGCCCCCAATCGTCTGCATAGGTCTGGGTGCTATAGCTCAGAGACATTCAGAGAATTCCCTGTTGGTAATCCCTCATTGCTACACACCCACATCACAGAACTCCCAATTTCCAAGCTTTCTGGAGATGGAAGCATTAAGGAGCTATGTTGATTTGAGCACAGGGCTTAAGAGAACCAGATCCAAAAGTTTTGATGTAGTTACTTTTTGTTTGATTAGGACACAGCAAACAGCAGTAGCCAACTGTCACAGCATTTATGCCTGAAAGCAATTTGAAACAGTTAGTTCCTGTAGCTGTGATAATACAGCGGACATATTTATGAATGAACTGCCAATTCTTTATGAATGGCCTGCACTGTTTTCTGAATGAACCATTCAATAAAGCAGTTGAATTGGTGGCTTTTGCCGTGGACCCAGTAGGTGGCACTGCATATCTGTTAAATTTGTCAAAGCTGACAGATTGCAATCATATTGCAGAAAGGATACATTCTGGTTATTACTGTTTTTACATTTTCCAGCCTAGTTATGGCAGTTGCCCTTTCAGTAGTTTCATGCTTTATCCAGTTACACTTTACACAGTTGTGTTTCCATCAACAGTTACGTTTACCTATAACAGTGAGTTTTGCGTGCTGAGGTCCCCCAAACCATCCCTACCCCAATAACTCACACATCACACATAATTTTTGTTTAAGGTTTTTGGCATAATTTTGGCCACAACTTTTATTATCACACAAAATTGTGAGTGGTTGCGTAGGCATTGGTTATGACTAGCTATCTCCCCCCCCCCCCCCCCCGCTTTGGGGATAGCACTGACTCCCGGATTCCAGCGTAAGTCAGTGTGGAGGAACAAGCAGGGCAACTGGGGCTGCGTTACAGACCCTTCAGTTCCTCCCTGCCTGCGCCTTGGGGTCTTACACGGCCCGCACCCGATTCCAGGGGTTTGGACAAGGGGATGGTAAGCCCCAGAATTCCTTTAACGGAATTCCCATTCCGCAGCAGCATTGGAGGGGTAGGCACAGCCAATCCATACCCCTCCACCAACCAATTTAACCAATGCCTAACCGCCACCCGAGCCCTTATGCTCGCCGCCAACCACTCACAAAGCCAACCACACCCTCAACTTGGACACCACCGCATCCAACCATACATCATTCCCCGACATGGAAAGATGAACCCCATCAGCCCTGTATAATACTTCCTCCTTAAAGGAAATACGAGGGTGAGGAATCACCAATCCGCCCAAGCTCACCACCAACTTGCCCACCGCGGAATTAATCCGCTTCCTAACTTTCTCAGTGGATGCTGGGCAAGGACTGCCCCGCCAAATGCGGCGCTGAAGCAACTGTGACCAAATTAATTTAGCAGTAGGCACCATAGCCGCCAGCTCCCTTAGGTCCTGTAAAATAACAGTACGCAGCGTATAGCAAGGAAAAGAGACCATATCATTTTCCCCAAGCTGCACCACAATCGCTGAAGGTGGGCCAAACAGGAGGACACGCCTTTTCATGAGTGGCAAGAATTCCCTCCAACGCATCCCCCTTCTGGAGATCCAGGACACCTGCACGTGTTGTGGAAGGCCCAGGCCATCTCCCAATCCAGACTGACGAGCTCTGTCAGCGGCCCAATGCACAATACTGTGGCCCACTATCCAGATACGGATAGTGCCCGGACCTAGGGTTAAAACAGAAATGTAAGTACACAGCCACACTACCTCCGCACATACGTTTTGAAAGCATCCGATCTCCATCGGCCCAAGTCCTTTATCCTTTTTACTGATAAACCCCAATGGGCAGCTGTAGTTGCAGCACCGATCCGGAAGGAGTGAGGAGCAAACTCCGAAGCCTCAAGCCCACATGCTGCAATGGCTTTTCGCATCACCTTAGTGAATTGATGCCGTGCTAATGGATGCCCATCTTCATGAATAAACAGGGGCCCGTCACCCACTGGTCGCAAGGCCAGGTACCGCTTAAGGTCCCTTACCGGACAAGGGCCACCTTCCCCAGACGCCGGGAGCCTGACAATGGCTCCCCTACCCAACTGATCCGTCTTTGAGTTCCTAACATTAATTTGCAAGTCGGACGGAGACATACTCACGTCCTGCAACAACAAGCCCCTGGAACCTCCATCCCGCTTTTGCTCAAGGACCACCTCTCCTACTCTCAGGGCCCCAAAGAAAGCCAATGAGAAAGCTGCAGAAAACAGACGGGCCTCGAATTTAGACCAACAGATGCTACGCAATTTAGTATGCATCTGCGCCAGCAGCTCTAATGTGATAGGCCGTCTAGGAATAGGCTTAGGGGGAGTGAGACGCCCCCACCCTTCCAAAGCTCTGCGCACTACAAACTTCCCACACGGATCCTTGTTGAAAAATGCCCTGCTAAGGAAGGAAATCGCTGCAGAATGAAGTCGCAGCGTCCTGGCCGCCCGGCGCATCTGGAATAGATGTGCCAAATACTTAAGCACCTGAGAGGAAGAATGGGGGATAGTAATCTCCCCAACCGTCTGTCCATTAAATAATAAAAAATCTGCCCATGCCTTTTTATAAGACCTCAAAGTAGAGGGGGCAACAGATGCAGCTACTCCCTGTAAAACTAAGTGCTGCCAAGGTTCCAGAGATGATCCGGGAAAATTTCCGGACGGTCTCGAGCCACTGGCGCCAGGGATCTGAATCGCTCCATCTGAAAACGGGACAGAGCGTCAGCAATCTCATTAGATATGCCCGGAACAAACCGAGCAGAAAATACAATATTAAAACGCAAACAATGTAGAACAAAAACCCGTAGGAGGGCCGATACCCTTGGAGAACGTGATGCCTGCTTGGCTAGTATTTTGACCACCGCTTGGTTATCGGACCAAAAACATACTCGGTGGTCCTTGAAGTGCTCAACCCACAAGTGCACGGCCACAACAATGGGAAAAAACTCAAGAAAAGTTAAATCACGAGTTATAGCTTTCCCACGCCAAGCGAGAGGCCAACGTTCAGCACACCATCTACCATCCCAAAACAAACCAAAACCAAGTGACCCAGCTGCATCCGAATGCACCTGGAAGTCATTGTGGAGGTTCAAAACGTCCTGCCACAAAGACACACCATTGAATTCCTCCAGGAATTCCATCCAGATGCTGAGGTCCGCACGCACCTGACTAGACAGGCGCACCCTATGCTGCGGGGCCTGTAGGCCCGATGTGAGTCTAGCCAAGCGGGAGCAGAACGGCCGCCCAGGGGCGACCACCCTGCAGGCGAAATTCAAATGACCCAACAGCGACTGCAGCTGTCGTAGGGTGACCTTCCTCAAGGGAACTAATTCCTCAATGACACGTCGTAAGGTGATTATCTTATCCGCCGGCAAGCTGGATGTTTGGGCCACGGTATCCAACAAGATACCCAAATAAGTAAGCTGCGTTGAGGGACCCTCAGTCTTTTCCGCTGCCAACGGAACACCCAGCTCTTCCGTTAAGGAAGCAAATGCCTGCAACAATACAACGCAGTCCCCCGTATTGCTCGCTGAGGCGACCAAAAAATCATCAAGATAATGAGTAACCCCATCCAGGCCAGTTCTAGCACGCAAAGCCCACTCCAAAAAGGAACTAAAGCGCTCAAAAGCTGCACAGGCTACAGAGCAGCCCATAGGCATGGCCTTATCAAAATAAAATCCGCCTTCGAACTGAAAACCTAGCAGCCAGAAATCAGCCGGATGGATCGGAAGCAGCCGAAATGCTGACTCTATGTCGCATTTTGCCAGAAGGGCACCAGGCCCAAACTTCCGTATCATCTTGATCGCGTGATCAAGAGAAGCATAGCGCACCGAACAAAGTTCCGGAGGAATTACGTCATTTACAGACGTGCCTCTGGGATGAGAAAGATTATGAATGAGGCGAAATTCCCCCGGGGCTTTCTTGGGAACTATACCCAAGGGTGACACATGCAAATTAGGAAAAGGAGGAGTTGAGAAAGGACCAGCCATACGATGCAAAGCCAGTTCTTTGTCAATCTTTTTCCGCGCCACTTCTGGCATGTCTTTTACAGATTTCTGGTTAACCAAATTCCCTGCTATCGGGGGTGATGCTACCGGAATTCTGAATCCCAAAGAAAAACCCTCACTCAAATAGGACGCTGCCTCCTTGTCAGGATATGAATCCAACAAGGACAACAGCGGCTGCAGCCTCACCGGAGTGTAGGCTAATGAGAACAGGGCACTACTTTCCGGCTCCAGTGACCGGCCCCTGGGGAGCGGCTTTTGGGGGCTGCTGAGAGCCCCCACCCTTGCGAAAGGGTCGCCGCGCCCCTGTACAAACCGACGCCGAGTGGCCCCCTGAGCACTTCT
The DNA here is from genome assembly GCF_964188315.1 of Podarcis muralis. Taxonomy (NCBI): domain Eukaryota; kingdom Metazoa; phylum Chordata; class Lepidosauria; order Squamata; family Lacertidae; genus Podarcis; species Podarcis muralis. The sequence goes on from NC_135668.1 coordinate 55,552,970, forward strand.
CACAAAGGTGTGAGTACCTGCAGGGCTGCCGCTGGCAGGCACCCTTGTTGAAATCCCAACAATACAACCGGCGACCTGCCCTTTGAGGGAGCGCCTTAAACTTCTGCTGATCAGGGGCCTTCTTGTCGATGCGAGGGGCAACGTAAGTGGTCCAAACATCCAGGTCTTTACGATCCCAGCGGGCAGTGGGGATCTTGGCCACTCTACGCCTAAAATTCTGATCATAAGCCAATGCAGCGGTCTCTCCGGCCATTGTGAAGGCCGAGCGGACTATGGACAGGTAGACCCATAAATGCAAAGACCTCCTAGGATAAGCAGCGGAAACTACGCCAGCGAAAACTTGAAAACTGTCCAACCAACGCTCAAAAGTCCTATCCGCTTTAGCTATAGATGCCCGCTTCCTTGAAGCAGCATGGTCCTTCTCCAAAGGCTCTTGACCCTCAAGTGGGGGGGCTAGGCTAAAGATATCGACATAACGACCGTTCAGAATCCTGGACCTCAATTTGTTAGACAAATGGGCACCAGGAATCAAGTCCCTAGCCGAATTGGTGGAGACTTTAACGTCAGGCACCAAGACCCCTGCCTGACAGTCCTGCACCGCCCCATACTTAGCACGGTGTGAGTTAGCCCTCCGCTCCCAAACCCACTTGGGGAGCCCAGAGGCCTCACCAAAGCCCCAGTAAAGCTTCAGGGAAGCCTCCTCGTCACTGCTAGAGCTCAGCGAAGAAGTACCTGTAGAAGACGACGACGTGTCCTTCCGTTTGCGCTTGGAGCGCCTCTTGGAGCTCTTCTTGCGGCGGCGGCGTCCACCGGAAGAGGCCCTTGGAGGAAGAGGGAGGCTGTCCTCAACCGATGACTCTGAAACATCGCCTTGCTGCACAGCTCCAGACTGCAACACAGGTAAGGCCGGGGACTGTACAGCACCTGGAACTGACTGAAAGGAGACCACCTGTGAATGCCCCAGAGACGGACTCAGTGTAACTGCAGACTGCCCAGGAGAGGCCCGCTCAGCACGGCCCCACGTCGATGTCCGTCTCCTGGCCCCAACCCTGGTACTCCCCCGCCCCCTTTGCATGACGACCCGGGACCCAGGCGAAACCTGGGACCGGGCCGGTTCCATGTCAGGCAAAGAAGCACCGGCTGACAAATATACTCTATCATCGTCGCTAGATGACGATCCAGGCGAAGAAGCACCCCCAAGAGGAGCCGGCGTCGCTGATGACGTCGAAGGGGTTGAGCAACGACGCATCAGGCCCTCCATCTCAGCCTCTGCCCTTGCCAGAGCCACCGGGTCCCCAGCCAAGCCAGAGACCATGGATTGAAGACGTCTCAACGACTGGCCAGGTACAGGAGAACGCAGGGCCTGGGACGGGCCTTTTATAGGCCGCTTTGCGGAGGTGGTAGGTGCAGCCTTCCTTGCCGCCTTCTTAGGAGCCATTCCTAGTACTGGTGGGAAATAAAAAAAAAAAAAAAAATTAAATACCAAATTAGCAACCAACAGGTTAAGACACGACTATAATAGGAATAAAGTAAAATAAATAAAATAATAAAATAATAAAATAAAATAAAATAAAATAAAATAAAAAATAAAATAAAATAAAATAAAATTAAAATAAATTTAAAATTAAATTAAAATTAAATAGTTGAGCTAAAATAAGTTAAATTCACCAGCCGGAATAGACAATCCAATCCAGTAATGTTTAAGGTTCAGCAACCTTATAACCACAGCTCAGTCGGCAAACAGCAAAGCAAGGAAAAGAAGCCACCTGCAAATATGCAATCCACCACTAGAGGCCACCACCGAGGGTCGACTAACACTGCAGCTGCTGCAATAGCAACCAGCCCTGCAATTACAGGGTCTGGCCAGAAGATGTCGCCACTCACTAGGAGGGGGCAAGATGGCGCTCCCGCCAAAAGCCTAAAATGGCGGGCCTCCAAGCGCTCCCCCCCCCGCAGGCCAAGCGCCCCGCGCGCCGGCCTGCCGAGCCTCAATCGAGCCCCCCAACCCACGCCGAAAGCGGGGGCCAGCAGGAACCTACAGCCGCCCCCGCGCTATCCCGATAGGGGCGGAGGGGGAAGAAGGAAGGCCCCAGCCGCTCCCCCCGGCCACCGGGCGACACCCGGAGCCCGCAGGCCCCCCGCGCGGCAAGCCAGCGGCTCCCGGCGCGGCACAGCAGGCGCGGACCCCCCCCCCCGGCCGCGATCGACCGCGGGAGCGTCGCCGCCCGGCGAGCGCCCGAAGCCGCCGCCCCGCAGCGCCCAACGAGCGGCAGAGAAGGCCAAGGTAAGTCGCCCCAACCCGGCGCCCAGAAAGCCCGGGAAATGAGGGGAAGCAGAAGGGGGAAGGCCCAAACGCCCTCTAGGCCGCAGAGCGGTCCCCAGAGAACGTCACCTCCACGCGGTGGGCAGGAAACCCACGCGCGGCTCTAAGGGGCCCCACAGCCCTGCGCCCTCCCAACGACGCAGCCCCAGATAGATCCCCTGGCCCCGGCCCTGTAGCCCTGCCGGGCACCGGGCCTACGGCCACCCGGGCCAGGAACCTGCCCACTGCCCAAGGGGAGAGATAGGCCAAGAGGGATAAGTCAGGTGAAAGACTAGGAAAAGGAAAGAAAGGGAATTAAGGAATCAATAAGGAAACAAAGGAAGGTGAGAGAAGAGGAAGAAAACCAAGGAAGATTAATACAACCAATCTCTCGCTGCAATCACTCCGGTGCTGATCCGGTGTCCACAGCGAAAGAGAAAGGAACAAGCTGTGGACCCAGTATAAATAACCTCTGACTCCACCCCTTAATTGGTAACATCCAATTTACCCCAGCAACAACAATCACCAATCAATTCAATCCCTTGCAACAGCCTGGCAGGCAACTGAGGATGTTTTGTCTGGCCCCATCCGCAACACGTGCTCTCTCTTTAAGGAGAACACGCTTTGTGTTCCGTTTGTATTTGCCCCTTGCCCCTGCTGGCTAATAAAAACCACCAAGGAGAGGACAGCCAGCTGGGCCAGGAGGGGGGAATAGTGTTCGGTATAGGCAGGGCCGTCTTAAGCATATGCGGCGGTGGATGCAAAGATCCGCCCAGCCCCCCTCCCCCGCCAGGGTTGCCCAGAGTTGTCAACGTTTTTTAAGGGAGCTGACACCACACGGGAAAAGAAAACAGGGGCGGGCTAGTTAAATAGACTCCTTTGCCATTATGCCAGCAAGCAATCTAATAAATTGAGTTGCAGAGCAATCCAGCGCAGTAACAAGGCAGAAATTATTTTATTTTATTTTTTATTTTTAAAAGCTCCCTAAAAGCTCAAGATCCGAAATGAACAAACACAGTGTTTAGTTTGAATGGAACCCTTTATTAATTCAAGGAACCAGCAAGAAAGCTGACAATGAAAACTCCTTAATAGCCTCTGCCAGCCCTTATCAAAAATGATCGCTGCTTAGTAGACCAGAATATGAGTCAACAACGTGATGCTGCAGCAAAAAAAGCTAATGCTATTCTAGGCTGAATCAACAGAACTCTAGTCCCTAGATCAAGTCCCACTCTACTCTGCCTTGTTCAGACCACACCTGGAATACTGTGTCCAGTTCTTGGTGCCACAATTTAAGAAGGACATTGGCAAGCTGGAACGTGTGCAGAGGAGGGCAGCCAAGATGATCAAGGGCCTGGAAACCAAGCCTGATGAGGAGTGCTTGAAGGAGCTGCGTAAGCTTAGCTTGGAAATGAGGGGTCTGAGAGGGGATATGACAGCCATCTTCAGATGTTTGAAGGGCTGTCACATGGAAGATGGAACACAGTGGCATAGCGTGGGGGGTGCAGGGGGGCCCGGCCGCACCGGGCGCAACATCTGGGGGTTAGGGTTAGGGGGCACAAATCCACGGGTTAGGGGGCGCAAATCCACGGGTTAGGGGGCGCAAATTACTTGCCTTGCCCCGGGTGCTGACAACCCACGCTACGCCACTGATGGAACAAACTTCGTTGTCCCCGAGAGGGGGCAATGACAATAAAGATATTATTATTATTATTATTATTATTATTATTATTTTCTCCTGCTCTGGAGGACAAGACACAAAGCAATGGCTTCAAGTTACATGAAAGGCGATTCTGACGAAACACCAGGAAGAACTTTTCTGACAGCAAGAGCCCTTCAGCAGTGCAACAGACTCCCTTGGGAGGTTTCATATGCTAAGATAGGAATGTTCAAATATATATTGCTGTGTGGTTACAAAAAGCACTTTTAGTTTTGATTGGTTAAACAGACAATTCTAGTAGGTTCTCTAGTGGCTCTTGTGTGATTGGTTAACTTGTCACATAAGAAGCACCAAGTCACTGTGACTTCACCATAACACTGTGACTTCACTGTGATTGTCACATAAGAAGCACCAAGTCACAGTGACTTCACTGTGATGTCACAGCGCAGGAAGATGGCTATGCGATGAACACAGCTGGGAGAGAAGTCTTGGGATCTTCTCTGGACACTATTGAGAAGAAACACTCTTGATGTTCCTTCTCAAGATGAATAGAGAGAGAGCAGAGCAGCGGTGAATGAAGACTCTGAAGTGAAGCAGAGAGAAGGACGGAAATTGAAAGCAGATTTCTTCAAATAGCTGCATGGCCTCTCTCCTAAAGTACAGGCCGAGAGCATATGTGGAAGAGGGAGAGACACACGGTTGGGTTTAAAGCAAGAAGTTGTGGGATTAAGCTTCCAAGAAAAGTAGAATTACCAAATGCTCTGACCATCACACGATGTTCCCTTTATCTAAGCTGTTGACCAGTCACACGATGCCCTCTTTATTTAAGTTGATAATTAGTACGCATGCTATCCAGTGTAGTAACTTTAGAGCAAAAAAAGGTTAAGTGCTGTCAGAGCTGCCTCAGGTCCCAGCTCACAGAGGACCAACGCCAGTCAGTCGTTATATAAAACAGTCTTTATTGAAGTTCAGTTTCTCTTTTACAGCCGCGGCGCGCAGCTCTACATCTTAAACCCTAGACCGCTGAAGCTCCGTCTGAGTCTCCTCCCCCCAGACACCAGTTTAAGACTCTAGCCTTGCTCCACCTCTTCCTCTGCTCCCTTTTCCTCTGGGTCCGCTTGTCCGCCGAGGTCTTGCCCTTCCTAGACTCTTCTGACGCTGAATCCCCCGAGTCTTCCCCCTCCCTCCGGCGAGCTTTAGGACCTGGTTCCCAATCCAGGTTTTCTGCTGTCCCGCGCGCCTGTACATTTGAACTTGGCGCGCGCGCCCAGCCTGCCACCTTCCTTCTGACCGTTATACTGCTCCTGTTGCTGCTCCCCTCTTCGGGGATGCCAGCTGGGCCTGACTCCTCCTCCCTGCTTGCCGGAGGAGACGCTGACTCTGACCTATGGGGCTCTGGTGGGGAAGCTGGCCCTGATTTCCAGCTACTGCTTTGGGAGTCTCCGCTGGCCCCCTGCTCCTGGTATGTCCCCCCTGGGACCCCCCTTGCCCTGGCCATCGGCGCCCCCTTCTGGGAATCTTCTGATTCACTGGAGAGGCTTATGGAATCTCTCGGGTCACTGTCATTCTGCCCTCCGCTGCCCTCAGATTCTTCCCCTTCGCTGTCCATTTCCCCTCTCCCCTGCGCCTCTGCTCCTGAGCCCCTGACAAGTGCCTTATAAGGAAATGGGGTGAGGGGAACTAAGTTTTGATTGGATATGAAATTTAAACTTAATGGAATGTATAGAATGTATACTATCTATGTATAAATTGGTATGGAATTCTTTGTCCTGAGTCCAGTTACTTTGGGTGTTATCCCTGTTGGACCTTTCTGCACAGAAATAAAATACAGAAGGACTCCTTTTCCACTCACTGTCTCATGTGGTTTTTAGTTTATCCATGAGAAAAGGCAGGCTTTGTGTGCAACACAAGCAGCTCAGTATCGCTACTCTACAACAGTTAAGGCCTCCTTGTGCAAGGGGACGGCCTCTGCTTGCTTACATGAGGTAGTGATAAGACCACTTCTCAAGAAACCCTCCCTTGAAAAACCTAAGGAATGACTGGCCAGTCACTAATCTCCTCTTCTTGGGCAGAGCCAGGCTCTCTTGCATGAAAACCATTTTCTAGAGCCCTTTAAGTCTACGTTTAGGCCCAGTTTGGGCATGAAAATTGCTTTTGCGGCCTTCTATGATAACTTCTGTTAGGACAGAGATGGAGTGAATGTGTCCCAGTTAATTCTCTTTGATCTTTTTAGTGCTATCAACTATGGGGTCCTTGTGCATCAGTCTGAGTTGGGGGTGAGCAGCACTGCTTCCTAGTAGTTCCAAGTCCTCCTTGGGTGGTCGTTTTCAGAGGGTGATGCTTGGGGAGTGTCACATGGAGCCTTCCATGTGGGGCTCTGCAGAGTTCAATTTTATCTCCAATGTTGTTTAACATCTACATGCGACTTCTGAGGAGGGTGATCTAGAGTTTTTGAGCATCTTGTCAGTAATATGCTGATCACACACAGCTCTACTTCTCCTTTTCACCTGAAAGAGTGGCAGTTTGTGTGCTGGATTGTTGTCTTGGTAATGGACAGGGTAAGAGTCTGAAGAATCTGAAGCTCAATCCAGACTAGAGTGAGGCACAGTTTGTGGGTGGTTCCTTAAACCTGGTGGATGGGAGGTTGTCTGCTCTTGATGGGGCTGAACCCCCTCTGAAGGATCAGGTTCACAGCTTCTGCTTGAAGCTCAGATGGCCTCCATGGTGCAGAGCGTCTTCCATCAGCTTCAGCTCATGGCCAGGCAAAGCCTAACTAATGTTGTCTTTGCTCTGGTAACCTCTAGGTTAGACTAGAAGGTAAAAACTTTCCTCTTCAACCAGGGCTTTGGCTGGTTGACCTCCATCGCCCTTTTAAATGGGAAGATTATTGGTTTGTTGTTGTTCTTAATGTTATTGTGTAGTAGGTTGTGGTTTTAACATTGGAAGTCCATGTGGTGAAGAACCCTGAGATCTATGGGTGTATACTTGAAGGGGCCTCCATCGTTCAGCCTGGACACTGAGGTCTAGCTCTGAGAGCCTCCTGGCGGTTCCCTCACTGCATGTCAGGCAGCTGTCGGCAACTCTGGGCTGGTTGCCCAAGAATGCACAAAGACAAGGGAATGTTTCTCTTTTTACCACCCTCTGTGGCCTCCCTCAAACCCCTGTTGTAACTCTAAACTGTCATCCTCTTCCCCCTCCCTGGAAGGGTCAGGCTCCTCTGGCCAGTCCCTAACACTGCAAGAAGTGAGGTTACAGGGAAGCAGGCAGAGGGCCTTCTCGATAGTGGCTCCTTCACTGTGGAACGCCCTCCCTTCAGAAGTCAAGGAGATGAATGACTATATAACCTTTAGAAGACATCTGAAGGCAGCCCAGTATCGGGAAGCCTTCTAGTATGTGATGTTTTATTATGTTTTTATATATACTGGAAGCCACCAGGAGTAGCTGGGGCAACCCAATCAGATGGGCAGGGAATACTACTACTACGACTACTACTAAATGAAGGGTGGTATACAAATTGAAAATAATAATAATAATAATAATAATAATAATAATAATAATAATAATAATAACAACAATAATAATAAAGATAATCTGGTTGGTCCTATGCGATTGGATAGCTCTTGGATGGAGTCTACACGCTTCCTCTGCGCACTCCTCACAGGACCCCCATGGATAGCTCTCCGTCAGCTACCTGTAGCAGAGTTTATGCAGCGTAGAAACTGTTGCTGTGTGTGTGTGTGTGTGTGTGTAATAAATCAGGCTGCACGCAAGCGTTCTCGCTTATCTCAGTCTTTAATCGTGTAGAAAAACAACTCTTAAATCACCCGGCGAGAGCCACTCATCTTGCTTCTCACCGCTAGTAGAAACGGAAGAACACTGACACACAGAGAAACACTCCCCTCTGTGAACAAAGCCACGCCTCAGAATGTGAGACGTCACTCAGAACTTCTTAACCATGTAAGTTCTGATTCTCTCCACACACCCTCTCGGCTTGCATTCTGAGGGAAACTGTGAACACACCTTTTCAGACCTCTTAGAGTTCAACACCCTTCCCATTGCCTTTCGCCCCTTCCTGGCGTCTTTTCCAGGCAACTGTTGAACCTCCTCACAACTCCCAGGTTCGCACTGTGCGAAACCAACCCACGCAGTGGTGACCTGAAACCTCTCAGGTGGAACTCCCTTCGTCACTCGAGTGGACCGCCTGAGCACAAACTCAGGTGCTCCTTCTGACCCACTGGGGCCAGCAAGTGTGTCCTCTACATCAGACGACTCCCCCTCTGACTTACTGCGTCTGTGAACTTTCTGCGTTATGCTAACAGGAGATGAAGGCTAACTCTTGGGCTCTCCTTTAACAACCTGTGGAGACGCCCAATCCTGTTCTTGACCCTGGTCATGGACCTGGTCCTCATCATCAGGTTCAGCCTCTGGCTCTCCCTCCTCCTCAGAATCAGACAGACAATCTGAGTGAACGTCAGGGCTCGCTTTGCGCCTTGCCCAATCATCTTGCTCACAGAACTCAGCATGTTTACTGATCAGAAGCTTGGTCTGATCACCTTCTGGATATGCAAACCTCCACCCCTTTGTCGCAGGTTCATACCCACAGAAGATCATTTTCTGGGACCTTGGGCCACCCTCCTTTTGTTGAGCCTTTGGCACAGGCACCCAGGCCTGCGTCCCGAATACACGGAAGAAATGCACCTTCAGTTTCTCTCCGTGGAGCACAAAATACGGGGTTTCACCTACCACTGAATTGTAGGACCTGTTCATCGTGAAACAGATCGTCCTCATCGCCTCTCCCCAAAAACTTTGAGGCAAACCAGAGTCACACAGTAAAACCTCTGTTGCTTGAACCAGAGCTTTACTTCTAAGCTCTGCCACTCCCCTCTCCTGAGGAGCAGTAGCACCCGTCACCTTGTGACGTATCCCTTTCTGGCGAAAGAAAGTCTGCAGAGCAGACCCAGTGACCTCTGCACCTCGGTCATTCTTGACCCCCTTCACCTTGGTGGAGAACCTTAGTTCCACCTCTGCAACCCAGTCTTTGATCAGTTGCGGTGCATCTTCTTTCATTTTCAGCGGATAAGACCAGCTGACTCGGCTGAAATCATCCTGCAGTGTCAGCACAAACCTGGCCCCGCCCAGACTTGGCTTTGGCATGGGCCCAAAAAGGTCTGTGTGCACAAGCTCAAAAGGTTTCGTGGTTACCCTCTCCACCCTGGGATAACTACACCCTTTTACTTTTCTAGCCGAGTTATGCCATGACTGGGTAGTGAGCTTTTCAGACGGTACTTCGTACAGCTCCTGGCCATCTGCCATCTTCTCCCCGGGGCCCAGCGTACTCACGTAACCAGCAGCAGCTCTCCGGCACCCGGCTCAGCAGATCAGCTCCTCCCAGCGAGCTCCTCTGCCTTCAAAACGGTAGGCAGGACTCCCAGCTGGCTCCAGCGTCTCTCCAGCTGGCTTCAACACATACCGGCACGTCTTGGCAACAGCTTCAAAGCTTTTGCTGACCTTCCATAACCTATGCGATTGGATAGCTCTTGGATGGAGTCCACATGCTTCCTCTGCACGCTCCTCACAGGACCCCCGTGGATAGCTCTCCGTCAGCTACCTGTAGCAGAGTTTACGCAGCGTAGAAACTGTTGCTGTGTGTGTGTGTGTAATAAATCAGGCTGCACGCAAGCGTTATCGCTTATCTCTTTCAGTCTTTAATCGTGTAGAAAAACAACTCTTAAATCACCTGGCGAGAGAGCACTCATCTTGCTTCTCACCGCTAGTAGAAACGGAAGAACACTGACACACAGAGAAACACTCCCCTCTGTGAACAAAGCCACGCCTCAGAATGTGAGACGTCACTCAGAACTTCTTAACCCTGTAAGTTCTGATTCTCTCCACAGGTCCCTGTGAGAACAGGATGCTGAACTAAATGCACCATGGGTTGGATCCAGCGAGTTCTCCCAATCTTCTTAAGTATTAGTGTGTTTAGGCTTAGATTTTTGTGTGAACCACTTTGAGAACAGATTGTGAACAATGAGTATTTGAGTATGAAAAAGATAAGAATACACAAGGGATTTCCTTGGCCTGTTTACTTTCAATAAATATAATGATAATATATGACTTCCGGGGTGGCGCCATCGGCAATGGCGGATTCCCTCTAACTTGGAGGGGACCAGCTCTGCGGAAATCGGGTCTGCACCGCTACGGCGCAGCGGGGACCCTTCAAAAATCACAGGCGGGTGAAGCCTGTGACCGTGGGACTCGGCGGGCACCTTTTGCACCCCCCAATCGACGAAGGAGTCAAGTTAAGGGCTCCGGAGCGGAGCGGGGAAGTGGCGCTGTGCTGTGAGTCGTCTGCTTCTTCCGTGGAGTGAAGCCGCGTAGCCGTTGCCGGAGAGCGCTGCCTTCTTCCTGAAAATTTGGCACTAAAACAACGATCCGTGAGTAGGCCAATTTCGGAATTAAAGGAACTGTATAAACGATTTGGCACCGAATGCGGAGAGGCATAAACAGGAAGTCTGCCTTTCGTTCTTGTAAATGGAGTAAAGCAATGAACTTGTAAGCGGAAACCTTAAAGGACGTTCCTAAGGATTACAATCCGAACATCAAACAAGCGATTTTCCCCCATTGATGCAGGGGAGGAGGGGGGAAAGGATTGGAACTGTATTTCCCTGCAAAAAGAGAGAGCAAGAGCAGCTAAAATCCACTGCTCAAATCCCTGTGACCGGCTCTCAGTGAACAGTAAAAATGCCGTATTGGGAAACGTGCTGTTGCTGAAAGTACTTTTTCTTTTGACAGTTAACTCTGCGTCTGAGGATACAATTAAGACACAATATTACTGACTGGCTTCTCCTGATTTCAAAGTATCAGGAAATAAATGAAATAGAAACTGTTTTCCTTTTGAGACTGGGGGGCGAAATGGAAAAGCTAGTTACTTTGGACCACAGGTATGAAGTTTACGGCATGCAATGCCCTAAGAGAGAATATTATGAAAATGATATACAGGTGGTACATGACCCCAGTCAAGCTTGCAAAAATCTATCATTTGCCCGATAATAAATGTTGGAAATGTAAAGAAACTGAAGGTACATTCTTTCACCTTTGGTGGACGTGCCCAAGGATTAAGGCTTTCTGGGAGACGATATATAATGAATTGAAAAAGGTATTTAAATATACCTTCTTGAAGAAACCAGAGGCCTTTCTCCTGGGCATAGTCGGCCAATCGGTGTTAAAGAAGGATAGAACTTTCTTTATGTACGCTACAACAGCAGCAAGAATACTTATTGCAAAGTATTGGAAGACACAAGACATACCCACTCTGGAAGAATGGCAGATGAAGGTGATGGACTACATGGAATTGGCGGAAATGACTGGCAGAATCCGTGACCAGGGAGAAGAGTCGGTGGAAGAAGACTGGAAGAAATTTAAAGACTATTTACAGAGATATTGTAAAATTAATGAATGCTAGAATGATGTTGGATTGAAATTAAGTGGTTTCTAGCTGTAATGGTATAAAAGAATATGAAAAAATGGTTTTTTATAAGTAAAAATTTAATGTTATAACAACTTAAGATTAAAGATCAGGGTAGAATAAAGAGGGAAAGAAACTGCTGAGCTAATAAATTGAATTGGAATACAAAAAAGGGAGGTATGAGGAGGTCCGGGAAACAAGTAAATGAAAAATAATGTGATGAAAAGATTGATTGTTTTTAACTATTTTTATTTTGTATTTTTTCTTTTTTCTTTTTCTATTTTGTAATGTGAAAACCCTAATAAAAATTTAAAAAAATAAATAAATGATAATGTCAGAGCTGCCTCCAGGTCCCAGCTCACAGAGGACCAACGCTAGCCGGTAGCAATGTACAAAAGTCTTTATTGAAGTACAGTTTCCATTTTCAAGCCGCAGCGCGCAGCTCTACGTCTTAGAAGCTAGACCGGCGAAGCTCCATCTGAGTCTCCACCCCCTGTACACCAGTTTAAGACTCTAACCTTACTCCACCTCTTCCGTCTCTCCTTTCTCCTCTGGGTCCTTCTGCCCCCGGGGTCCCCTCCTTTCTGGACTCTTCTGATGCTGACGCTGACCCCCCTGACTCCTCTCCCTCCTTTCGGCGGGCTTTAGGACCTGGCTCCCTATCCGGGCTACCAACTGCGCCGCCCTCCTGTACATTTGAACTTGGCACGCGCGCCCAGCCTCCAACCTTCCTCTTGACCGTTTCCTCGCTCTCCGATGGAGGCGTGGCCAATCCTGACTCATCTCCTCCCGCTGGCGGTGAGCCACCTGATCCCGATACCTGGGACTCCTCCCCCCTACTGCGCTCTGGTGGGGAAGCTGGTCCTGATTTCCAACTGCTGCTCTCTGAGTCCCCTCTGGCCCCTTCTTCCTGGGGTGTCCCCCTAGGCACCCCCCTTGCTCTGACCATGGGAGCCCCTTTCTGTGAATCTTCCGATTCGCTGGAAAGACTCAGAGACCTCGGGCCGCTGTCATCGCTAACATTTCCTTCGGATTCCTCCCCCTCGCTCTCTATTTCCTCCCTTTCCTTTGCCTCTGCTCCTGAGCCCCTGACAGATAATATATAATAATATTTTATTTATATCCTGCCCATTTGGCTGGGTTGCGGCTTCCAACACATAACAGCAAACATTAATAGTAACAATCTGATGCAATATAAAAAATCACAACTTTTTTTAAAAAAACTTATATTGAACAAAGCAACATTCAACAATCCACCAGAATCTAATAGTAAACAATAAGATTAAACATCAGCAAATAATAATTAAGCAGTTCACATGTACCACATTAAAGAATTACCAATCTATAATCAATAAAAATAACAGCAAATCACAATCCATAGAATACCACAAAACATACAAAACCATGTAAAAGGATCAAATTGGGAAACAAAGACACACAACTTATAAAACTATTCTTATAACATATCCCTGAATTCCCCTCTTCCCAGCTGCTGCTGCTGCTGTTCTCAAAGTCACAGTCTGGGAAAGGCTGGGTGGTGCAGATGGAAACACCATTGCCTGATGAGGAACAGAAAGTCTCTCTCTCCTCACATTTGTCAGGGATTGTCAGTGGTTCCTGCACTGCAGGGGGTTGGAGTAGATGACGTTGGGTGTCAGGAATGTGGCCCCCCAGGGAGCAGCAGAAGGATCAGCCTTGGAAACTGAACAAGAGGCTGACTCTGCAGATGAGAGAGAACAGTTAGAGTCCAGGCAAGGCAGCCCACTGCTCCTCCTTCCCAGGGGAGAAGCTGTTAGCTCCTAGGAGAGGAAGAGTTGGAAGCCGGCCAAAGCGTGGCCAGGGAACCATCAGATAAGCCGGAGTCTGAGACAGTGTCTTCTGGGGAAGAGACAGGTCAATCTTTCAGTCCCCGTAGCAGGAGATGGGAGAAGATCCGAGGACTGTGGAAGGGGAGGAGAAGAAAGGCAGGGTTCCAGCGTCATTCCTGTTGGAATGATTCAGATTAAGCAAATAACGTTACTGAGAGGGAGCAGGAAAATAAACCTACATAAAACTGACGGAGTCTCATTATTGCTTACTGGACTGGTTGCATACCATGGGATCATTACATTGGGGTACCTTCCAATTCTTTGAGGCTATGACCTCCCCCAACTTAGGACACAAGCTGCCCATTAAATGCTGTCCCTTTAGGGATCTCTCAAGCCCTCTGTCAGCCTAGTAGCTCTCTGGTGGCCACCACATAAATGTCTGCTTGTTCTAATAATGCAACAATTAAAGGCATCAACGCAAGTTGACTCCTATTTGCTCCTCAGAATCAAGTGGTCTTTGCTGTTCAAGTCGGGCCTCAGAAGGATTATGTACAATTTGGGGGAGAAGATGCAAGCGAGCAAGCCTGCACTGGAGGCCAAGATGCAGAAGATCTCCACAGCCACCATCTGCTTTCCTTTGGTGCTCAGATAAGAGGGAACAAAGGACAGCCAAACGCTGCAGAACACCAACATGCTGAAAGTGATGAACTTGGCTTCATTGAAACTGTCTGGCAACTTCCTGGCCAGGAAAGCCACCGTGAAGCTGACACTGGCCAGGATTCCCAGGTACCCCAGGACACAATAAAACATGGGGGCAGAGCCTTCGTTGCATTCCACGATGATTTCCTCTGCCAGAGAGTTCATGTCCACATCTGGGAAGGGAGGAGCCGTACAGAGCCAAACAGCACAAATACTGGCTTGAAGTGAGCAGCAACCAAGAAGAACAGAGTTGGCCAGAGATTTCCCAACCCATTTCCTTATCCTGGATCCTGGTCTGGTGGCCATGAAGGCCAGAACCACCGTGATGGTTTTGGCCAAGACACAAGACACCGCAATGGAGAAGATGATGCCAAAGGCCGTTTGTCGTAAAGAGCAGCTCACTGGGTGAGGCTGGCCAATGAAGAGCAAGGAGCAGAGGAAGCAGAGCAAGAGGGCAAGGAGCAGAGTGTAGGTGAGGTCCCGGTTGTTGGCTTTGACAATGGGAGTGTCCCCGTTCTTAGAGAAGACGCCAAGGACCAAGGCTGTGACCAGAGCGAAGAGCAGAGCCAAGGCAGCTAATGTGAATCCCAAAGGCTCTGTGTAGGAAAGGAAATTGTGGGTCTTGGGAATGCATTGATCTCTGTTCTGGTTTGGAAAGTGACCTTCTTGGCATTTGAAACAATGATCCGTATCTAAAAAAATCAAATAAATGATATATGAGTTTGAATAAACAAGGCAACCTTTTTTTGTAATGAAATGCAGTCCTCCATTTCCAATAGCATTTCAATTTTCCTTTGAAAGAACTATCGCTTCTGCTCCCAAAACATAATACTGAGCCATTAATTAGTTGGAAACAAGTATCAGATATAAGTGGAAACCAGTAAAATGCAACGGGTACTTTTTCTTCATAAACCATATAGGTGGTATCATTCAAATCACCAGGAATTTAGGAAGCAAAGTATTGACAACTGTTAATATGGGGCCATTGGAAGAGCCAAACTATGGGGATGGAAGATTAGGCAAGTCTTCACTGACTCCGCAAGCTGTGGCAGGTGGGGAGCAGGCAGAGAACACTGGACATGATTCACACCTATTTTCACAGATCTACTTTGGAAAGGTTAAAGTTGTGGCTCTCGTTTGCCCAACTCTCTGTGTCTGTCTTCTTTCTTGCAGATCTGCGTGCAACTGCTGTTCTGTTTAGGAGTGAGTACTGAACTGTTATAAAGGGGAAACTGTTGAAATAGACTAGGAAGCATTTTATAAAAGAGCAGCTGATGTCTCCTACCTGTTTGATTTGAAATCATCCCATCTGGACATGAAGCACAGTCATAGCAACAAAATGGCAGCCCCTCCTTCTTTTTCCGGCTGTAGCCTGGCTGGCACCGATCATTGCACAAACCAAGGGGCAGCACCTAGCCAGAAAGAGAGGAGAAGAGGAAGCTCCCTTTTGCATGGTAAAGAGCACAGTTTAAACCAAAGAGATGAGATCATTTGGCAGATTTATGTTATTCCAGAAACGTGGTTTATGTGTGAATAAATTGCCTTATAAATATTGGGAATCAAGGGGAAGGGAAATTGAATATTTCATCTGTATAAGATGGTGGATGTAAAGAAGACAGGGAAAGACCACTGATTCTGAAATCCAGGGAGTTGACAGAGAAGGCAAAGCAGGAAGCATATACATTAGGCTCCAATTGACTCCAATACCATCAATTGTATGAGACATTTAAAGTAGATAAAAGAAAAGAATTTGCAATAGAACCATCTAGATTAGAGAATGATCTGATTAATTCAAAAGCTAAAATACTTTCCAAAATGTACATCTCCTCATTGACTGGGAAGTCTAGGAGGAGGAGGTAAATGACAAAATGGGCTCAGGAGTTTGGCTATAATATCTTAATGAAGGATTGGGAAAACCTCTGGAAAACCAATATGAAATTCACTGCTTGCTATACACTGAGGGGAAAACTTTTGAAATGCAATATCGTTAGATAAATAGGTAGCACTGCATTGGGGAGGTAAATAGTATTCCATTGCGCCAGAAACAATTTAGTCATGCTGCCTACATGACCTGCAAAGCTGTTGACTGCACGTGACTGTCCAGAGGTCTTTGACCTTCCCTTTACTTTCCCTCTTACATTAATGTGACCTAGCTAAGCCTGGCAGGAGATCTTACTCTCTTGTAGTAATCCCTTCATGCAGTAACTGAACTTAAGAATGTTATTAATATGAGACCTTATTCTTGAATTTATATTCTTAATATTAATAAAAATGGTCCCTTTTTAGAAAACCAAGAGTCTACTCCCACCTGATTGAATGCTTTGTGCCATGTGATGGCTTCTTCATCCATGCTGAAGTAGGAATAGTGCAATTCCTGTGATTCTATCTTTCCTACTTTCACTCGTGAGAAGGTTTGGTTGGGGAAAGTAACCCAGTTAATAACGTCAAATCCAGCTGCCAATTCCCCATTCTCATCAAAAGACACAAAGTCCCCAGCACTGTTGTTGAAGGAGATGCTCCTCAGGAAAGAGGGAAGCTAGGCAGAATAAAACAAGGCATATGAAAAGTATCAATCAATATATGTCACACAATGGAAAGCAGTAAAAAATGGGGTGGTCCACCTTTGGAGCACATACAGATTTCTGGGAAGTACAGTTGACCTGGAACTTAAGCATTTAAACGTTCAGCTCAGAGGATCCATGTGCAGAGGCAAAATCATGCAAGGTCAGCAACCCCTGCAACTGCCATCCACAAGGTGGAGAGGGGCTTCCTGGGCTCTGGGAAGGTTGCAGGAGGGCCCTGGGATGCTCCCAGAGCCCTGTCATGACCTCCCCACTGCCTGGGAAGCAAGGAGGCACCTTCTTTCCTGGCCCCTTGGAGGCGCCCTTTGGCCTTGTGTCTCCTTCCCTGAGGCTGGCATGGAATCCCTAGGCCTTGCTCACCTAGCTCTGGGAGGGAAGCCCAGCAAGCAAGGGCAAGGGCTGCACACCCAGGGCCCTCCCTGGACTTGCTGAGGGCCTGGTAAGAAAGGAAGACCTTCTGGGAGGGCAAGGGGAAGGGGATGAGATGCTGCTGAAAAACATACCATCTTTCTGATATTAACACATGAGTCCCACTTTAACATGCCTCCTTCTCCACCACTCCTGACATATCAGCATCACAAACACATAGGACAGCAGAACACGCAGCTCCTTCCACAACATTCTTGAGTTCTACAAAGAGGGGGCATTTCTGTGAGAGGAAGTGCAGCAGGAGATACTTCCACCTCTGCAACTTAAAGGGGATGTAAAGGGAATATATTGATTCTGGCTCCAACTTGAAGGCAAGGGAAAACAGGGAAGCACTGAAAAGAACATTTGTTTTGTGTGGGAAAGGTAAATGCTGTAAGAGATGTTTTTCTTCCATGTGTATTCAGTCTATGGACGGTGTGTCTTCACCCATTAGTTTAGCACCAAGCAAAGATTTATTCCGAATATGAAATCTTACCTGCCAAGGTTGCAGATTTGAAGGATCGAGTCCACCTCTGCCTGACGTCATTCTGTGTTTTGGTCTGGATGAGAGAATCTTGTGCAAAGTATATACAATAGCATAAACTGCATTATAGGTGCTGTAACTTTGACCAGTCATGGTCATTTCAAAAGTATGCCCAGGAAGGCTCTCCAGACTCTCTTTGCCAGTGCATGTGTCTGTGCTTTCATTGGGGTCATTGGAAACAGAAAATAAGCAGTTGAATGCCTGTTCCCAAAAAGCCTGGAGGAACCCATCTCCATTTGGAGAGTTGGGGTTTAGAGTCTGAAGGAATTCTTTAAATCCCTGAACTATTTCTGTGTGAATTGCAAAAGACAGGGCACCATCAAAGACTTGAATATCATAATACCTTTGCAATGTATCTGATGAGAAGGCCCATTGGGCCGTCAAAATCCACACTGTGCCTGCTGAATTCTCTGCAATATCTTCAGATAATGAAAAGAAATATTTCAACCACTTCACAACAATGATGGTCTGAGATTCTGCACATACAACCAATATATTGACTTCTGAGATCACCAGGGAAGAGGACTTAGCCCGAATGGGATCCAGTGAAATGAAATGATCCATCCCTTGTGATATGGCTGGTATTTTTTCCTTGAAGGCTGTGCAGACTCCATGCTGGGAAAGCATTGGCTCTAAGATTTGCATAAACTTCTCTCCATTTTCATCATCTGAAGCAACAAGTCCAACCCACGTCCATTGGAAATGAAGAAGTAGCTTGACAATCCCTGCATATTGATATTTCTCATTGGGCACCGTCCGGAAGAAGGTTTGGAGATGCAACTCGGTCCTCCTCACTGGAGCTAATGCACAATAAGCAATCTAAGGAAGAAATCAATCTCACAAAAATGGGAGAGTTATAGCAAACAGTTAGGATTCATCCCATGCAAGTGGAACCTGAGTGAATTCATTGAAGGTAAAAATATATTCTTTAGATTCTGCATATCGGAGGAATTTGAATGAATGTAACAAGAGTTTGGATTTGATATCCCACTTTATCACTACCCGAAGGAGTCTCAAAGCGGCTAACATTCTCCTTTCCCTTCCTCCCCCGCAACAAACACTCTGTGAGGTGAGTGGGGCTGAGAGACTTCAGAGAAGTGTGACTAGCCCAAGGTCACCCAGCAGCTGCATGTGAAGGAGCGGAGACGCGAACCTGGTTCACCAGATTACGGGTCCACGGCTCTTAACCACTACACCACACTGGCTGTAAGCACAAGTTCCTTGTTTTGGAGGTGTTATAACATAAAACACTGAATTCATTACGCATCAATGACATCTTGGTCAGTTTTATCATTTACAATGAATTATGTAGAAAGTGAAATATTTCTTAAGTTATATTAGATCTATGAGGATGAAATGCTCAAATCTTTTGTTCCCTAATGCCAACAATAATGTCAATTTCCTCCCAAAATCATCCTTTTGATTAACTAATTCGGTTTCATAGATAATGTCAACTAATTTCATGGAAAGCAGCAGACATTTGAGGAATATTCATTTTATTCTTCAGTGGTTGATTATTTTGCAACCCCCCCATAGATCGATCGATCGATCAATCAATCAATCAATCAATCAATCTTTATTGTGGTCAAAGACTAGACAGCAAAGTTAACAAAAGCAGCATATGCCACATCCACATGAAGAAGCTGATGTAATAAAAAAATTCCCTATAAATTTATTTAAATTAGGTAACATTCCTTTGGATTAAATCTGTATTCTGGAGGTTAAAATCTGTATTCATTCGGCAGCCATCCCTGTAACTGCAGCCTGTCTTATCCTTGTTGCCATAAAACAAAGTGTTGCAACAGGCCTGATGATATTCAGATTATTTTGCATCCCCCCTCTCCATGGGGTATTTTACCTATCTTGACTCCAACTACTTGGGAAGATGAAGAACCCCACTAAAGGAGCACAAGATCTCGACATCTTCCTGCAAGTTCTGCAACTTTGGAAGGAAGGAAATAAAGCTCAATGAAAGTGTGGGTGGATTGTCTGTCCGGAAACCCTTTTCCACATCATGTTTTATTTCATGAGTGAGGAACCTATGGCCCCCCAGAACTTCCTGAACTCCAAGTCCAAGTGGTCATCCTTGGCCATTGAGCTATAGTGGCTCAGGCTAGTGAGCAACATATGGACAAGCAACAGCCATTTCTGATGAGACAATTCCAGGAACAGGGAGAAATTCGCTTCAAATTGTTGTACAAATTTACTTGTTTTATTTTGTTGGGAGCTGACCAGAGTGGCTGGGGAAACTCAGTCAGATGGGCAGCATTTCTGAACCAAAATGCAGCTCACTGGGAGAAGGGGAACTCCTACTGGTGCATTGGCACTGTACTAACCTTCCTCCCGCTTCCCAATCCCCCTCTACTTCCAGACAAGCTTCAGGGACACAAGTGACAGGAGGTCAGGCAGTCATCCAAGCCCTTCCCCTACAGCCACAACTGTATATGGACACCATGAGTAACAGTGAGAACTCTTTATCTTTCCAGGTAGGAAGTTTTACGAGGAAAAAATGAGCAAATCAGATGCTGTTCTATCAGTAATATATTTTTCTCTCTTTCTTCTTTTTCAGAAAAGGGAACCAAAGTAAAAGAAAGTATGGAGAACCCAGAAGAGAATTATTGTACCAGAGGCAGAAAAGCTCCACTGCCCACACACTCACTATACCTGTGGGATCTTGTAGATGCCTAAGATGGTAGTCATGTGAAGTGAGATGTCAGAGTCAAGTGCTCCAATAACAGCTATCATATTTCTTTTCTTGTCACATTTGAAGTTGGGGACAATCCTTTCTGTGGTGGACAGAAGTTTCAGGGTGTTCTGATAAGTCATCCTTGCATTTAAGTAGCTATCATAGAGGTGGAACCCAAAGCTCATATTCGGTACAATATTAGGGTTCTCATTAATTTCTTTCACAGCAAACACCAGGGAGAGGGTATTCTGGTAGTACTTTGGTGCTCCACTAATAAAAGAGGTATACTATATGTCAGAGATATTCTCCTCTACTTTTTAAGCATGTAGCTTACTTCCTGGCTTTTTCAGGCAAATTCCAAAAGATTAAATAAAACAAATAAGCAAACAACAGATATGCATTGTGTCTCCTAACAGTTGATAATTGAAACCCATGGACAGTGAGGCAGGGTTTCTTCCAAGTAGACAAATAAATAACAATATCAGAAATATTATAGATGTTATAGAATACCTGGAAGTAAGAAATAAAAACCAGGCAGCGTTGATGTTTTTAGATGCTGAGAAAGTGTTTGATAATGTCTCATGAAAATTCATGAAAAAAGTTCTAGAGAAAATGAACTTTGATGAAAATTTTAGGAAAGGGATTCAAGCAATATATTCGGATCAAAAAGCCAATTTAATTGTATATCATATGCATTGTGTGGCCTAACAGTTGATAATTGAAACCCATGGATAGTATTCAGTCAGCTTTAGAAATAGAGCATCTAACAGGTGTTTAATTTTGAGCAGAACATTCACAACCTGCAAGATACACATGTACATAAGTTAGTTTTTTATCTGGAGGTGCACCACTGGAGCTCTAAATCATGTCTCCTCACAGGTTACTAAAGCAAACAGCAATTGCTTCTTGTATGCAGCTGCTGGGCAGGAGGATGGTTGTATTAATTTCAGTGGGCCTACTCTGCATACAAGTCCATTAGATATAACCCTTTAATTTGCAAAGAAAAAGAAGAAGATTGCAACACTGGTGTTTTAATTGCACAGTATTGTTTACATTGTATAGCAAGGAATATAATCCAAAATCTATGATATCAGAGCATCTATGGCTGTCAGATTAAATGATGGTGGGAAAGGAAACACAGAGGGAGGAAGAGGATCAAGCATGAGATCAGCTGAGAAACATGAGATCAAGTGATGAGAAAGCAGAAGAGGCAGAAGACAGAAACTTCTAGATGAGGAATAAAGCAACACAGAAGATGATGCCATGATCACAATAGGAGAAAATGTATTTTTAACCTTTATACTTGGAAAAAGTCATATGAAAATATTTTCTGAGCATGCCATGGTTTGTGTAGTGTAGCTGTAGCAAAGAGAAATGTACATTATGAAGGTGAGAGTGATATCCTTACTAAAGTTCATCTGTAAACTTTGTCTTTGGGTGGTCCTGGAAATCTATATCTTCAGAAAAATAGCCACAAGTATTAACAATTCCTCCAATGATTAGGTCCCCTCTCTGATAATACTGGTATGGAAGCTGGAATGGATCCGTCATGGCGCATCTCTCAGAGTCTTCCTTGCACTCAGTTGGAGGCATCTGGAGCCACAGGAAGAGAAGAATCAGCAGCAGAAATGTTCCTCTCATCTTGACCAACAGTTATGCAGAAAGACAGATTTCTCTCTCATCCACCATGAATTGCATTAGGTTTAATGGCACTGGATTATTTTGATAAAGGGGATGTGCCAAAGATTTGATCCATGAAAACCTGTGTGTTCAGAATTTCTCACTGGGGCTCTGAATAACACAGGGTTTATTTTATATACACCTTGTGTTTATGGCCTGATAGAATATATGTGGGATTTGGCAAGATGATGAAACCCGCATTTTGAAATAATTAGCACTTGTTCCATAGTGCTTTCCTTAGAGTATTGTGCTCTGTAAGGGAAAACAGTAAGAGCAAAATAGTCATATGCATTTGTTATTGAACTGTGCCCTGGTAATTGTGAGTGTCGCATGCAAGCATGCTGCCTCCAACTGAGTGATCTCAGGCTGGATATAGAAGTGTCAAAGAATCAATTCAGTTAAATGCGCTGGAAACTCATACAGGGAAATCCGATAGGGGAAGGTGGGCCCCCACATGCTTTTTGTTTGGCTTTCAGCCTTTTAATTATCCTTTTTTCTTAAATCAGAAGTTGGGTTGCAACTGGCAGATATATAGCCTAGGGTTGCCGCATTTCAAGAAGTAAAAATCTGGACATTTGTTGAGCCCCCAAATTGTTGAGCTTCTTTTCAGCGGTCACCCACTCACCCCCGCCCCCACCAAACCCGAACCACCCGCAGCTGTGCCGGACCCCGGGGCCCAAACCTGAACCCAAGTCACGCCTTCCCCGCTGCCCAAAAGAGAGCATGTTTGGGAGGAGTGGTGCACAGCCAGGCAGCACAAATACTGGTTTGAACTGAGCAGCAACCAGGAAGAACAGAGCTTGCGAGATATTATCCGCACTGTCTGGATGCTGTCAGCAGCTCCTGGCTGGTTGCCCAGGAAAATATAAAGACAAGGAAAAGTTTCTTACAGTCTTTTTTATTTCAAACTTTACAGAGAGAGGCTATGGAACCCATCCTCTTGGATAATGGTATTGTCCCGTGTGAATCTCCACCCCTCCATCTCCCACTTTCTCATTGGTCATCATCATCACCTCCTCTACGGGTGCTGCTACGTGCCCTCTGTCTTTGAGCTCTGTGCTCCCCTACTTTTAAAGATCATCAGGTTCTGGGAGATGGAGGGTCTGGGATGCTTTCTAGTGACAACATGTCAGCCAGCTGCTGCTCTGGCTCTCCCATTATTTCCCAACTTTTCCCCTCATCTGCCTGTGAGCTGTGACCTCCCACAAACCCCTGTTGCAAATCTATACTGTTTCCTCTTCCTTTCTCCCTGGAACGGTCAGGAGGGGCAGGCGGTCTCCACCACTTCTTTTACCCAGTCCCTGACACCCACCCATTTCCTCATCCTGGATCCAGGTTTTGTGGCCATGAAGGTTTTGGCCAAGACACAAGACACCACAATGGAGAATATGATGCCAAAGGCCGTTTGTCATAAAGAGCAGCTCACTGGGTGAGGCTGGCCAATGAAGAGCAAGGAGCGGAGGAAGCAGAGCAAGAGGGCAAGGAGCAGAGTGTAGGTGAGGTCCCGGTTGTTGGCTTTGACAATGGGAGTGTCCCCGTTCTTAGAGAAGACGCCAAGGACCAAGGCTGTGACCAGAGTGAAGAGCAGAGCTTCATTGAAACTGCCTGACAACTCCTTATTATTTTCATTAGTTTTTAATGTTTAATGTTTTACTGTGGTTTTATAATATGTTGGGGCTAAATATTCCTGGTAAGGAAAGCCGCAATAGATCAGGCAATGGTCAGAAGTCCCAAGCCCCCTAGACCCAATAAATCATTATAAGCCACCATTCATTCCATTCCACTATTATTTCTTCTGCTCAAGGGTGCATGGCAAAGCTTGGAAGTGGGGGAGCAATAAAGAGCCATATAGCACAAAGAATGACTGAGCAGCCAAGAAAAATAGAGTTGGTCAGTCTTTCCCCCACCCATTTCCTCATCCTGGATCCTGGTTTGGTGGCCATGAAAGCCACAACCACCATTATCGTTATTGCTCGTATCCATGAAACCACCACCAAGAGGGTTATTCCAAATGCAGTTTGTCCTGTTTAGTAGGTTACTACGTAAGGCCAGCCAAGGAACAGCAAGGAGCAGAGAAAGCAGAGCATCAGGGAGGAAGAGCAGAATGTAGGTGAGATCCGAATTCTGGCTTTGACAATGGGAGCATTCCAGGGCTTAGGGAAGACTCCAGCACCAAAGCCAAACTCGGGGAAAAAGGCAGAGCCAAAAAATATCAAGTGATCCCCATAGGTTCTGAGAATGAGAGAAAATTGGGTTATTGGGAATGCATTGAACTCAATCCTTGTTTGAAAATTGATCTGGGCATTTGAAGCAATGGTCCATGTCTGAAAAAATGAAATGATACATTAACTTCCAGATTTCTTTGAATATTTATTATCCTGGGCATAATGAGGTGAATGTATTAATATTATGTCATTGAAATATTCATTTTGTTCAGATGCATAAATCTGATCCATTAGATGAGGAGAAACTAATAGAAATATATAGTGAAATACTACAGATGTATACATGAGACCCATGAGAGCAGCAAAATAACCATACTATACAACTGTGATGGGATAGAATCAGGCCAAATCTTGATTGACAGCAGCAGGCAGGTTAAGGGTTGGCATGGCATTGAGTCCTAGGATCAGTCCCTCATTCCACAAACGTCATGTTGATGGAATGGATCCGCCGGGTTTGGACCACCCCAAACCTGTTCCATGGGAATCAGCCAGTGTTGAACCTTCCCACGGTTCAAGCCAAGCAAACAAGGTCTCACTGGGCAACCAGGATGCAGATTCCAACCAGGCGGATACCCCAACCCAAGTTTGGGAGTGCTGTGGTCAACCCCCCCAAGCCCCTTATAGATCACCCTATACTATATTGATCCCCCCATACTATGTTGATCCATTGCCAATTCTGCTACAAGGGAGGACCTACTGTGGTCCAACTCTCACCAACCTGCCCCCACAACCAATCCAAAAGGCCTGAACAAAAATCTTCCAACAAATGTCACTTTCTAACAGGTGAACTCCAGCCAGGTGAAACAAGTCTGCAAGCCCAACTTGATCGGGGGTGACAGATTACCAGGCCCCCTGTGCCATTACAACACGTGCCACTGCCTTGGTGAGTCGCCATTGTCCCATATCCACCTTCTGCGAGGTCCAAGGTCCCCTCCAAAGGCATTGTTGCAACCAATATGACCATGTGACGCTCACTTTCATGAGGCTGTCAGACAATCGAACAACGTCTTTATAAATGGCCAACTCTAAGTCAATAGTCTTCCATGTACACAGATAGAACTTGCTAAGCTGAGTGACTAGCAGCTTAACCCAAAGAGCTGGAAGCAGAGCTGGTGAGACCACAGCTTCAACCCTGCATGTTGTTCTGCCCAGTACACTACACTGTGACCAATGATCCACACCTGTTTACAGCCTGAAAAAGAAGTGGAATTACTGGCAGCATGGTGCCCCTAGGGAGGGTAGGACCTAGCTTTGGAATGCACCCAATTGCCAATGGACCATGGCCACTATCTGCTCATCAATAAGCCCCCAGGAAGCAGCAGAAGTAGCAGTGCCAATTCGAAAAGAGTGAGTCCCATACTCCTTAGGGGGCTGCCTCAAGGCCCCAGGGCTACTCCAAGTACCCCAGCCACCTGAAACCTGGTTAACCCTGATCCATTCTGGTGATTGAACAGCTGGCTGCCAACAGTGGGCTGCAAGTTCAAAATCCCACGCATGTCCCAGAGAGGACATGGGCCACAACAGGACAGAGTCAGAGCAAGATGCTAGTGGCCCTGCCCCATTGATCAGTCTTTGAACATTTAGGAACCCTGATAACTCTGAGTCATATTCTGGCATTGCAGGGGGTTGGACCAGATGGCCAATGAGGCCTCTTCCAACTCTTAATTCTATGATTCTGTGAATCTGTGAATCTGTACAGCTGACATCACAGAGGCATGAGGCTGCATCGGAAGCATCAGTTTTGAAGTGGCAGCATAGTCACTCTCCCTCAGGGTGCCAAACAAAGGCCAGTATGAATGCCAGGGCCGAGGTAAGCTCCAAACCCCTATGCCAAGCATTCCCTGATAATCTTGGGATAGTGGCCTTTGTGTGCCAAAAGCTCAAATTCTTCTTCATGGCTTCCTCCTCTTAGGAAGAAGACTCACTTCCATCAGTGCCAGAGCCTGATGGCACAGCAGCAGCATCTGGTGGCAGGGGCATAGGAAGGAGGGTGCAGTGGGGGCAGGCCACCCTGGGTGTCACCCCAGAGGGGTGTGACAAAATTCCCCCTGGCGGATCATTGCCGCACCACAATTGGCCCCATGGGTGGGTCACCCCGCCCCTGGGTGCACGGTATATGTGCCGCTCCACTGCTGCCTGGTGGAGGATGAAGACTCGATCCCGCTTTCCTCACCCCTTTCCAAGGGCTCATCAGCCCATCACATGGACAAGATATTGGGCAAAGCCTTGCCCAGCATTTTACTGCAATCTATGGTCCCAGCACTGCCAGGCAAAGGCGTCCCACACTTACTGGGTGTGGAATAAGGTTAATGGGCAGTTTTGTTTTTGCAGTTACAGTTTAGTAACAAAGTTTGGGGTGCTTCCAGGCAGATTCCTACAGAGGTGCTTCCATTTTGATGACATATTTGACATGACCACCACCAGCAGTAGTTGTTGTTTATTAAAAAAGAAGTTTTTCACTAACTTTGAGTGGCACAGTTTCATTATATATATGTTTTTCCTGACTGTATTATTAATTGTGTTTATGACCTGGGAAAAAAATCCACTTGGGATTTGGCAATATTGATCATGAAACCTAGGAATTTGTAATGATTACAGGGCTCTGAGTGAACTCAGAGGATTATGCTATGCAAGTAATCACTTGCAGCAGTTCAGCAAAACAACAGTCCACGTTGTGTGCCATATCTCAGAATCAGTTGCTGACCTGATCTAAGTCCCAATCCAGCACTTGAGAGTGGCCCCTACCCAACCCAAGACCAACCTGGATCTGGGCCCCAAACCAAGTCAGGGGACTTGCTCAGTCTTTAATTAGTTAAACCTGCAGTCGGGAGGGGGAAAGAAGCCAGGGTCAGGCTGCCCACCTGTGTCTTCACTCCCTCCTTGCCACCCACCTGCCAACCTCAGGGCAGCCCTAGATCTCTCTGGGTGGGCACAATACAGGGCTGCCTCAGCACACTCAGGCCAAATCCCGGCTCAACACATTGGCCCCATTTTGTCTGGAATATGAGATTTGACCAGAATCCATGCACAGACCTAGATTATACATCCCACAATTAACTCAGGAGAGTACTAACATGCTCCTGTGACATTCAGAGTTGTGTGCTCTGTATAAATCAGCAGGTGATGT
Organism: Podarcis muralis; assembly: GCF_964188315.1. Classification (NCBI taxonomy): domain Eukaryota; kingdom Metazoa; phylum Chordata; class Lepidosauria; order Squamata; family Lacertidae; genus Podarcis; species Podarcis muralis. The sequence goes on from NC_135668.1 coordinate 55,580,153, forward strand.
TTTTCACAAACATTGTCACCTGCAATATTTGAAGATTCTCGAAAAGCAGAGAACATGGCACACGGGTAAAAAGATGGCAATCCTACTTGGTGATGCTGTGTAAATCTGTACTTTATGCTGAAGAGCTGTCTTGCAAGGAACACAGATGTTCAGTGATGATGTCATAGCTAAAAGAGTGAGATTTTATGTGTACTCAGGATCCCCTAATACGGAATATTAACCTTTTACAACCACCTTGTAATCATGGTAGTAAAAGGGGGGGGGGTGATTGTGCAGCTACGTTGATCTAGGAGGAGATGGTCTTTCCAAAATCCTGGTCCTATGCTGCTTAGAACATGAAGTATCATTATGGGTACTTTGAATTGTGCCTGCAAATGTACTGGCAGCCAATGAGATCGTTTGAGCAGTGGAGTCCCCTTCTCCAGGAAACTGGCCCTGGTCCACAGCCCGACCACAGCATCCCAGGCTAGATGCGGTTTCCAAATACTTTTCAGAGACAGCCCCACTTTAATGGACAAGTCCAAACTTAGTGTTCAAATTTTAAGCATTCCAGTGTGATGGGATACACATAGGATATTTGCCTGGCTGAGTGAGAAACTTTTTGTGTTGTTGATCAGCTCTGCCAGGGTGCTTCTGGCCCCAGTGAGATGTTGATATGACATGTCAGAGACACCAGAGAGAGAAGAGCAGGTTTCTTTCTCTGCAGGAACTTGATTATCAGCTGCTTGCCAAAGTTTATTTCATAATTAGAAAGCTGGCTGCCGGCTTTAATTGCGCTTTCTGCTGGCTCCCTGACAATCACAGCTTTGCCTTGCCTTGTGCTTTGGGGAGTTGCCCCCTTGGGATTTGGCGCAAGGTGGAAAGTACCGCGTCCAGATAAACACAGGTTGCCATTAATACCATGTAAAATCTAAACGCTGTTTACAATGCAGGACAGAAAATTGCACAGCAAAGTTTAAAATAAACTAACTAGTTGCAATACTGAATGTCAAGTACAATTATGTTTGCTGGATCTGTGACAATTGCTCCTAATTGCAACTGCACACGGCATATGTGATGACAATGAGGGCTCTCCATCAATTATGTCTAATTACAGGGTCTTGACGTGGCTTTTGCTCTGGGGAGATGCCCCTAGGAGAGAGCGCTCCAGGTGGCAAGAGCAGCATTCAGTTAGACAGTTTGACACTAGGGCACTTACTAAGGCAGAAAGGAACTTTGATTTAATGTAGATCAGAAAATCCTTTTATGAAGGATTGCCAACCTAGATCATGGTCTCTTCTAATCCAGCTAGGCCATTCCTAAAATGACAAAAGTGCTTTATGTATGTGCAAAAGACCAAAATCATCTTCCATGAAATGTTGGATTCTGTTGCTTTCATGCATTAGGCCAAGGCTGGGGAAGTAGCCCCAGGGACTGAACTGGACTCTGTCTGGTCCTTGAAACTCTCCCCAGGCCACAACCCTCATGGGCCCTGATTCACAGGCTGTATCCAATGCTAGTTATACTCAGAGTAGACCCAGTCCCAAAAATGAGCATTATTTTCAGTGGGTCTAAGCAGACCTACTAGCATTAGATACAATCCTGAGTGTTTCTGGCTGGACAGTTTCAGAGCTGTCAGGGTTCATCTTGGACTGGCAGGCTCAGTTGGAGCAGACAAGGGGTGAATTGTCATAAACTGGATTAGAGGTGGCGGGGGGACCTCTCCTTCACACCCCAACATCGACTGACTTGCAGGAAGCTCAATTGTACTTGGTTATGTCATGCCCGCTATTCCTGCTAAGAACTGGCTGGCATGGCCAAACCCTGCAGAAAGCAAGATGAAACTTTCAATCCTGCTTGGTTTGGGTGTGCCAGCGAGTCCCACCTGGGAACTGGCTGGCTCTTCCAAATCCTGCAGAAAGTGGGACGGACACACACACACACACACACACACACACACCGTGCCACAGCTGATGTGAAGGAGTTCAATCCCTCCTTATTCTGAGTATGTGGAGGGCTGAGTTTTCCCTTTGGGTTGCAGACTCTTGCATTGGATAGAGTGGCTGGGAATGGAAAGGGGGGAGGTTTTGAAAAGCTGCAGTGAGGATGCAGAATACACCCTGTCGCCCTTTTATCCCTGCCCCAAATAATGATGAAGTTGATGGTGCTTCTCATTTGGGTGGTGCAGTGACGGCCAAGTAGCTCATGTGCCCTAAGTTCAGAGTATGAGAAAGTGCTGTTCTTGGGGAAATTTCAGCACCAAACCCTGGGCAGCTCCCTTAGCCTTGAGGTGCCAGTGAGTCCCCGTGGAAAATTGGCTGATGTACCCTAACCCCACAGAATGGAGGACGGAAGTGCACATCGGCCTGTGTGTGTGTGTGTGTGTGTGTGTGGAGTTTAATCCTGCTTTGGCAATATGTTCCCCCACCATCCTGGGCCAGCATTAATCGGTGGGCTGGAGAGCCCATTTGGCAATCATGCGGCATCTTTAAGATGTCAGATGATTGGCAGATGGGTGGGACCTCCCCTGGACTGCTGTTGAATGCAAGGGGAGAATGAACTGCTATCAACCAGATGTGGCAAAGAGGCTGAATTTGAGAAAAGAGTTTGTTTTAACTGTGTGCTGAGGAAGAACTCCAGAGCAGAATTTTAATAGCGTTTGCATATGCATTCTGTGAGTTATTTATGGCTGCAGCTCGTACGCTGATCGGTAAACATTATACCATCCATATAAACACTGCAAATAATTGAACAGTGGAAGATAGTCATTAACTTTCCCCGCACACAAGGTCTGGAACCACAATGTATATGAAGGACTAGACACACGTGAAAGGGATAGCGGAGGTGCTGTTTGCAAGGTGAAAAAAGCAGCCAGCTGGAAGAATGGTTTAACAGCAAGTGAAGGGTGTCAACTGGACTCTAAGTAAGAAATGATGCAGCAATGTGAGGAAATGATGATGATGATACGTTTGTAACAGGAGTGGGAAACCTGATCTTAAGAAATTGTATTAAATTAATTTGGTTTGATTTGATTTGTAATAATTAATAAAAATAATTTGGAGGGAAATAAATTATAACAGACCATGACAGGGTTAGCAGGCCAGAGTTTTGGTTTATAACATTTCAAACTCCATATAGGCTGTTTTATGCTCATCGCCCACTGGATGGGGGATAATCCACAGATAAATTCACATATCAAGGGCAAAATTCTAGACTAACTTTTCACTGGCATATTATTTTATAAATGCTGAATTTTATTTTGTATGGCCACCTGGAAATTGGGGAATGCTCTATGTATTGCAATCTAACCTCCCAAGAGATAGTAGTGAAAGTGGAGTACAAGGAGATCATCCGTTTTAATGCTGGTTTCACCATACTAGATGGAAGAAGCTCACATTGACGTATCAGTCTGCTTGAAGACTGGCCACACTCAATATTAAGTAGTTTTAGTGATTCTAAACCACTTCCCAAGTTAGGGAAACTGTTGCAAAAACTGAGTCACCTAACCTCAATTTCTGGTTTTATTCAAAATTCTAGCCTCTGTAATATTATTATACCAGTTGACTTCCCAAACATAATTAACTGGCAGCCCACACAGCCTGTATTGCAACAGATCAGTCCTGATGTAACCAAGTCATGTCTCACCAGGACCATATTTGTATATGAAATATACAGTAGTAACTCGGGTTAAGAACTTAATTCATTCTGGAGGTCCATTCTTAAGCTGAAACTGTTCTTAACCTGAGGTACCACTTTTGCTAATGGGGCCTCCTGCTGCCACCTTGCAATTTCTGTTGTCATCCTGAAGCAAAGTTCTTAACCCGAGGTACTATTTCTGGGTTAGCAGAGTCTGTAACCTGAAGCATCTGTAACCTGAGGTACCACTGTACATGATTTTGTCTGTGACTGATTCTGCTCTTTCCTTGGCCAAAGGTAGCCTGCATCTATCAGGGCATGTCTCTTCCTCTTCAAAGGAGAAAATAACACTTGTAGGGTTTTTGTTAATGGGCATCTAAACTGTTTTGTCGCATTATTTGTTGTTGTTCAGTTGTGTTGGCCTCTTCGTGACCCCATGGACCAGAGCACGCCAGGCCCTCCTGTCTTCCACTGCCTCCCACACTTTGGTCAAGCTCATGTTAGTCGCTTTGAGAACACTGTCCAGCCATCTTGTCCTCTGTCGTCTCCTTCTCCTTGTGCCCTCCAAGTTTCCCAACATCAGGGTTTTTTCCAGGGAGTCTTCTCTTCTCATGAGGTGGCCAAAGTATTGGAGCCCCAGCTTCACGATCTGTCCTTCCAGTGAGCACTCAGGGCTGATTTCCTTCAGAATGGAAGGGTTTGATATTCTTGCAGTCCATGAGACTCTCAAGAGTCTCCTTCAGCACCAGAATTCAAAAGCATCAATTCTTCAGCTATCAGCCTTCTTTATGGTCCAGCTCTCACTTCTTTACATCACTAGTGGGAAAACCATAGCTTTAACCATATGGACCTTTGTCGGCCAGGTGATGTCCTCCTTTTTAAGATGCTGTCTAGGTTTGTCATTGCTTTTCTCCCAAGAAGCAGCCATCTTTTAATTTCGTGACTACTGTCACTATCTGCAGTGATCATGTAGCCCAAGAAAGTAAAATCTCTCACTGCCTCCATTTCTTCCCCTTCTATTTGCCAGGAGGTGATGGGACCAGTGGCCATGATCTTCGTTTTTTTGATGTTGAGCTTCAGACCATATTTTGCCCTCTCCTCTTTCACCCTCATTAAAAGGTTCTTTAATTCCTCCTCACTTTCTGCCATCAAGGTTGTGTCATCTGCATATCTGAGGTTGTTGATATTTCTTCCAGCAATCTTAATTTCAGTTTGGGATTCATCCTTTTGCATGCTGAATTCTGCATGTAAGTTAAATAAACAGGGAGACAATATACAGCCAATATACAGTGGTACTCCTTTCCCAATTTTGAACCAATCAGTTGTTCCATATCCAGTTCTAACTGTAGCTTCTTGTCCCACATAGAGATTTCTCAGGAGACAGATGAGGTGATCAGGCACTCCCATTTCTTTAAGAACTTGCCATAGTTTGCTGTGGTCAACACAGTCAAAGGCTTTTGCATAGTCAATGAAGCAAAAGTAGATGTCTTTCTGGAACTCTCTAGCTTTCTCCATAATCCAGCGCATGTTTGCAATTTGGTCTCTGGTTCCTCTGTCGCCTTATTGTGACACCTCAAAAGTTACCAATCCACTGAGGATGTGATTATCTCACAAAATCATTGTCAAAATTACTGCTTTCCTTCCTGAATCTCAGTAGATTTCCAGAGTCCACTAACAAGATCAACAATAACAGCATGTGGAAATACTATAAACTCCACATGTTTTTCATAAATGAGGCTGGGGTTACAAAGTGCTCTGTCTTTTGCCTCCTTGTATGTTAGGGTGTGCTTTGGCCAGCTGATTCTGCTATAATCTAAAACAAAAAGATTGCACAGTGAGTAATTATGTGCCCCATTCCTTCTTTTTTTGCAGCTAACCATCCAGTTTGGAGATAACACATCTCAAATCCAGCCACGTACACCTTAGTGCCCCCCATGTTATTTTGGACTAGTGTTTTGTAATACTTTTCATACTGGTCATTCTTCTGCTACTTCCATATTTTGCAAGGCGGGGATTGGAACATTTTTGCCCATTTGAAAGGGGCCTAAGTGTGGAGACCAGGCTTTCAATCTGTACATGCTGAGTCCTCCGCCATTCATGAAAGCCTGCAACGAAACTCATGCTTCCAAAGAATGCATCAAGGGGAGAATGCAAACTGTGGTCGTCTCCGTCCTGAGGACACATTTCCTAACCAGGATCACAGCAGCAATAGTGCTGCTTCTTGTAATGCTCCCTTATAGCGTGGGCAAGGTGCATTCTATTAATTGCAGCCTATATGATGATCCTCTGCCTATACCTCACAAATATTATCAGCCGGGTGATTTTGTCATCGGAGAGATTGTTTCTCAGGTCTTCCTCTTTCAAGACAGTCCCTCGTTCACAGAAGTGCCCACGCAGATGTCCATTGGTGAACCTGTGTAAGGAACCCTTTATTTCTCCCATGTCTTCTATTACCTTAGATTATAATGTGGTTTGATGCTTCATTAGTAAGATTCACTTTTCAGTGTGAGGAAAGCTCTATTCCAGAAATAACTGGAGCCAAACAATTATTTTGCCTGCCTCTTATTTACATTATGAGAATATTTCATACCCAAGGCTGATGGACATGAATGGAACTTAGGGGACGTCTCTAGAACAAGACAACAGTGAATTGTGACCTTAGTGAGTCTTTGAGGCACCAGTCAACCATTAGTTGACTCTTGCCTTTAGCTTCAGCTATCTCTTCCATTCACATCAGTCCATATGGGTGTTTTTTAAAAAATAAATGATTCATTTCATAAGATTATATTGTACAATACTGTAATGTATAAGAATCATAGAATCTTACAGCTGGAAGGGACCCAATGGTCATCTGGTCCTACCCCCATGCAATGCAGGAATCTCAGCTAATCTCAGCTATTATTCAGGAAGCTTTCACCCCAGCAATGTTTCCTGACTGAGTGCAGGTCCAGTCACACAGAATGGAGGCAGAAAGCAAATTCTACGTTGCAGAGCATATTCTCTACCATGGAGCTACAACCATTTTCAGACACTTATTTCCATATTTCGTTAACCCTTCCCCTACTTAACCCTTATCTTCATGTCTTCATAATGTTTTAAACTTCAGCTCAATCATGAAAGCAGTGGGTGGTGTGAGGCTGAAATCAAGATATGCCTTTGTCTTTCAGACAACATCCAACAGTATGCTGGGCTAGATCCTGGCAACATGATGCAGGTTAGCCACCCCTGGTCTAGATATACTGTGCTAGTTCCCCGTAATGTAGCAGGCAATGGCTCTTTACTCAGAATCTTTTCATACAGAGGAAAAAGTGTTTTAAGAAATCTTCCTTATATATTTCATCTAAAAGGACCTGCTAATAGATTATATCTTCCAATAACTGTATATCCCAGCATTTTCAGACTTTTTAAAGTTCCAGCTCAACCACGAGAGTAGTCAGAGGTGTAACAGTGAAAGCAAGAAATGCCCTTTCCTTTGCCTCATGAAACAGACTGTAAATCTCATTCCAGGTCCGTTCCTAAGAACTACCAGCACATCCTGGCTTTGCTGCTTGCTGTCAAAGAGATCAATGAGAACCCCCAAATCCTACCCAACATCTCTTTGGGTTTCCACATCCTCAACAGCTACTATGTGGCAAGGAAGACATACAAAGCCAGCCTGAGCCTCCTTTCCACACAACACAGGTTTGTTCCCAACTACAAGTGTGATACTCAGAGTAAACTGATAGCTGTCATTGGCGGACTTGCTACTGAAACCTCTGCCAACATGGCTAGCATTTTTGCCACCTACAAGATCCCACAGGTGAGACATATTCATTGATGCATGGGCATTTTACAACAATGGCTCATATTTTTATGCTTTTTTAATCCATACAACACACCCTCCTTCCTTTCAGCTCACATATGGATCATTTACCCCAGTGCAGGATGACAAAACATTGTTTTCTTCCTTATATCAGATGGTCCCAAAGGAAGCCCACCAGTACATTGGGGTAGTCAGGCTCCTTCGCCATTTCAGATGGACATGGATTGGGCTCTTTGCTGTGGATGATGACAATGGGGACAGGTTTTTGCACACAGTGCTTCCATTGCTTGATCAGAATGGCATCTGCTATGCCTTCATACTGCGAACAGCAAAGAGGACATTTATGGAAGAGCTGATGAACATGGTATTAGCACAACTGGAAAAATACTCAATTCTTCAGGATAGAAAAGTCAGTGCATGTTTTGTATATGGAGAGGATCCGGCCATGCCAGTTTTGAGAATGTTGCTGTTTTTCGCAACATTGTATGAATTGCCACCAGTGGGAAAAGTCTGGATTGTTACATCCCAATGGGATTTCTGTGCAACATCTATGCAAAGGCTTTGGGATATTGGAAGCTTCCATGGTACCCTATCCATCACGGTTCGCTCAAGGGAGCCACTTGGATTCCAAAGTCTTCTTGAGATCATTGAACCTTCTTGGGCAAAAGGAGATGGCTTCATTCAGAATTTCTGGGAGCAGTCATTCAGCTGCTCATTAAGAAAATCTGGTGGGAATGTGGAGGGAAAGAAAGCCTGCACTGGCCAAGAGAAGTTGGAGAGTCTTCCTAGTACTCTTTTTGAAATGGGCATGACTGGCCACAGCTACAATGTCTACAATGCTGCTTATGCTGTGGCACATGCTTTGCATGTCCTACGTGAATCCAGTCCCAAGCCTAGTCGTTCAGTGGAAGGAGGGAGGCTGACATATCAAAGTTTGCAGCCTTGGCAGGTAATTGCACATTGAAAGCAAAAGTCTAGTTTTCAAAACTTTCAAGTACGCCATAAAATATACTTGAGTATATCCTTAAACTTTCTTGATCTTGCCTAATCATTAGAAAAACTTTAATCTTGAATCTGACTTTGCTTATTTCCATTTTTGGAAGAACATTGGGTATTATATTTCTAAATAAATAATTATTGAAACTAAACAACCAACATCATAGTAGCACCTTCTTTCAGCAAGGTGGCACACCTTGCCACTCTGTTAACATTTAAAGTTGCACAAGGACTTTAGAAACACCCTGTATTCTGCCATCAGGATGGCAAAAATCCTGGACTGTTGTAGCAAAGTTCCTTGTGGCTTGACTCTGGGCAGCTTGGCATGTCTTCATTCCAGAGCCTGGCAGCTTCTATATCTTCTCCTCTGAAAATCCAAGAGGAGTGGATACAGGCAGTGGAGATGGATGGGGAATACCTATCTGTGAGCAAAGCATGGTCTTCTGGGTCCATCACAGAGTGGCACCAAACATTTTGGGATTTCTGGATATCCTGAAGGTGCAGAGACAAAAATCTGAAAAAGTTTATTGACCGCAAAACATGCTGTGATGCACTCAGATGCCATTGTGGGAAGCAGGACACTGGACTAAATGGACAGGGCAGTTAAAATATCTCTCCTTAGAATGGCAGTACCAAGAACCAATATACCTGTTAATATCAAGTCACAGGGTGCCATCAAATGTAACTCTGTTGCTAAATCTGATGTAATATGAAAGCATTGTTTTATGCTGGGATTTCATCTCTTAACTTTCTTCAGATAATGTCTTGCAAAAACAACAACACCTCAATGATGCATTATTTTATTTATTTTTAAGACAACTTCACAGGGCCATTTCTCCTCAAATTACTGCATCAGTTTCACAGTTCTTTGCCTGAATCACTGCTTCTTCCTAGCCCTGCATTGTGGTTACTCACTATGACTGTGGTAATATAGTACAAACTCATGATCAGCCATGGAACAAGGGGAGGGGGTTTTCATACTCCGTTCCTTACTGTTCCAGTGGGTGTGGAGGGGGTCAGGGTGGGAGAAGAAGCCGGCTCCAGATACAACCTTGATCAGGAACAATCCAGAGTTAGGGAAGCTAGACATTTGCCCATTTCATTGCAGAGCTTTTAACCTTTTATTCCCATTGTGTTTCCTTTTCTCATTCACTCAAGCTGCATAACTATATAGGGAGCATCTTGTTCAACAACAGCGTCGGCGAGAGTGTAGCTTTTGATGAAAATGGAGAACTGATTGCAGATTTTGATGTAACAAACTGGGTCACGTTCCCCAACGGATCTTTCGTTAGAGTAAAAGTTGGAAGATTGGCTCCTCGGGATCCTTCAGGCAAAGAGTTAACAATTAATGATGAGCAAATCAAGTGGCATAGAAGTTTTAACCAGGTGAGATGAAGCTGCAGATGCTGGGATGTATGAAATAACCAGTAATCGTTCCATTTTTAGCATCTAGGTTTCTTATTGCCTTCAGGTGCTGAATTGTTCTGAGTAGCATTGCATTTTTAAACTACAGTTTCTTTCCTTCTTGGTAAACCAGCTGTGGGCAGTGAGGAGGTACTACAACCAGTGCTGTTTTTCTAGAAAAAGTGGCACTGGAACACACCCTGAACGCCCTCCCTGTTCTCTTCGAAGGGCAATGGGGCCCACCTGAGCAGTGCTAGAACTGAGTTCTTGTGAGTTCTGGCTGATAAAAAGCCCGGACTATAACCCAGCCTCATGCAACATAGATCACATTCCCAGAACAAGTCTCAGTAAACAATGCAACAAATTCATCTAAGCAGTCCTGACCTCTCCAAAAATCGAGTATTTTCTTTTATGGCCAATAGCAATGCTTAGGAGACCACTCCTGAACTGAGGCTGCTCAAAATACCTGCTAGTTCATGAACTGATTATTGAAAACAAAGCAAAAAGCAAAAACAAATTCTGCTTTCTTTCTGAATAAACTTTAATAAAAAGTTAGAAATTTTGGTCATGAGGAGAAAAATAAAAAATGCTCCTCTGCTCCTAGTGGGGGCAAATTTGCTCCCCCCCAAACACACCCCATTCTTGTGAGAAGACACCAGCTGGTCTCTCCCCAGAGGTTGTGTGTGTGTCTGGGGATTTTGGTGGGCAGCTCTGTCCTCTCGATCTTCTCCTGAGCATTTCCAGTTCCCATCCTACCTCTCTCTCCAGGGTGGGTTTTTCTTACTGGTCTCCCCTTATGGGGGCAGAGTGGGAATTGCCAAAAGATGCTGCCATCGGCCATTGGGATCCCTCCCTTTTGCCTGCTCTACACTGTAAGGGTCTGTGATTGGCTTTTTGTGTGTTTACTTTTTTGTTTTGACATTCAGGTAGGGAATTTAAGCGCTTAATCGATAGGCACCCCGAGGCAATATTTGTCTAGGGCTACTCTAGAGTCACCTTTTGCAGCATTTGGGGGTCCCTTGGGGCTACTCCCTAGTCCTGGATTGTGAATGCTGAATAGTGGGGGCTGTGTGTGCATGTTGGGTTCACAGATGTAAGACTCACTTAGCAAGAAGGGAGATAATTCTTGTGTGGCAGAATGTGTCTGTTACATGCCTAGGGCTGGAAGGTGCTTCGCTCCTAGATGGTACTTCAAAACAGCTGCCTATACTTAAATAACTAGCTTATCGGATTGCCAGCTCTTATATCTAATATAGACATTTCCACCATGATGGAGTCTCTTGAGTCTTCTTCCAGGTGTGCTGGCAAATGATGTTGATCTCAGTTTTATGTTTTTGGACAGGTGGTGCCCCTTTCTGTGTGCAATGACTACTGCTATCCTGGCTACAGCAGGAAAAAGAAGGAAGGGGAGAAATTTTGTTGCTATGATTGTGCTCCTTGTCCTGAAGGGTTGATCTCTCACCAGATGGGTAAGAGAATAATGTATAGTAACTGGGGAAATGGGCAGAAAAAGAATAATCTAGCCTTGTTGAGTGTCCACTTTTAAAACACTTTGGTATGCAGAATGAGAAAACAAAGCTTTTTATGCAGCATGGGGAGTTAGATGTCTTTAGCCACCAGTTTCTGCAAACTGTTGTTGGTGACACAGCTAAACTGCCTCTGAGATGTTCCTTTTCTACAATGGGGAATTCTTGATTCTCCCAAGCACTTCAATGGATAGGGCTATGAAATCAGAATTGTAACTGCTAATCTGTATGGGTAGGCATTACAAAAATTCCTTAGAGCAATGGACTGAGCAGGAGGGGTGACCATGCGCTCTTCATGGATCAGGCCAAAGTCGTATGAGACAAATGCATATTTTAGTTTCATCCACAACCTTTGGAATCAGAACATCAGGAACCATGGCAGCTATTATGAAATACAGAAGGGAAACTCTTCAAATTCTTCATAGATTCATTAGGTAGTTCTATTTATATATTTCGACTTTAGCCATTTGGAGGAGCAAACAGGCTCTTTGCTGTTTTCCTTTGATTTATTATTATTTTAATTATTTATTATTTATATCCCGCCTCTTTCCCAGATCAGTACTCAAGGCAGTTTACACAAATGAAAATAAGACAGATAAAATGCAAAGAGCTAAAAACATATTTTTAAAAAATCATTGCAAATAAGTGAACTGCAATTCTATTAAAATACAGATAATAAAAACAAAACAGCACAGCACTATTAAAAGCAATTTGTTAAAAAGAAAAAAACCCTGTCATTTCCCAAAGGCTTGTAAGAATAGAAAAGTATTCACCCCCCAGCAGAGTGACTAGGAGGGAGCCATTCTAACTTCTCTAGGAATGAACCTTCAAAGTCTGGGAGCAACTATTAATATAAATTTTGCAAGACCATCCCCTGCTGGGGAAGAAGTAGCTTTCGAATAGAAACAACAACAAAACTTCCTCCTTTTTGTGATTGTGTTACTGCTTCTATTTCTGCTTATGGCAGCTTTATTCTTCCCACATCAGATGGGGAGAATCTTAGGCAATGTCTTGTCAAATCTGGTCTGGAACATTCATGGATGTATTCAGATCTGAATAATTTAGTCTCAGTCCAACATGTGACCATTTTACGGTGTTCAAATTCAGTTAAGTCTTGAAATGTTTTAATAGCGCTTTCTTCTTTTCAGACATGGCTGCCTGTGTCAAATGTCCGGAAGAGGAGTACCCAAATAAAGACCAAAATCAGTGCATTCCCAAGGTGTCCAGCTACCTCTCCTACAAAGAACCTTTAGGAATCACTCTGGCCATCTTGGTTGTTTCTTTCTCTTTGATTACAACCTCAGTACTTGGGATTTTCATGAAGCACAGGGACACTCCCATAGTCAAAGCCAACAACCGGACCCTCACTTATGTCCTCCTCATTTCCCTCCTGCTTTGCTTCCTCTGCTCCTTCCTCTTCATTGGACAGCCTGGAAAGGCAACCTGCCTTCTCCGACAAACGGCTTTTGGCATGATCTTCTCTCTGTCCCTTTCCTCTGTTTTGGCAAAAACCATCACGGTGGTTCTGGCATTCATGGCCACAAAACCAGGATCCAGAATGAGACAATGGGTGGGGAAAGGACTGGCCAATTCCATTGTCCTTTCTGGTTTATTTATTCAAGCAAACATTTGCATAATTTGGCTGATTACTTCTCCTCCGTTCCCAGATGAGGACATGAACTCCCTGAAAGAGGAAATCATCGTGCAATGTAATGAGGGATCAGCTTCCATGTTTTACTGTGTCTTGGGATACATGGGCTTCCTGGGCATTGCCAGTTTCACAGTGGCTTACTTTGCCAGGAAGTTGCCTGACAGTTTCAATGAAGCCAAGTTCATCACTTTCAGCATGTTGGTGTTTTGCAGTGTTTGGTTGTCCTTTATTCCAACGTACCTGAGCACCAAAGGGAAATACATGGTGGCTGTGGAGATCTTCTCCATCTTATGCTCCAGTGCTGGATTGCTGGGTTGCATTTTTTCCCCCAAATGCTACATCATTATCTTAAGACCTGAGCTGAACAACAAGGAACATTTGACAAGGAGAGAAAAGTAAAGAATTTAAGCTTATAAATTTTTGCTGCTTCATGTGAAGCTTGTGGTCTACCAAGACCCCTAGATCCTTTTCACATGTACTGCTAGTAAGCCAGGTGTTCCCCATCCTATATTTGTGCATCTGATTCTTCCTGCCTAAATGCAGAACCTGGCATTTGTCAATATTGAAATTCATCTTGTTAGCTTGTGCTGAGTTCCCCAATCTGTTCAGGTTATTTTGAATTCTGATTCTGTCCTCTGCGGCATTAGCTACCCCTCCCAGCTTGGTGTCATCTGCAAATTTGATGAGCCTCCCTTCAATTCCTTCATCCAAGTCATTCATAAAGGCGTTGAACAACAACGGGCCCAGGACAGAACCCTGTGGCACCCCACTTATCACTTTTTTTCTAGGATGATGAGGAACCATTAATGAGTTGGGTTTGGGTTCCTTCAGTCAGCCAGCTACAAATCCACCTAACAGTTACCTCATTCAACCCACATTTTACCAGCTTCCTCACGAGAATATCATGGGGGACTTCGTCAAGGGCCTTACTGAAATCAAGATGCACTATGTCCACAGCATTTGCCTGATTCACCAAGTTTCTAATTCCTTCAAAAAAAGAAATGAGATTGGTCTGGCATGACTTATTTTTGAGAAACCCATGCTGGGTCTTAGTAATCACAGCATCCTTTTCTAAATGCTCACAGACTGACTGTTGAATTACCTGTTCCAGGACCTTCCCTGTTATCGATGTCAAGCTCACTGGTCGGTAGTTACCTGGGTCTTACTCCCCCCCCCCCCTTTTCATATGTTTTCATGTATGAAATAAAGCTTTATCCCTTTAACACAGTGTTTCCCAACCTTGTGCCTCCAGCTGTTTTTGGCCTACAATTCCCATCATCCCTTGCCACTGGTCTTGCTAGTCAGGGATGATGGGAGTTGTAGGCCAAAAACATCTGGAGGCACAAGGTTGGGAAACACTGCTTTAACATACAGTGTATAATCTTCCTCAAAGGGATACTAACTGTGCAAGTGAAAACTCTTTCCAGTTGTGGTGCTCCCTTGCTGAACTGAGATAGCAATGGGCTTTGATGATTTCCATATTTAGTTTGATTTAACTCAAGTGAAAAGAAAAAGGAGAGTCTCTTCCCATCAAAAACTGGCTCTCTGTGCCTGAGCCTCTCATCCCTGACACTTGCTTCTCTTCATTCCATTTAATCTACATTAAAATAATAATAATAATAATAATAAATTTTATTTATATCCCGCCCTCCCCAGCCGAAGCCGGGCTCAGGGCGGCTAACAACACCAAAATAGTGCGACATTAAAAACATTATAAAAATTAATTAAAATCAAGATTGATGGCAGCCATAAAGTTTTGTAAAGGTTGCCAAAGGAGGGAGTCAGGCTGCGCCCAAACCAAAGGCCTGGCGGAACAGCTCTGTCTTGCAGGCCCTACGGAAAGATGTCAAGTCCTGCAGGGCCCTTGTCTCTTGTGACAGAGCATTCCACCAGGTTGGAGCCGCAGCCGAAAAGGCCCTGGCTCTAGTTGAGGCCAGCCTAACCTCTCTGTGGCCTGGGACCTTCAAGGTGTTTTTGTTTGAAGACCGTAGGTTCCTCTGTGGGGCATACCAGGAGAGGCGGTCCCGTAGGTACGAGGGCCCTAGGCCGTATAGGGCTTTGAAGGTTAAAACCAGCACCTTAAACCTGATCCTGTACTCCACCGGGAGCCAGTGCAACTGGTATAGCACCGGATGAATGTGATCTCTAAGCGAAGACCTCGTAAGGAGTCTCGCTGCGGCATTCTGCACCCGCTGGAGTTTTTGGGTCAGTCTCAAGGGCAGCCCCACGTAGAGCGAGTTACAATAATCCAGTCTGGAGGTGACCGTCGCGTGGATCACAGTAGCTAGGTCAGGGCGAGAGAGGTAAGGAGCCAACTGCTTAGCTTGGCGGAGATGAAAAAATGCCGCCTTTGTAATAGCTGCAATCTGCGCCTCCATGGAGAGGGAGGTATCGAAGATTACACCCAAACTCTTAACGGACGGTGCTGGCACTAATTGCACCCCCGCAAGAGATGGGAGTTGCCCCCTCATTCCCATATCATCCCGTCCCAGCCAAAGGACCTCTGTCTTCGAAGGATTTAACTTCAACCGGCTCCCACGTAACCATCCAGCCACAGCTTCCAAGCATCTGATCAGTGTGTCTGGGGCCGAGTCAGGATGGCCATCCATCAACAGATAGAGTTGGGTGTCATCAGCATACTGATGGCAGCCCAGCCCAAAACTCCGGACAAGCTGGGCGAGGGGGCGCATAAAGATGTTAAAAAGCTGGGGTTTCCTCAACAAGGTTCTCAATGGATGCCCCTATGCCCACACATGCAACCACACCCACAGCCTTCGCTCAGGTCAACAGTCTGAGCATTAACCACTGAAGCATGTAACATGTAAATACAATACAATAAAATAGTGTGTCATGGGAGGGGGTGAGGAGAAGGGCATTATGGGTTTGCTTTTGTTCTTGGTTTTATTGTGTATTCTGTGTTTTTTATATTGCATTTTTATGTTGTGAACTGCCCTGAGAGCTATGAATGAAAGGTGGCATGCAAATTTTAATGATGATGGTGATCATGATAATTACTTACCTACCAAAGGCTTGGCCAAATAAATAAATCACAGCAAGCTTAAGAGAAACCGAAGTGGTGTGCTTGAGTGGTACATCTCTCGCGCCCCCTACCACCAATATAAACTATATTTTTTAAAAAAATGCCAACATACCCAAGAAGACTCGAGACAAGAAGGATGGGTTCCAGGTTACATTGATTAAAATAAAACAACTATAGAATGTGCAATCAGAATCATTCAACCAAATTAACCGAAGCCAAAGAGGATCCCAACTCTCCCATCTCCTGCGCCAGCTGTGATCCTGCAGCAAGGTCTGAGGAAACTCCTCCCCCCACTGTGTGCTCCTGGGGTGGATGAACCTGACATGTGCACCATGGCCCCATTGGGGAACATTCACCCCGATGTCCCTGACAGGCCCAAACACCAGTCTGGGCAGCTTGATGTTAGATATTTCCCAAAATATCCAAAATTCACCTACCTGGACCAAACACCACAGGAGGCAATCAGCTTCTGCTTGTTCTCCTCCACCCACAAAGATACAAAAGCTCAAAAAGAGCTCTTTGCAGAGCCTCCAGAAAAATAATGTTATCCTCTACAGACAGGTGAACAACATAATATAACCCCAAACTTAATGCAGCTTTGGGAAATGTATGCACTCCATCTCCTGGAACACAAGTTTTAATCCTATGTATGATCTTCCTTCCCTCAGCCTTATTAGGGCGATGGGGCCCCTGTCAGACCCACTTTCCCAAAAGCTCAGACCAAAACAGCATCATTTGATGCTTTCACTTGCTGGAAGCCACCCAGAGCGGCTGGAGAAACCCAGTCAGATGGGTGACATATAAATAATAATAATAATAATCACTACTACCACTTCTGGGACAGGGAACTACAACTGCATCCCAAACTCAGACATGGAAGCTTGCTTGTGGGCCCAAAACAAAACTGAATGGCCAAAGAATAAGATAATGGCAAGGTTCAGCAGCCCCAGCAGATCAGCTGAAGTGAAGAAAACCGTTAACAGCCATAGATCATAGAAGCAAGCATAACTCTTGAAGGCTGCTTACTGCCAAAGGCAATGGCTTGAATACCTTGGCCAGAAAACCTGGCCTGAGCCGCAACTGTTGCTGCCCCAGTTCAGAATGAGTGCCTGCTGTAAGATCTCGGGTTGCTGTCCACGGCCAACCAGGCCCTCCTAAGTACAGACAAGCCAGTGCTGTGTAAGTGGGGACCAATCCACCTGAATTAAGAAGGGGCCATTGCCCGCGGGCTGAGTCAGCGTATCCCTTAATGGTCACTACAAATACAGGGGTGTAGGCAACTGGCCAACTCAACAGTAGCTCCCAAGCCGCTTTGGTCGGCCTTAGTCTGCCTCCAATGCAATTGCACCCCTGTGGAGTGATCACCACATCTCCAAAAAGCTCTGCCAGAGACCTCTTGCGGTTTGGCATCAATTCACTGGAGTGAAAGGCTCCATAAAATGCCAATTAGGCTGCCATAGAAAACAACAAACTCTCATAACTAGATGAAGAGAAGTTAAAAATGATAATAAATGAAATAATAATAAATGTGTCTTCAGCTATGTCTGAAACAAGAGGAAGAACAAGCAACTGGGAGCCTCTCTGGGTGGAGAAGATGAAGAAATTCTTTTTTTTATATATATATAAAATTTTTTATTGGTTTTACAATATTTTTAAAACAATACAAACATATAAAAAGACATACAAACGTGTATAATTTCGTAACCTTTTTTTCCTAAACCTTATTTCACAGACTCCCCCATACCTCCCCTTTCTGCATCCCAATGTCCAGAGTTTTTTAGCAACTTCTAAATATTTCTGTCAAGCCTCTGTCCTTTTAATCTTTCCTTCAGTCTAATCTTATATCACTGTCACCCTTTCTTTCTCATAACCTCAACATTCTAGCATTCATCAAGTTTATAATAGTCCTTAAGATAAATTTTAAATTTCTTCCATTCTTCTTCCGCTGTCTCCTTCCCCTGATCGCGGATTCTGCCAGTCATCTCAGCCAGTGTCATATAGTCCATCACTTTCATTTGCCACTCTTCCAGAGTGGGTAGATCTTGTATCTTCCAGTACTTTGCGATAAGTATTCTTGCTGCTGTCGTAGCATACATAAAGAAAATTCTATCTTTCTTTGACACCAATTGGCCGACAATGCCCAAGAGAAAGGCCTCTGATTTTTTAGGAAAGGTACATTTAAGTACCTTTTTCATTTCATTATATATCATATCCCAGAAAGCCTTAATCTTCGGGCACGTCCACCAAAGGTGGTAGAAAGTACCTTCAGTTTCTTTACATTTCCAACACTTATTGTCAGGCAGGTGATAGATTTTTGCTAGCTTGACTGGGGTCATGTACCACCTATAGATCATTTTCATGATATTTTTCTTTAAAGCATTACAGGCCGTAAATTTTATACCTGTATTCCACAACCATTCCCAGTCAGCAAACATTATGTTATGACCGATGTCCTGTGCCCACTTAATCATAGCCGATTTAACTGTTTCATCTTGCGTATTCCATTTCAGCAGCAAATTGTACATTCTTGACAAGTTCTTAGTATTGGGTTCTAACAATTCAGTTTCTAGTTTTGATTTCTCCACCTGGAAGCCAATTTTCCTATCTTGTTTATAAACCTCCATTATTTGATAATAATGGAGCCAATCACGTACTTTAAGTTTCATTTTCTCATGACTCTGTAATTTCAATTTGTCTCCATCTTGTTCCAAAATTTCCCAATACTTTGGCCATTTGGCCTCCATATTGGGCTTTTTGAGTGCCTTGGCCTCCAAGGGTGACAACCATCTAGGGGTTTTATTTTCTAACAAATCTTTATATCTTAACCAAACATTGTACAGTGCTTTTCTGACAATATGATTCTTAAAGGCCCTATGTGCCTTAATTTTGTCATACCATAGATATGCATGCCAACCAAATGCATTATTGAAACCCTCCAAGTCCAAAATGTCTGTATTCTCGAGGAGCATCCAGTCTTTCAGCCAGCAGAACGCTGCTGCTTCATAATACAGTTTTAGGTCCGGCAGGGCAAATCCCCCTCTTTCTTTAGCATCTGTCAGGATTTTAAATTTAATTCTGGGCTTTTTGCCCTGCCAGACAAATTTCGATATGTCTTTCTGCCACCTCTTAAAACAATCCATCTTGTCGAGGATTTGCAAAGTTTGAAATAAAAATAGCATTCTAGGCAATACATTCATCTTGATAACTGCTGCCATAGAAAACAACAAACTCTCATAACTAGATGAAGAGAAGTTAAAAATGATAATAAATGAAATAATAATAAATGTGTCTTCGGCTATGTCTGAAACAAGAGGAAGAACAAGCAACTGGGAGCCTCTCTGGGTGGAGAAGATGAAGAAATTCTACTGGGTGACAGAGAAGAGGCAGAAGTGCTTGACATTTACTTTGCCTCTCTCTTCACCCAAAAGGAAAGCAGTGCCCAACCTCATGATAACATAATTTAATGTATTTTTAATCTTTGTTGGAAGCTGCCCAGAGTGGCTGGGGAAACCCAGCCAGATGGGCGGGGTACAAATAATAAATTATTATTACTACTACGACTACTACTACTATTCTTATTAATGATGTAAGGAGGCAGCTGTAGGCCAAGAGAGGAGAAGAGGTGGTCAGGGAACAACTAGCTACTTCAAATGAATGTAAATCTCCAGGACCTGATGAGCTGCACAGAAGGGTGCTAAAGGAGCTTACAGATGTAATTTCAGAGCCTTTATCTATGATCTTTGAGAATTCTTAGAGAGCAGGTGAGGTTTCTGTGGGCTGGAGGTGAGCAAATGTTGTCTCCTTCTTCAAAAGGGGGAAGAAAGAAGACTCAAATAACGACCGACTAGTCAGTTTGATGTCGATACCAGGAAAGACTCTAGAACAGGTACAGTAATTGGTCTGGGAGCACTTAGAAAAGGATGCTGTGATTACTAAGACCCAGCATGGCTTTCTCAAAAACTAGTCATGCCAGACAAATCTCATTTCTTTTTTTTAATAGAGTTACAAGCTTGGTGGACCGGGGAATGCTGTGGACATAGTGTATCTAGTCCCCCATAATATTCTTTCCTATAAGCTGGTAAAATATGGACTAGATGATGACTGACCAAACCCAAAGAGTGCTCACTAGTACATGTGAAAATGATCCAGAGGACTTATTGGTCTGCAAACTTAACATGAGTCCACAGTGTGACATAGCAGCAAAAAAGGCGCTAATGCTTTTCTAGGTTGCATCAACAGAAGCACACCATCCTGACCAAGGTAAGTCATAGTCCCACTCTATTCCACCTTGGTCAGACCACACCTGGAATACTGTGTCCAGTTCTGGGCACCACAGTTTAAGAAGGATGTTGACAGGCTGGAAGGTGTGCAGAGGAGGGCAGCCAAGATGACCAAGGGCCTGGAAACCAAGCCTGATGAGGAATGGAAGTTTAGCTTAGAAGAGAGGAGACTGAGAAAAGACATGATAGCCAACTTCAAATATTTAAAGGGCTGTCACATTGAAGATGAAGCAACATTGTTTTCTCTGGGGGCTAGAACCCAAACCAACGGACTCAAGCTGCAAGAAAGGAATGTGCGTAGCCTTTTGCTGCGGTCCACGCGCTTTCTCTGCGCGCTCCTCTCAGCACTCGCGTCAGCTACCTGTAGCAGAGTGTACACAGCGTAGAAACTGTTGCTGTGTGTGTGTGTGTGTGGAATAAATCAGGCTGCACGCAAGCGTTCCTTCTTATCTCTTTCCAGTCTTTATTCGTGTAGAAAAACAACTCTTAAATCTTCCCCGGCGAGAGAGCGCTCATCTTGTTGTCTCTCTCCGCAAAAGCGAAACAACAATAAACACAGAGAAAACACTCCCCTCTGTGGACAAAGCCACGCCTCAGAATGTGAGACGTCACTCAGAACTTCTTAACCCTGTAAGTTCTGATTCTCTCCACATCCCCTCTCGCCTTGCATTCTGAGGGGAACTGTGAACACATATTTACAGACCTCTGAGAGTTCAACACCTTCCCCATTGCCTTTCGCCCCTTCCTGGCGTCTTTGTCAGGCAATTGTTGAACCTCCTCAAAACTCCCAGGTTCGCACTGTGCGAAACCAACCCACGCATTGGTGACCTGAAACCTCTCAGGTGGAACCCCCTTCGTTGCCCGAGAGGATCGCCTGGGCACAAACTCTGATGCTCCTTCTGACCCACTGGGGCCAGCAAGTGTGTCTTCTCCATCAGACGACTCCCCCTCTGACTTGACCTGTCTGTGAGCTCTCTGCATTATGCTAACAGGAGATGAAGGCTCACTCTTGGACTCTCCTTTAACAACCTGTGGAGACGCCCAATCCTGTTCTTGACCCTGGTCATGGACCTGGTCCTCATCATCAGGTTCAGCCTCTGGCTCTCCCTCCTCCTCAGAATCAGACAGACAATCTGAGTGAACGTCAGTGCTCGCTTTGCGCCTTGCCCAATCATCTTGCTCACAGAACTCAGCATGTTTACTGATCATAAGCTTGGTCTGATCACCTTCTGGATATGCAAACCTCCACCCCTTTGTCGCAGGTTCATACCCACTGAAGATCATTTTCTGGACCCTTGGACCACCCTGCTCTTGCAGAGACTTTGGTACCAGCACCAAGGCTTTCGTCCCAAACACACGGAGGAAATGCACCTGCGGTTTCTCTCCGTGGAGTACAAAATACGGGGTTTCACCTACTACTGAATTGTCGGACCTATTATTCGTGAAATTGACAGCTTTAATCGATTCAGCCCAAACACCTTGAGGCAAACCAGAGTCATACAGTAGAACCTCTGTTGCTTGAACCAGAGCTTTACTCCTAAGCTCTGCCACTCCCTTTTCCTGAGGAGAAGTCACCTTGTGACGTATCCCTTTCTGGTGAAAGAAACGCTTTAGAGCAGACCCAGTGACCTCTGAACCTCGGTCACTCTTGAACCCCTGCACCTTGGTGGAGAACCGTTGTTCCACCTCCGCAATCCAATCTTTGATCAGTTGCGTTGCCTCTTCCTTAGCTTTCAGTGTGTATACCCATGAGTTCTGGGTAAAATAATCTGAAAGCGTCAGCACAAACCTGGCCCCGCCCAGACTTGGCTTTGGCATGGGCCCAAAAAGGTCTGCATGCACAAGCTCAAAAGGTTTTGTGGTTACCCTCTCCACCCTGGGATAACTGTACCCTTTTACCTTTGCTTTTCTGCATGCCCTACACTTTAGGGATCTGCCACACTCCTCTATTTTGCATCCTTTAGTGCACTCCGGCAACATCTGGATATCTTCACAAGAACCATGTGACATTCTCTTGTGCCACACGCAAGCACATGAAACATGAGTGTGAACGGTTGCACACTTTGCCTGTGCTTTCCCAGCATTCCCTTCACCCTCCAGAGGTGTTTCCAGAACAAAGAGGCCGTTCTGCCCTTTTGCAACACTGACAAGTTGCTTCCCCCCTCTGGAAATTGTGCAGACATTCTTTTCAAAGCAAACCTTATACCCCTCCTGTAAGAGACAAGGTACAGATAAAAGACAATGTTTTATCCCTGGCGCCACGAAGACTTCCAGCTGCGCCTGCAAAACAGAAACATAAACATTTCCAACATTAGACAAAGGCATTTGTGACCCATCTGCAAAACAAACTGTTTTCCCAGCTGAAACAGGTTTGCAGTTCCACATCTCGACACTAGGTGTCTCTAGGTGTAATTAGGTGCCTGTTCGCTCCAGAGTCTACAATCCAGCGCATCACTTTGTCCTCACTGGAGCTGTCCTTTAAAATCGCCATGGATGCAGTTAGCTGATAAGCGCCGTCTTCACCCTCTGAGTCATGTACTCTCTGAGGTTTCCCACGCCTGCCTCCCCTCCTGGACTGGTTGCCATGGAAACCTGGCTGGTTCCCATGGGAAGCGACCTTGGAAGCTTCCTGCCCAGTCTCCTTCGCTCTCTGGGGGCAGGAGCGACGCAGATGGTCAGGAGAATTGCAAATGTAGCAGCGACGAGTGGAAAAAGCCTGAACGGAGCATTCCGCTGGCCTGGCCCCTCTGCAACCTGAGGAGCCTCCTGGGCCAGCTTTACCCTCTCTGATACGCCATTCTTCTTCGTCACTCAAACGACCTGTCACATACGACAGCGTAAGCGCTTGCGGATCCATCGACTCCAAAGTTAGACACAGATTGTCATAACTTTTGTCCAAAGAGCTGAGAAAGATATAAACTTTCAGTTCCTCAGAAAAGTTAACTTGCAACAGCCTCAACTGGTTGAACACAGAGAGCATCTCAGTTACATGCTTTCTGATGCTGTCTCCAGGACGCAGCTTCATCTCAAACAGGCGTCTGGTAGTATGTATCTTTGCCCCAGCTGTGGTCCTGTGGTGCACTCTTTCCAGTGCCCGATAAGCTTCATAAGCAGTCTCCAGCCCCTCCACCAAAGGTAGCTGCGAGCCCTCCAAACTCAGCACGATAGCTCCCAGGGCCTTTTGATTCTTTCTCTGCGAAGCGTGTGCAGCTGCAACTTCTGCCGCCGCAGCACCGGCCGCTGGTGGGGGTAGTGGAAGCTGTTGGACTGCTTCCCACAAACCCTTGGCTACCAGCCAGGCCTTCAGCTTCCTACTCCACTCCTCCCAGTTCTTTCCGTCCAATTTCTCAAATGGGACTGCGAACGATTCATGGCTGTCTGCCATCTTCTCCCCCGGGGCCCAGCGTACTCACATAAACAGCAGCAGCTCTCCAGCGCCCGGTTCAGCAGATCAGCTTCTCCAGCGAGTTCCACTGCCTTCAAACACTTGGCAGGACTCCAGCTGGCTCCCAGCGTCTTCTCAGCTGGCTTCAACACACACAGGCACGTCTTGGCAACAGCTTCAAAGCGTTTTCTGATCGTCCATAACCTATGGAATGTGCGTAGCCTTTTGCTGCGGTCCACACGCTTTCTCTGCGCGCTCCTCTCAGCACTCGCGTCAGCTACCTGTAGCAGAGTGTACGCAGCGTAGAAACTGTTGCTCTGTGTGTGTGTGTGTGTGTGTGGAATAAATCAGGCTGCACGCAAGCGTTCCTTCTTATCTCTTTCCAGTCTTTATTCGTGTAGAAAAACAACTCTTAAATCTTCCCTGGCGAGAGAGCGCTCATCTTGCTGTCTCTCTCCGCAAAAGCGAAACAACAATGAACACAGAGAAAACACTCCCCTCTGTGGACAAAGCCACGCCTCAGAATGTGAGACGTCACTCAGAACTTCTTAACCCTGTAAGTTCTGATTCTCTCCACAATTCTGACCAAATATCAGGAAGAAATTTTGACAGTAAGCTCTGTTTGACAGTGGAACAGACTTCCTCTCCTCCTTTGGAGCTTTTAAAGCAGAGGTTGGATGGCCATCTGTCATGGATGCTTTAGTTGATTTCCTAACACCACTACACTACCTTTGAAACTGCAACTAATCCAGAATGTGGTAGCCAGACTGGTGACTGGGACCATATAACATTGGTCCTGAAAGATCAAGCACAATTCAAAGTGTTGGTGCTGACCTTTAAAGCCCTAAATTGCCTCAGCCCTGGATACCTGAAGGAATGTCTCCTTCATTCAGCCTGGACACTGAGGTCCAGCTCTGTGAGCCTTCTGGCGGTTCCCTCACTGCAAGAAATGAAGTTAGGGAACCCGGCATGGGGCCTTATGCGTAGTGGTGCCCTCCCATCAGAAGTCAAAGAGATAAGCATTTATATGACCTCCCATAAATATCTGAAGGCACCCCTGGATCAGGAAGCTTTTAATGTTTGATGTATTGTGTATTCTCTTATATTCTGTTGGAAGCCACCCAGAGTGGCTTGGGTAACCCAGCCAGATGGGCTGGGTACAAGTAATAAATTACTGTTATCATTATTGATAAGGGACTACAAACCAGAATTTGCAAAGCATTGTTATGAGCCAAGATCCTTGTGATCCCCTCTCTGGCATACTTTCAGAACCAAACCCAAGTTTGTTTACATGAAGTATGTGGAAATGCTCTGAATTAAAAAGGAAAATTACAAGGAGAAAACTATAAACAGTAATGAGGAGAAGACAGGAGTCTTTTTCACAGATGACTCATAAAACCAGGAAATTTGGGAACAGCTTTCAGCACAGTATGAGGTATTTAAACCAGCAAAGGCTATTTCTCTCCCAAGCCAGTAAAGGAGAAGCAGCCTTCTACTTGTGAATTTCATGGGATACAATGGCACATTCAGATAGGCATCGATATGCACAATTTAGTCCTCATTGCTGGTTCAAATGAAACTCAAGTTAAGCTCTTAAGTCTGAGATATCAGCTCTGTCCTCATCTGATATGGATGCCTGTCCCTCATTGGACCAAATTTTGCCCATGTCTGCAATTGGCTCAGAAAGAAGAAGAAGAAGAGTTTGGATTTGATATCCCGCTTTATCACTACCCGAAGGAGTCTCAAAGCGGCTAACATTCTCCTTTCCCTTCCTCCCCCACAACAAACACTCTGTGAGGTGAGTGGGGCTGAGAGACTAGAGAGAAGTGTGACTAGCCCAAGGTCACCCAGCAGCTGCATGTGGAGGAGCGGAGACGCGAACCCGATTCCCCAGATTACGAATCTACCGCTCTTAACCACTACACCACACTGGCTCTCTAAACTGTCTTAGATTCTGTGAACAAATGTCTTAACTCAAGAATGTGCTTTTGAGAAATATTATTTTGCAAAAGTTAATGTGTTAAAGCTTTATTTTACAGATGAAAGAAACTCTCATACAAGTTTGAACCTTTTCTACATTAATATAATAGCAATATTATTATTTTTAAGCGCTTGAAGTACTGGTGTCAATCAAAGATGTAATGATCTCCATGGTCAATTTGCCATGTCCGGTGAACTATGTATTAATGAAGAATACAGAAACAATGCCACTTAAACAACAGCAACAACTATGATCTCCTTATTAAATGTTCTTTGCTGTTCAGCTCAGGCCTCAGAATAATGATATAGCATTTGGGAAAGAAAATAGAACCCAACAACCCAGCACTGGAGGACAAGATGGAGAAGATCTCCACAGCTACCATGTATTTTCCTTTCGAGCTCAGGTATGCTGGAACAAAGGACAGCCACACACTGCAAAACACCAACATGCTGAAGGTGATGAATTTGGCTTCATTGAAACTGTCAGGTAACTTCCTGGCAAAGAAAGCCACGGTGAAACTGGCAAGGCCCAGGAAGCCCATGTATCCCAGGACAGAGTAGAACATGGAAGCGGAGCCCTCATTGCATTCCATGATGATCTCCCCATTCACAGAGTGCATGTCTGCATCGGGGAATGGAGGAGAATGAGCCAGCCAAACCATGCAAATGGCCACTTCAATCAATGAGCCAGAAAGAACAATACCATACGCCAGTCTTTTCCCCACCCATTTCCTCATCCTGGATCCTGGTTTGGTTGCTATGAATGCTAGAACCACAGTGATGGTTTTTGCCAAAACAGTGGAAATGGAGAAGGAGAAAACAATGCCAAAAGCCATTTGTCGGAGAAGACAGGTTGCCTTTCCAGGCTGCCCAATGAAGAGCAAAGAGCAGAGGAAGCAAAGAAGGAGGGAGATGAGGAGAATGTAGGTGAGGGTCCGATTGTTGGCTTTGACCATGGGAGTGTCTTGGTGCTTCCTAAAGACTGCAAGTATTAAAACTGTGATCACAGAGAACGAAACGGCCAACACGGTGAGAAAGATTCCTAAAGGTTCTTTGTAAGAGAGGTAGATTAGAATCCGGGGAATACATTGGTTTTTATCCTGGTTGGGATATTGGTCTTCTGGACATATGAAACAAACATCCATGTCTGAAAAAAGGATGGCACATAGAAATGTTTCAGCTGATTCAGGGAGTAACTGAATTTGAGCAGATTAGAAGCACCTATAAGCCAGGAAATATTTGATTCAGAACTGACAACTCTCATTTATTTTCTATGTGTGTTTTGGCAAAATTTTCACCCAGCTTTAGGATTCTCCCTCCCTCCCAAAAAAATGCTGTGGGAAGACAGTATTTCACCACATAATGGCCACATTTTTCATGCTGATTTTTCTTTACAAAAAAGGGGGGGTGCGACAATTGCGTGAGAAAGAACCTGAGGCACGACCATTATGCGAGGAAACATTTTTTATTCATGAACAGACTTCTGTTTATGTTGCTAATGGCAGCTTCACACACACACACCCCGCCCACTCCCCTTGTGCCTTTGGCTGGCACAGAGAAAGCGCGCTGAGGATGTCCTGCCACTATTATGCAGTTAATGCTCTGGAACTGATTTTAGGGAGCAAAGAAAGCGGGTGCGAATATTATGCAGTGGCGACCATTAAGTGGTGAAATACGGTAATAATATTAAAAGGAGAAAGAGCACCATGTGTTTGTCCATTACAATTGCCTGGTATGCAAAATTAGAAAATTCAGCCTTTAGAGTTTTATATTCATGCTAACCAGTGGAAAGTTTTTGTCCAACAGCCCCCTATCTCTGCCCTTCCACCAGCTTTGACTTTTCCTCCTCTCCACTTATTCCTGTCTTCTCTCCTTTCAGACTCCACCCACCCACCTGAACTTGGCTACCGGCCACTTGTATTAAGGTTCTAGAATAATGTGTGTGCTGCAATGAAAAACCAAAAGCTTTTCTATAAATGATAGGTATTATTATTTGGTTTTTGTATTATTTTGTTTTATTATTTTCACATCTTAAAAAGTAAAGACATCACCTTGCCAACAAAGGTCCATATAGTAAAAGCTATGGTTTTCCCAGTAGTGATGTATGGAAGTGAGAGCGGGACCATCAAGAAGGCTGATCGCCGAAGAATTGATGCTTTTGAATTCTGGTGCTGGAGGAGACTCTTGAGAGTCCCATGGACTGCAAGAAGATCCAACCTCTCCATTCTGGAGGAAATCAGCCCTGAGTGCTCACTGGAAGGACAGATCCTGAAGCTGAGGCTCCAAGACTTTGGCCACCTCATGAGAAGAGAAGACTCCCTGGAAAAGACCCTGATGTTGGGAAAGATGGAGGGCACAAGGAGAAGGGGACGACAGAGGACGAGATGGTTGGACAGTGTTCTTGAAGCTATAAACATGAGCCTGACCAAACTGCGGGAGGCGGTGGAAGACAGGAGTGCCTGGCGTGCTCTGGTCCATGGGGTCACGAAGAGTCGGACACGACTAAACGACTAAACAACAACAACAACATTTTTATTTTGTATGTTATGAAAATACTAGATGGAGACTAGGAAGATAGGAACCCGTGCTATACCAAGTCAGATCCTTAGCATTGCTTACTGTATCTAAAGTCGAAGATTACATTTGTTCCTACTGAAATTCATTTTGTTACTTTTTGCCCAGTTTTGCATTCTCTCTCTCTCTTTAAACCCTGTAGCAACTACTTACTCTTCAGAAAATGTCTACACAATGATGTCAGCCTCCAGATGGTGCAAAAGCTCTCACCTGCTCATTCTGCCAATCAGAAAACTCCCAGAGACAGGTGCTTAGACCAGAGCTAGTTGTTGACTGACTGTGGCTTCTTCAGTGTATCTGAAGAAGTGTGCATGCACACGAAAGCTCATACCAAGAACTAACTTGGTTGGTCTTTAAGGTGCTACTGGAAGGAATTTTTTTTGTTTTGACTATGGCAGACCAACACGGCTACCTATCTGTAACTCCTACCTTTCTGGTTAGAGATCATCCCTTCTGGACATGGAGCACAATTATAGCAGCAAAATTTCTCTCCCTCCTTCTTTTTCCTGCTGTAACCAGGATAGCAGTTGTCATTGCACACAGAAAGAGGCACAACCTGTCCAGAAATGTGACCAGTAAGGTAAGCATAATTTCCCTCACTCATGCCCTGAGCTTGGAAACATTTTCTTAGGTGAAAAAGTGGGTTCAGGAAGGAGTCCCTGACTTGGTTTCCCAAATCAGTTCATGAAATAATTGGCACATTCTGGCATTTAATCCAGCTTATTTCAGAAGTGATCTCTTAAGAGTTAAAAAAGATGGCATTTTTCAAGGATGAATGTATGAAATCAAATGTCTGCAAACGTAATGCTACCCAGGAGAATTGAACAGGCAGAACTCTGCACTGGCAAAATAGGAACTATTCATTTCATTCATTCCTGCAGTTGAAGTTTTGTCTCACCTGGTTGAAGCTTCTATGCCACACAAGTTGGTCATCATTAATCATTAACTCTTTGCCTGCCGGAGCCTGAGGATCCAGTCTTCCAACTTTGACTCTGTCAAATGATCCATTAGGGAGAGTAACCCAATTGGTAACATCAAAATCTACAATTAGTTCTTGATTTGTATCAAAATATACACTCTCTCCAACACTGTTGTTGAACATGGTGTTCTTTAGAAAGCCATGGAGCTTTGGTGAAAGAGACAATGAAACATGGTGAGAATGTGAGTTACTGAGTTCTATGCTTCCCTAAAGATGGAGCGGACTTGTGTCAGATGGTATCAGATGAAGCTATTCTCCCCAGTACTAGGTATTCCCCCGCAGTCTGTAATATTGTCTCTTTCCCCCTCAACATTTAATTTAAAGCTCTCCTCATCAAGTTCATGAGACTCTTAGCAAACACATTCTGGCCAACTGCTGTGAGGTGCAAGCAATCTCTTGCCAGATGCCCTTCCTCAAGGAAGTGGAGGCCAGGTCCAAGAAGCCAAATCTTTCCTGATAACACCACCTGTCCAGCCAGTGGTTTATTTCCAATATTTCCCCCTCTTTTCCTGGGCCACAACCTTCAACAGGAAGGAGTGATGAAAAAACCACCTGTGCCTCTAAGCCCTTCAACTTCTTACCCTGAGTCTCCTAGTTCCTTGCTATATGTTGAAGGCTGTCTCTGGCAGTACTGCTTGAACCATAGGGGCCAACTCCTAGGGGCCAAGGTCCCTTCAGTCCCCGCAATAAAATATTTGAGGGGGTCAGACCTCTCAAAGTTGATGGGCATTGCATGTCAAATGGTGTGCATGTGCCACATCTTGTGATCAGTTATGTGGGGCTGGGCTTCCCTGCCCCCTAATATTGTATTCAAGTTGCACCCCTGGTTTTTACCCCTGTGAATCAGAAGGAAGGGGAGTGTGGTCTGTCTTTGTAAGGTGTGGCAACTTCTCTGTCACGTCATGCATCTTTGCACCTAAGAGACAGCGCACTTTGTGGGACTTCCTGTTATCTCTCTATACTGCTGCTTTTGTCCCCGTCAGTAGGGGGTCCCCTGCTACCCCCATATGTCTCTTTCTCCTCTGTACACCACAGGAGCCAACTCTAATGCAAGGAGCAGGACACCCTACAAGTGGGGAACCTTCTGCTTCCCCAACATTGGAGACCCCTGCTTTTCCTGAGTAGAGCTATTGGCAACCTCCCATGGCTGCTGGGATGCTACCTTTGTCACACTGACATGACCTCACATTCTTCCAGGGATTCGCCTCCTGTACTGGGTGATCTTTCTCCTCCCGAGGGGCACCCCCTGTGTCACTGTCCCAGGACAGTCCACTCTGTTTTATCAATGAATTCCTCATTTTGCCTGATGACTTGAAGTGTGGATATGTGAGCCTCAAGCGATCATACCTTCTCTTACAGCAAGATGAGCAGCCTGCACTTGCTTCAGGTGTAGTTTTGCACATTTTCAGGCAGGAAGGCAAACATGGCACAGGTACTGCAGGTCATTGCAACCTCCATGTCTCTTGGTTCTAAGCACATGGTGAGACAAGCCTCCCCTCAAACTCTCTTGCTAAATGCCCTCACAAACGCCCCTGGTTACAAATTCATGAACTCCCAGAGTCTGCAAGCAGCTAAGGAGAACTGCTGCTGGCAGAGAACTCCTTGCCCAGCCCACTTCTTCATGCAGCCCGGCTTCCTCTCAGATCATGTGCTTTAGCAGAGCATGCAGCCAAGCACACCAAGAGCCACAAACCAGCTCACAATAGAGCCTCCAAACAGCTCAGACAAGAAACCAGCCTGAATCCTAAAGAAACGGGCTCACCCTCCTCTTTACAAGCTCCTGGTCAAGTTTCTATGGCAGTAAGTCTCATTCCATGAACTTCTGATGAGACGCACATAGGACTCCCCTCAAAAAATAAAACACTGGGATGGGTGCCCTTAAATCTTTGCATCTACTTTAAAATTAAGCACATTTGGGTTTGGGTTGTTGTTGTTGTTTGATAAGGTATTATTATTTTACCTTAGCTGTTTAGCTCACTTTTCCCTTATAGGAGGATTATTTGACTGTATTGCATCCTTCCTAACCTGCTAAAGGAATGATCTGCCAACTCTGTACATGTGGAATATTTTCTGTAGGTACTCAACTGTTGCCTAATATAATGGTGGCCCCCAGTCAGGGCCTAAGGAGGAATCCACCTTTTTAATGGGCACATAGATTCAGAATACCACAGGTACCTGGGAACTGGGGGAAATCGGTTGTTGTTCATTCCAATTATCCTTTGCAAATATAGTTATTTCTCCGCCCCCACTCCAACCACCAAAAGGAAACACCCAGATTCCATTTGGGTGAAACACATGAGAAATTGCATTCATCAGTTTAGTACAGCCTGAGTGAAATATGTTTTGTTTTATGACACAGTCACTACATCTCAGCAAAGAGGTGGAATTACCTGCCATGGCTGTATATTGTGAAATGCTGCCCTCTCTCCTTTTACTAATAGTTCATATTTGGATGCGAACATATACGTGGCATGCAGAGCATGCGCCACAGCATAAGCAGCATTGTAGACATTGTAGCTGTGGCCGGTCATACGCATTTCAAAGAAAGTATGAAGAAGGCTCTCCAACTTCTCTTGGCCTGTGCAGGTCTCCATGCTTTCCACATTCCCAGTGGAATCTCTTAATGAGCAGCTGAATGCCTGCTCCCAGAAATTCTGAATGAAACCATCTCCTTTTGCCCAAAAGGGTTTTATGCTCCCAACAAATGTTTGGAAGCCAGGGGGCTCCTTTGAATGAACTGTGAAGGATAGGGCACCATGAAAGCTTTCTATATCCCAAAGTCTTTGAATTGATATTGAAGGGAAATCCCATTGGGATGTAACAATCCAGACTTTACACACAGGTGGCAATCCATGCATTGTTGCAAAAAACAGTAACATTCTTAAAACTTGGAGGGAGGGATTTTCTCCATATACAACACATGCATTGGTTTTTCCATCCGTTAAAACTTGATATTTGTCCAGCTGTTTTAAAACCATGTCTATCAACTCTTCCATATAAGTCCTCTTTGCTGTTCTAAATGTGAAGGCACAACAGATGCCGTTTTGGGATAACTGTGACTCCATTGTTTGCAAAAACTGATCCCCATTGTCATCATCCACAGCAAGAAGCCCAATCCATGTCCATCTGAAATGGTGAAGTAATCGGACAACCCCCCTGTACTGATGGGCTTCATGTGGAACCATCTTGTACAAGGAAGAGAACAGGACTTTGTCATCCTGCACTGGGGAAATTGACCCATATGTAAGCTGAAAAGAAATATATAACAATTCATCACATGGACTATAGAGCATTACAATATCAGCCATCCTTCTAAAATGTCCATATCTCCATGCTTGGGTCTCACCTGTGGCATCTTGTAGATGGCGGAAATGGTGGCCACATTGGCAGAAGTTTCAGAAGCCAGCGCCCCAATGAGAGCAATGAGGTTGCTCCAGGCATCACACTGGAAGTTGGGAACAAGCCTATACTGTCTGGTAAGCAGGTTCAAGGTGGCCTTATAAGTCATTCTTGCTACATAGTAGCTGTTGAGAATGTGGAATCCCAAGGATATATTTGGAAGGATTTGGGGGTTCTCATTAATCTCTCTGATGGCAAAAACCAAGGCCAGAATATGCTGGTAGTTCTTTGGCACGGAACTGCAATGGGAATGGTTGACTATTAACCAAAGAAAATAGTGCCGGCATTTATTTCTCAGGTAATTGTAAAGAGAGTTACTGGCTATGTAATCAAACAAGCAAAAAAGGATTTCTCCTTTCATGGCCTACTTGGATGATTATGGCAGAACTTAATGCAAAAACAGAATAAGAAATGGGTGCATGTGCTCCTTTTGGAGCTTACGAGGGCACTAGCAGGAGCAAATGTGTTGGCTCCACTTCCCTCCCTGCCCTCAACTGCACCTTGAGTTAGAACCGTCTGTATTCATGAATGCTTTCCCTGTTAGCAACCCCCTTCACTGGAGAACCCTGCTTTTCCTGAGCAGAGCTATGAGCAAGCTCCCATGACTGCTGGAATTCCACCTTCCTCTGCTGAATGATCTGCTGAATGATCTGAACTTGTCATAATACTGAAAGGGAAAGAGTCTTCCTTACACTGGTTTGCCAATCAATGTCTGGGTGGGCCGTTCCATGAAAGAGGGACTGCGGTGAAAGACAAAGACCTGGGAAGCAATCTCTCCAATTACAAAGTCGCCTGGCTGATAAAATTGATGAGGTATAGGAAGAAGATCGTCAGATATACTGCAGTTAATGGAATGGGTTTGGCATACAGAGTAAGGCAGCAGCAGAAGGGAGAGGAGGACTGGCAGCATGATCCTGTGGAGCTCAGCCTGTTCTTTCCACAGCATCTTCTGTCTGAATCCTCACTTTCTCTTCCTTCGGTGAAAGGGAATAAGCTGAACTCAAGGTGGTTTTCTTTTAAAAAGACTCAGAGGCAGCTGTACAGCTTGAGGGTGAAAATAAATGAAACCTTAAAGTTTGTAAATAGACAATTTCACATATGGGGGGGGGGGGGGAATCCTATGATACTAAATCAGACAGAATCATTGACAACAGGAAATGCGCTGTAAAATCTTTACCCTGAAAGCTCACAAGCAGATATTGCAGTGAAGCAGATTTATTTCCTTCTGCCCATGTTATGGAATCCAGTTTTTCACACTTTGAAATATGGAAGTGGAGGACTGTATTATCATAGGTGTTCTTTGAAGGTAACCTGAAATATGCCCTGCCTGTCCTCAGACCCCCAGCAATGACCTACATGTTTGTGTTTTTAAACATCTGGTTTTTCTTATGGTTGATCTTGCAAGGCTATCCATTGAATGACAAGAAGATAACATATTATTTTAAAATGGTTGGGAAGATAATCACCCCCCTGGTGTCTTGGCCTGTGAGATGGCGTCACACATGAGAATATGATGAGTGGAATTGTTTTCTTTTATCAAATGTTTATTAATTTGAAGGGGATCTGGATGAAAGTAATGCTATCCATCATAGGAAAAGCCAAAATTTACCACTAGCAGTCATATCACAAGATGTGTGTAAAGCCTTTGATAGAATCAACTGGCAGTTCCTAGAAGGGTTGTTGTCAAAAATGAATATGGGACAACATTTTATGAATTCTATTGTGAGACTATACAAAAACTCATATGCTCAGGTTAGGGTAAATGGTATAGATTCTAAAGCTTTCTCTGTTGCAAGAGGGGTGTGAAAGAGATGCCCTCTGTCACCCCTCTTGTTAGCCCTCTCAGTTGAACCACTAGCCATCTCCATTGGAAACAATTTGGAGATAAAAGGAGCAGAAATTTTAAAAAGGAAATGCATAAAACAAGTTTTTCAGATCATGTACATAGAGCATATCCCTTTCTACCCTCCTCACTCACTAAAACCCATACAAAAAGGTGAACAATTTTTCCACACCACTCTAAATGTGTGGAAATCAAAGTTTAAAAAACTAGTTCCCCCAATATCTCCCCTTATCCCTCTTCGCTTTCACCCATCAATTAAGCAGGGCAATGTGACTGGGAACAAGTGCGTCTTCATAGATTAAAAGATTTCTATGCAAACAGTGTTGTTGTTTAGTCGTGTCCGACTCTTCTTGACCCCATGGACCAGAGCACGCCAGGCACTCCTGTCTTCATGCAAACAGTATCCCCCTACAAAAAGAAGAATTCATAGCTGCCATACAAAACCTTAAATGGTCATGGTACCATTTCAACCAGCTGTTAAGATTCCTGTTAAACCCAGGCATTTCCACTCAAGCAAACAGGAAACTAACTGCAATACAGCACATCTTTGTTAACTTCTCTCCACTCTCCAAGGGCATAGCTTCCTCAGTTTATAAAGCTCTAGGAACACTAGAATGTTGTACACAAAAATGCCATGGAAATGGACCTAGATTTGTAAAAATAAGGGAAGCCTCATTAAAACTTCTGCATAGATAGCATTATACACCGGTGAGGCTATCCTGAATATATAAGGATGTCAATCCCAATTATTGGAGGGGAAGTGTAGTCAATGGTTCATATTTCCATATGTGGTGGTGTTGTGGCATCATCAAACCCTTCTGGAATGCTGTTGTCAAAGAAATAAGCTTGATATACAACAAAACAATTGAAATATCCCCTGCACTAGCACTACTTGGGCTTCGGATCCTGTCTGCTGATGTTTTCCCAAAAGATGACCTCTTAGCCTTTCTATTGACCGCTGCTCGTATGGAGATAGCCACATGTTGGAAAACCAGTGATGGGCCAAACAGTGATTCTTGGTATAACAGAGTATGGTCAATAGCATTGGCTGAGAAACTAACATGCCTGGTGAGAGCAGCAAAAGGCAAACACAATCCATATTTGTTCTCTTAATTTGAATTTATTGCAAGCAGGACATTTATCAACTATTTACACTTTGACCAAAGTGGGTCATATTATAGAACAGTGTCACTCATTTATATCTCAGTGGCTCCTCAGCCTGCAGATGTTAAGAGGTTGCAGGGAAGCATACTGGAGATGGAAAAGTTGGAGATCTCAGCCCCTCATGTTTCATTTTGAGAGCAAGAGGGAATGTCACCTTCCTTTCTTGTTCCTTGATCAGTTCAGTGCAGAGGTAGCAGCTGAGCTGCAACCTTGGGAAGAGGAGGCAGAGAAGGAGATGACTTCAGCAAAGGATTGGCTTCCAGAAACATTTCTTCAAACCATGAACATTTTCTTCAAGGCTTCCTTCTGAACTAGGCTAGAATCCCCAAGTTCTACACCTTTTTCACACTTAGGACTAGGCTAGCTTATTTCAGGTGCTCATTCCTCACACAACAGGAGTGATCTGACGGGGGGAGCTGGTGGATCCATCCTCTGCATTTTGATCTTTGGGCCACCTGTGTCTCCCTCCAGATTTTGGGGTCTGAATGAACTGCTCTAAGCTGAACTGAAATGTGACAGAAGTAGAGAAGGCTCCCTCCAGAATATGTGGAGGAAACCTGGAACAAGTGACTCGGGTGTGACAAATGCCCATGGACCCAAATGGCCCTTGCATACTCTCCTCAACACATAATTCTAACAGTTTGACAGTTTTATGTTCTTATGTCATGACATTCATGTTGATAATACTGCATAAGCAAATACTTTTGATAATAACACAATACACAAATAACAATGAATGGGGCAAACAACTTAAAGAGATGAACCCATAATCACAATGCATCTGAACCTTGAATTTCCCTAGGCTGTGTTTGTACCTTTAGCTCTAGGCCTTCACATTTTGGGGGGAAATGAAGGCTTGCTGGGTTATGGCCAATATCAGGGATGTGTAGATGAATTACCTCTAGTTCTGGGCAGGTGAAGTTTGGACCTACTGAGTTAAGTGCCACCTCCTGCTAATTACTCTTCAAAAGAGATAATAAGATTCGTAGGATTCCAAGTTGGGAGGATGACTCCTCACAGGTTCATCGTGCATGATGCAACTTCCAAAGCAAGGAACACCCTGGGGAACAGATAATCGTCCCCATCATTAGCAGAATTGCTGGTTTTCGCTCTGAAAAACACAAAGTGCTTCCAGAGCTCTTCAGCTACATCAACAATCACCATCTGAAGTTATAAAGATCTCACATTATTTAGAACTAGATTTGGGTCTAGGCAGGACTCTGTATCGTTCCTGTTATGATCATTCCCCCTCTGTTTGTTAGGCCATTCGTCTTTGGCCACTGGAAAATTGGACCTCATTCTATGGCTCTTAATTAACACACATATCCAAGCAAACTGCTTCATCCTAACTGACCTCCCTTTCTTTTGGACAAACTGATTTGCAAGGTTGCACCATTTCCCCCTCTTTATACACCAGTGCTGTGATAACTGTTGCTCTGTATGAGGATTTTTAAAACAAAAAGAATTATTTTAGATGTTGTTGAGGTCAGTCCTGATGAACGTGGTATGTGATGCTGCAGAGGCAAAGATGGGAGGCTGCGTTTCATGGCTCTATTCTTCCAACAGAATCATGCTGGTTGCAGTGCTTCTGCTCGTCCTGTTGTGTCATGGTGTGGGCCAGAAACATTCCATTAATTGTAGCATACAAGATGATCCCCTCCCGATCCCTCATGAATTTTACCATCCTGGAGACCTGGTCATTGGAGAGATTGTTTCTCAGGTCTTCTTCCTCCATAATCTCCTCTCTTTCCTGAAACAGCCGACACAGATTGTGATTAATGAGCCCATGTAAGGCACCATCTCTCCCTCTCACTCATGCTGCTTATTTAATAAGTTCCAAGTATAGTTGCTGAGAACTTATATTTAAGGAACAATTGTGTTTGTTCATTTCTGGAGTGAGAAAAGTGGCACCTACAGCATATTGGTGGCAGAAAGCATTCATAGTTTTTTCTCAAAAGTGTTCTTGAAATGTATGGAAGTTGTGCACTGTATTGGAATTAGGTTGGTGATTGTGCTGGGAAATTGAGGCACTCTGCTCAAAAGATATGAGCAAAACCAGAAATAATAGAGGGAACAAAGGGGCAGTGGAAATTCCCCCCCCCCAAAAAAAGGCATAATGAAGGCGGCTTATCAAAGGTTATGGTTAGCTCCTACATAAAGGTGAGTCAAGCTGGGAGCAAACAGGTCATCAAGCTGCATATGTGACAGTATAAAACCATATGTGTAACCTGCAGCCCCCGTAGTCTCTTGTCTGCACCACGAGATGGATGAGCCACCATTCTTGCATAAGAATAAAGCGTTTTTGCTTTGCTACCCATTGCCTGTGATAGTCTCTGCCACACAACAAATCTCAATGTGGCCGAGTCCCACAAGACCACTTCCACCAGCCTTGGACAGAATATCTACATGGAGGATTTTGTTCCGGCAAGCTCCTTCAGTGAAGACAGGAGTGAGGAAGCATGACTAAATCTGGGTGATATTAAAGCTAGTTATTCCCTCCCACTGTCAAATATTTTATTGCTTTAAGTACATTGGAGATGAACCAGCAATCAAATATGATGAGAGAATGTCTTGGCTAGATGCATTTGGAAATATAGTCTGGACCCCTCTGTATAGAATGAAGTAACAAGATTGTCAGCGGAGAGTTGGCAAAAGGGTCTAATTCTATATTACTTCTCTTCTTAGAGTTTCCTTTTAAAATACTAGGAAGCAGATCATCCCTGAAACACAGTCCTAAACTGGAACCGAGGAAGGAAATATTGATCAAATGGGGGGGGGGGGGGACCTGGGAAAGTGTGTGCCCATAGTGGCATGAGAAAAGTTAGGATAGAGGAATCACATAGGTTCTCTCTATGCACGAATTTAAGGGGAAATTGTGCTAAGTTAATGGTGCAATGAATTAAAACAAGAATAAATAGAATAAATAGGAATTAAAGTGATTTTGGGAAATGCCAGTAAAAGGATGAAAATTGTAATCATGTGGCTGATTAGCAAGATGAATAATGAAAGAAAATGGGAGTAGGTTAGGTATATAAAACTCATTGAGAAAAGGTAGGTTATACATTTAATAACTAATAATGAATAAACATACTGATCCATGAGAAATAAGATTAAAACTAAACAAAATATTTAATGTACATTGTGGAAAACATGCAAAGAAAATCTTACTTTTATACTCAGTTGATTGGCAAAGGGAATGACTCAACTGAGGTTCAAACTGCAAGTCAATCTTGGAAACAAGCAGATGAGAGAAGAAGAGGATGGATGTCCTTTGGTTGCTTCTGTTACTGTTGTTTGTCAACAGCTATAACATCTGTCATTTCCATGACAGTTCGGTGCCAAAGAACTACCAGCACATCCTGGCCTTGGCATTTGCTGTCCAAGAGATCAATGAAAACCCCGACATTTTATCCAACGTCTCTCTGGGATTTCACATCCTCAACAGCTACTACACTGCCAGGATGACCTATAAGGCCAGCCTCAGCCTCTTTTCTGCACAAGGGAGGTTTGTCCCCAACTTCCAGAGTCACAACCAGAAGAAAGTGATATCTCTGATTGGAGGATGCATCTCCGAAATCTCTGCGAATGTGGCCGTCATTTCAGCAATGTACAAGACTCCACAGGTAAGCCTGTTTCTGAGAGTATAGAGAGAACACATCATGGTGGCATCATCATGATTTCAGAAAAAATTCCTGTCATCCTTTGGATAAATGCAGGTTTAATGATACTGCTATCAGGTTTATCGACAGTTCCTTGGCAAACTGTGCGGATCAACAAGTTTTAAGCAGGGCTTTGTTCTTTCCTGGATCCTGTTCAACCTTTTCATCCATGACTTTGATCTCTAGTTGGGGAGCTGTACGCTGTGAACATTGTCTGACATAGACAATGGGGCGACATCCTCAGAGGGAAAGATGTGGGGCCTGTCGAGGAGCTCAGAAGCACCGAGGATCTGGAGGAACCAGTCCTGTCCCAAGGCCACCTGAAGTGCCTTTTAACATATAGGACTCTCCTGATCTCCCTCATAGCCTCTCTCACAATCTGAAAGTCCTGCTTTCACCCCTGATTCCCCCTGAAGACTGAGGGTGGCAGATCGGGATGGTGACAAAATGTGTTAAAAGTGAGAAGAAGAGGGAGCTGGGATCAAGCTTTCATGTTTGGACACAAAACAATCTGACACCTTACTTGTGTGAGCCTGAATGTGTACCAGCTCTCTGTGGTCTACCTGGCATATATAGGTGATGATTTGTTAATACCCTGTGTCCTCCATTGGCATTAAACAATGGATTTACAGAATGCGCACAAAAAGCCCACTTTTCTCTATTTGTTGCCTGGCTCCACCCCTTTGACATGATTCTGGATTCCTGTAGATCTTCTGTTACAGATGATGGCAGCATATGACCGCCTGAAGCAACACATTAAAATACTTCGAATATTTTCATGACTACCACATAGCAGAGACCCCCTTTTCTACACTCCCATAAGTAAGCACTAGTATTGGGAGTAAGAGTACTTAAACCAAACAATGCAATTACTTGCAGATGGTGTTATTCTGATATTCCACAGATAAAATGGCATACAAGTCTACTGGAATAGAATCATTGAACATGCTCTTTTGAGTAATATTTATGCATTTTATTTCAGCTCACTTATGGATCATTTTTGCCAATACAACATGCCAACATTTTATACCCCTTTTTCACAATACAACAAGACAAAAGAAGCCGCTCTACATAAAAACGGAGAGCTAGAGATAGAATGCCGAGTCCTCCCTCCAAAGCTGCTCTTGACTCTGGTCTCACTCAGGAAGTGGGGTCCCCTCTAGGTCTCACCTGGGAGCTTTCGTTTTCCCAGTCCCTCACCTTGGGAGGTTTTCCCTTCCCTGCCTCTCACTCAGGGTCCTCCCACCATCCATTTGCCCCCCATGTGTGCACAATCCCCCAACAACAGCCCAGAGCAAAGGAAACCCAAAGAAAGTGTTAAATGTTTGGAAAAAATCAGAAGCCCAAGGCAGTATAAGTTCCTCAACTACGTTTATTTAACATTTGTCAATGACAACAGCTCACTCATAGGAAAACAAGAACCGAACTGACTGGACGACACAATAATAGTGCCGAGCATGAACTGACCGTTGACAGTTGAAAGTGCATGCGTTTACTTGCCATTAGACCGTTCGTCTACCAATGCTTATACGATTGGTTAGAACGCGCCTTCTAACATAAAATGTGTTAAACCCAATACATAACAGAAAGCAAAAGAAAGGGGAAAGGGAGAGGGAGGAGAGGTATTTCACTGCCTGCCATAACTGATTCCCTCAGGAGATGTAGGTCATTATCTTGACATTTTTAATTGTTCCATCTTCTCCCCCTCCACCCTCCAGATATGGATGCCTGTGTCAAGTGCACAGAAGAAAACTACCCAAACCAGGACCAAACAGGGTGTATTCCAAGGGGGCTGAGCTACCTCTCCTACCAAGAAAAGTTGGGGCTCAGCTTAGCTGTCTCCGCTCTGGCTTTCTCCCTGATCACCACCTTCGTGCTGGTAACTTTTGTGAAGCACAAGGACACTCCCATCGCCAAAGCCAACAACCGCAGCCTCACCTACCTCCTCCTCATCTCCCTCCTTCTCTGCTTCCTCTGCTCCTTGCTCTTCATTGGTCAGCCTGGAAAAGGGACCTGCCTCTTCCGACAAATGACTTTCAGCATTGTCTTCTCGGTGGCCCTTTCCAGTATTCTGGCCAAAACCATCACTGTGGTTCTAGCATTCATGGCAACCAAGCCAGGATCCAGAATGCGGAGATGGGTGGGGAAGGGGCTGGCCAATTGCGTGGTCTTTTCCTGCTCTTTCCTTCAAGCTGGCATTTGCACCCTTTGGCTAAGTGCTTCCCCTCCATTCCCAGATACAGACATGCAGTCACTGAAGAGTGAGATCATCCTGGAATGCAATGAGGGTTCTGCTGCCATGTTTTATTGTGCTTTGGGCTATATGGGTTTTCTGGCCATTGTGAGTTTCCTTGTGGCTTTCCTGGCCAGAAAGTTACCTGACAATTTTAACGAGGCCAAATTCATCACGTTTAGCATGTTGGTTTTCTGCAGTGTTTGGCTGACCTTTGTTCCAACCTACCTGAGCACCAAAGGGAAATACATGGTAGCCGTGGAGGTCTTCTCCATCTTGTCCTCCAGTGCTGGGTTACTGGGTTGCATCTTTTTCCCTAAATGCTACATCATTGTGCTGAGGTCTGACCTGAACAACAAGGAAAGCCTGATAAGGGGAAGAAAATAGTGTGTGTGTGTGTGTGTGTGTGTGTGTGTGTGTCCCCATATCTTAGAGCTTGAGATATCATTCACTCTTACCTCTGATCTTGATCTTTGAATAAATTTGTGTCTCATCAGTTTCCTCTGTGTTGTTTTCTTATTCTTGACCAGCTCCAGACTGGGGAACTATATTTTCTGGATCATGATCATGATCTGGGTGTGGATGCAGTGCAGGGCAAATCAGGTTTGGGTCAGTTTGGACCCTATAGAGTCTGATCCAGATTTATAAATCAGGACCAGAAACTGTGCATAGCTCTGCCAAGAACTTAGATTGAGCAAAAAATATTTGTGGGGTCCAGGCCCCCACCCAGGTCAATGGGCACTGCCATTCAAATGCTGTGAGTGTACCACTTCTTGTGACCAATCACGTGGGTTGGGGCTTACCTGCCCCCCCATATTTTATTCAAGTTGGCACCCCAGGAATTTAGGGTGTGATGCAGGCAACAAATTTAGTAATAACAACAACCTCTCTCTAGGACAAAAGCGGCCTTCAACTTCCTCATCAAGTGCCACTGACTACATATATCTCAAAGAAGAAAATAATTGTTGTAGAGTTCAAAACTGAAAAGAAAGGAAAACTTTTGCCATTCATTATGCAACTTCAAATGTCATCAGCACACAAGGGAAATTATAATAACACCTATCCATGCCAAAATTACTAGTTTAGATATTCTTGTGCATTATGCAAACAAATGTCATAAACCATCAGAACTGGAAAAACAATATCTCTTATGGGCTCCATGGGAGGCACTGGTGACACCCTGGGTGTCTGCAGCCACCACTTGGGTGCCCATTGCTTCAAGCCTAGACTTTTGACAGTGTGTGTGTACAACTCACCTGGGAACTTTATGGAGAAGGCTGGGTAAAGATGATGATGATGTTGGTGTATGCCAAGTGTGTGTGTGAGCCATGTGTGATAATTTATCTCTAGTCAGGGACAAAGCAGCCTTCCTAGCTAATTGCAACCAACTGCATTTCATTCAAGGAAGAAAAAATAGTTGTAGAGTTCAGGTAGAAAAAACCCCTACTACTTCAATTGCTCATGATGCAATTTCAAGGAACATCAACACTCAGGGGAAATTACCGTTACACCTCTCATTGTCAAAATTACTGGTTTCCATCCTCGTACACAATATATGTCATTGGCAAGACCATCAGTCAGAA
Source organism: Podarcis muralis (assembly GCF_964188315.1). NCBI lineage: Eukaryota > Metazoa > Chordata > Lepidosauria > Squamata > Lacertidae > Podarcis > Podarcis muralis. The sequence goes on from NC_135668.1 coordinate 55,623,266, forward strand.
TCTGAACAAGAAAGAAAGATATAAAACCCTTGTGTTGTTGACCAGTGGATCTGGACACAGGTAGGGCTCTGTCATTCACCTGCATCATCATTTTCCCTGTGCAGGTTAGGGTCTGCTTCCCATCAGATGATTCTGCCGTGATTTTAACCCCCAAAGTATACGCTGTTCTTCATCATTTTTACATACCTGGCACTCAGCAGGGGGTTTTTTTGGTGGGGGGGAGTGAAGGGAGAAACAGAACACCCTCTTCAGGAACATTGATGATCACAGAGCCATTACTAAATACAAAGACCAGGCTATAGTTCATGCAGTCCCTAAAATGCCAGGCTCTGGTGTAAATCAGTGTAGCACCACCATTTGGCACCATTCAAGGGAGTTTGTAGCAAAACAGATAAGAAGGTTGAGGCAAAACATGACAGTCTATGTTGGGAGGGAAAGTTTTTTTCCATAGGATTGTGTTGGTTATGGTGTTTCTGCTGTTACTGCTTTGTCATACGGTGTGCAAGACACATTCTATTAACTGCAGCATCCTTGATGATCCTCTTCCTATTCCTCATAATTTTTACCAGCCGGGCGACCTGGTCATTGGGGGAATTGTTTCTCAGGTCTTTTTCCTCTACAATAACCTCTCTTTCATAGAACAGCCTACACAGATAATGATTGATGAACCCATGTAAGGCATTATTTCATTTATTTTATTCTTCTCCTATAAAATGTTCAGGCCATAGTAATGGAGCACACATTATAAAGCAACACTGTGCTTCAGTAAGAATTTATTTATTGTGTGTTCTGAGCACTTTGAAAAGGGTGCTGTGATTATTAACAGCCAGCATGGGTTTCTCAAAACTAAGACCTTCCAGGCAAATCTTATTTACTTTTTAAATTAACATTACAAGTTTGGTGGATCAGCAGGAATGCTGTGGATGCAGCATATTTTGATTTCAATAAGGCTTTTGACAATGTCTTCCATGACATTCTTGTGGAGAAGCTGGTGAAAGTGGGCTAGACAACGTTAGGTAGATTCCTAGCTGGTTGCTTACCATTCCTGAAGAGTGCTCACTGATGGTTCCTCATCCTTCTGGAAAAAGGTGACAAGTGTGATGTTGAAGGCTGGTGTCCTGGGCCCAGTGTTGCTTAACATCTTTATGAATGACTTGGATGAAGGAATAGAGGGGATGCTAATCAAATTTGCAGATGACACCAAACTAGGGGGGTAGCTAGTATGTCAGCAGAAAGAATTGCTACTCAATGTTACATTAACAGATTGCAGAAATGTACCAAGACTAACAAAATGAATTTCAGTAAGGACAAATGTAAGGTTCTACACTTAGGCAGGAATAAACAGCAACACAAATATAGGATGGGGGACACCTGGTTTGACTGCAGGGGTCTGCTCTGTCCTGCAGGTCCAAATACAGACCAGGGAGAGACATTGATTGATGCTCTGAAGGAGCCACTTGCAGGGATTGCAAAGAAAAATGCACAAAATTCCAGAGCGATCAGTTCTAGTGCTTTATTACAGAGATATATCAGGAAACTTATATACAGCGATACACTGCAGGATTCCATGCTGCTACACCTCAGGATGGACACAGAAGTGGCCATCAGCCTGGCTTTGTCCATCAGCACGATATGGCCTGGGATACAGGAGTCATCCTAATCCAATGCACACCCACCCACCCCAAGCTGTATCCATTGTTAGACTTGTTGAAATTAATAAACCTAATTAATCATGGCTGTTGTTCTGAAAGCATTTTATCTGACTATGTTAAGGTTTGATATAACCCTAACACACATTTTCACGTAAACCATGGACTGATCATTGGTGTTGGGTGTAAGAGAATGACAAAAACAATTTCAGGGAGGAATCTTTGAGCATGAGAATAATCCCAATGTATTTAGACCATTTTGTTCTTAATGGGAAGAATGTCTATTTCAATTGTCAAATTTTTTTATGTCATTATCTTTTAGGGTTTAAGGTAAACCTCAGTCTTGAAAACACTCAGCCGAACAATGACAATAAGTACAATGCATTTTGTTGTTGTTGTTGGTACAAATATTGCTTTTTTATTAAGGAGTTGCAATCCTTTCCTAGTTCGGTGCCTAAGAACTACCAGCACATCCTGGCCTTAACATTCGCTGTCAAAGAGATCAATGAAAATCCTGCAATCTTGTCAAATATCTCTCTGGGTTTCCGCATCCTGGACAGCTACTATACTGCACGAACGACTTACAAGGCCACACTCAGTCTGCTTTCCACACAACAGATGTTTGTCCCCAACTACAGATGTCACAACCAGAACATCTTGATAACTCTCATTGGAGGATGCATCTCTGAGATCTCTGCCAATGTGGCCATCATTTCAGCAAGCAAGAAAACTCCACAGGTAAGCTGTGTGCATGATGTACAGTGGTACCTCGGGTTAAGAACTGAATTCATCCTGGAGGGCCGTTCTTAACCTGAAACTGTTCTTAACCTGAAGCGCCACTTTAGCTAATGGGGCCTCCCGCTGCCGCCACACAATTTCTGTTCTCATCCTGAAGCGTCTGTAACCCGAGGTACCACTGTATAAATTTTTCACACTTTAGGCATAACTTCTTGATTTTAGAAGTGCTTTTGACCAAGTTCCTCCTGCTATGTTGATATGCAAACTGGATAAATGCAGGCTTAATGGTGGGTTGGGAAATTTTGAATTTCTAGCATCAAACACAGTGTCGGGTTACATGAGTTGCCGAGCCCATTGCAATTCCGTAATTCCAGAATAAAATATCTTAATCAGCAAAATTATTACCATTTTCATTTCAGCTCACTTATGGGTCATTTTTACCATCACATGATGATAGAACACATTTCCCTTTTTTGTACCATATGGTCCCAAATGAAGCCAAACAATACATGGGAGCTGTGCAGTTATTTCAGCATTTCGAATGGACATGGGTTGGGCTCTTTGCTGTGGATAATGACAAAGGGGACCAGTTTTTGCAGACCATGGTGCCAATGCTTGATGAAAATGGCATCTGTTATGCCTTCACCATAAGAATACCAAAATGGAATTATGTGGATGAGCTGATTCGTTTGCTTGTACAACACTGGGAAACCTACGTAACTATCATCCAGAAAAATGCCAATGTGTTATTTGTATACGGAGAGCCTCCATCCTTCCAAGTATTGAGAGTATTACTCTTTCTAGCACCCTTTATGGCACTGCCTCCTCTGGGGAAAGTGTGGGTTGTTACATCCCACTGGGATTTTGAATCACTGTCTGTTCAGAAGATTTGGGAAATGCAAACTTTCCATGGTTCCATATCCATCACAGTTCACTCAAATCAACCATTAGGATTCCAAGAGTTCATTCAAAAGATCAGACCTTCCTGGAACAAAAGGGATGGTTTTATTCGGGACTTCTGGGAACAGGCATTCAGCTGTTCATTAAAAATGTCTAAGGAGGTAGAAAAAAAGGAGGAGAAAACCTGCACTGGGGAGGAGAAGCTGGAGAACATTCCTGGAATCTTATTTGAAATGGAAATGACAGGCCACAGCTACAGTGTTTACAATGCGGTCCATGCTGTGGCCCATGCTTTGCATGCCATATATGAATCCTGTTCCAAGCATAGGAAAATGGCAGAAGGCAGGAGATTGAAATTTCAGAATGTGCAGCCATGGCAGGTAATTACAATTTCTTTATATATATATGAAAAAATCATTCATTTAAAAGTATGGTAGGTTTCCATGCAGAGGTGAAAATGATATCTAAGACTCTATAAAACAATTCCATACCAAAAAAAAAAATCTTTTTGTGGTGCTGTTCTTTCAAATTTGCTTAGGTAAGTAATAACCACATAATGATATAGTGGGTTTTAAAAATTATTCAGAATCAAAGACAAATGTAGTGAAATGACAGCTTTAAAAAGGGATGTTATCATGTCTACTTTTCCCTTCTCTTTGAATCCAGGTCCATCACTTTCTACGGCGTATTGTATTCAATAACAGCGTTGGAGACACTGTGTGCTTCAGTGACAATGGAGAATTAGTTACAGGCTTTGATGTTACAAACTGGAAAATGTTCCCTAATGGGTCGGTGGTCAGAGTCAAAATTGGAAGACTGGAACCTCGGGCTCCTCCAGGCAAACAGTTAACCATTTATGATGGCCAAATTGTCTGGCATCAAAGATTTAATCAGGTGAGCTATCATTGTAGATCCTTAATTCTTATTCAAAACAAAGCATAAGAATATCTGCCTCCAGACTAACATCATTTGGAGTATCTTGAGTCAAAACTTTGTCATATAAGCAAATTTTAATGCAATTTAAATATCTTATTGCACCCTAGCCTTGATTCTGCTAAAATGCCACAGTCTCTCCTGTTATTTCATAAAGTGAATTCTGAAAAATAAGGGTGCTTAATTTCTCCCAGTTGTGTCCTTTTTGGTGCTTGCTGCAACAACAACAGAGACTTGTGTGTCTGGAGTGGGGTTAGGGGCTTGCTATGGCCAAAGAAATCATCACTGATCAGTCCATTCTGATCCTTTTCTGACTAGTCTCTCATAAAATGTCTTAAAGTGATTTCACCATAAAAACATCACATTAAAAATCATCACACAGTTTCCTGCATACAGGGCTATTTTCCTAGAAAAAGAGGTGCCAGAACTCACCAGGAACGCCTCCCTTGTTCTCTTACAATGGCAATGTCGCCCACATGAGAGGTGTCGGAACTGAGTTGCATTGAATTCCGGCTGATAAAAGCCCTGCCTGCATAAAAACAATGATAATAACATTGTTTAAATAAATAATAAAAACGCTTTCATGTGTAAAAACAGCAAGGAACACTTTTGTATGTAAAAACAATGTCAAATTCAATACACAGAGAACTGCAGCCTGGGATGAATTGCCATGTATTCTACTCATATCGATCCAGAGTGGATTCTAACATATAGTTAGCTGAATAAAACTTAAAACATGTTGCAGGATTCCCCAAAAAATAGACCAGAGGCAATTAATAGCAATTTGCTGCTGCTACTGAAGGCAAATGAGCATAATGGTCACAAATCCAAGACATTCAGGATTGGCCCTGTCCATAAGGAATCCAGTTGCAACAGACTTAATGTAAACGTGCACTAACTTATAATAAGACTAAAACCTTAACACTAAGCATACTGTGTACAGAACACCAGAAGGAAAGAAAGATGGAAAAGTGAAACAGAGGCTCCTTCTGGCCTTATTATTATAGTCGGCATGACCGTGACAGAAAGAGATAACAGAACTACTTTAAGGCAGCTGTACTCAGCTTCTCTGAAGGAATAACCCAAACATCATGAACCTTCTGCTTGTTTCTAGGCAGAATAGAAACTTACATGTCAACTAGAAGCTTACAGTTTGCACCAGTTTCTTTCACACAGAGAAGCTTCCAGAACCCTCTTGAATTAATTAGAATAGGAAATGTCTCTACGCATCAGATCAGTACTTTCTGTACCAAGAAATGCAAACTGACATGAATATCCCCACTGAAAAGGAAGGTCTTCAATAGAGAAGAGAGATGTCAAAGGGTGGGTGCCAACAGAAATGGACCTGTCGAGAAATGGGATCTGCAGGAGACCCTTTCCCCCCGAGTGCAGTGATCAGCTGGGTATGAGGAATGAGACCATCTTTGAGATCTCCTGGTTCCAAAACATTTAGGCTTTGTGCCCCCCACCAAACATCTTGAATTGTTGAGCATCTAATGTGGAGAGGTTTTATTTTGCCCCATGGCAGCACTCCTATGGGGGTTCCCTGAGTGTGGCTTGGTCCTCTGTGCTATTCATGGAAGACCAAACGAAGGAACTTTAAGAAGGGAAGATGGAGTACTGTTTAGGCAGGATTCCCATTCCCTTGGACAGGGTTTCACTATTCTGAGACTGAGCTTAGGAATCAGCCTAAGACCTGTCTGCCTGTTCCTACCCCTCCATTGCCTCCTGAATGCCCTTTTAGGGGACAACACTTCCTTGGACTCAGTCAGCTTCAGTTCTCTGAGTCTTGGCTAAGAAAGTTACTTGTATATTTGGCCGAGGGTTTGGGGACTGAGCATTGTCTGAAGCCAAGACGCTGCCCTTGCTGGAAGATCTTGCCTTAGTGGGGGAGAAATTTCTTGGCATCGCTATTCTCAACATCCTCTCTTAGGACTTAGCTACATTGGCAAAGAAAAACTGCTTTATATGCTTTTTAATACATTCTAAAACTGTGGCACCAGATGGCGCTGTGGAGTTCCATTTTTGCCAACCCAATTTCTCATACAAAGTTTGCAACATGTTTAACTGAAATGCTTCTTGGATGTGTCAAGATCCAGCCTTACTCTCTTATTGCTAATCTCTCTTTTATTATTTCATGCAGGTGCTGCCAGTTTCTGTGTGCAATGACAACTGCGATCCAGGCTACAGCAGGAAAAAGAAGGAGGGAGAGAAGTTCTGCTGCTATGATTGTGCTCCATGTCCAGAAGGGATGATTTCTGACAAAAAGGGTAGGGAGCATGATGTTAAAGATATAAACTTAATATGCACAGGATGCAATGCTTGTATGCATTGAAGTTTAAAACATATGTAAAGGTTTGCAAGTGAATGGGGCAGTAAGAGGCTGTTTGAGTGTTTAAGGCTAATGGGACTTTCAAATTGTCAGGTTCCTAGAACTATCAAGATATGGACTTCTGTAGCTTCAGCAAGATGACAGTTCTTTTTATTTATTTTATTTAACAAAAATATATATGAATTGTTTAAACCAGGCCTGAACCAAGACTGGAATGTTTGCAGCCACCTTGTGTGCATTCAGATCAAGGTTCTTCAAAACAAATCAAATGGAAACAGTCTGAATTATAATAACATTCATTGCATTGCATTTAAGGAAACTACTATTTAAACGGAAAGTATAAACCACGATTTAATCAGGAATTTCCTGGTGTACAGAGAATCAATCAGTCGCTCCAGTCCATCAGCTCAAGTTAAAAACATCAAAAAGTTTTTAAAGACACTCTTTCATTGGCTGCTACAACAGATTCCATTTGATGGATGTTTGTCAATAACTTGAAGTATTAAAATGGTTTTTTCTCTTTTTCAGATGTGGATGTTTGTGCCAATTGTCCTGATGACCAGTATGCAAACAAGGGCCAAACTCAGTGCATTCCCAGGGTTCCAAGTTTCCTCTCTTACAAAGAAACTTTAGGCTTCCTTTTAGCTATCTTTGCCATTTCTTTCTCTTTAATCACTCTTTTAGTACTTGGAACTTTTGTGAAGCACAAGGACACTCCCATCATCAAAGCCGACAACCGGACCCTCACCTACCTCCTCCTCATCTCCCTCCTTCTCTGCTTCCTCTGCTCCTTGCTCTTCATTGGTCAGCCCGGAAAGGTGGTCTGCCTTCTCCGACAATCAGCCTTTGGCATCATTTTCTCGGTGGCCCTTTCCAGCATTTTGGCCAAAACCATCACTGTGGTTCTAGCATTCATGGCAACGGAACCAGGATCCAGGGTGAGAAGATGGGTAGGGAAAGGGCCGGCCAATGCTCTTGTCCTTTCCTGCACCTCCATTCAAACCGGAATTTGTGCTCTGTGGTTAAGCACTTCCCCTCCATTCCCAGATAGGGACACACATTCATTGAAAGGGAAAATCATCCTGGAATGTAATGAGGGTTCAGTTACCATGTTTTACTGTGTCTTGGGCTATATGAGCTGGCTAGCCTTTGTCAGCTTCTTTGTGGCTTTTCTAGCCAGGAGGTTGCCAGATAGTTTCAATGAAGCCAAGTTCATCACCTTCAGCATGTTGGCATTTTGCAGTGTTTGGTCATCATTTGTCCCAACTTACCTAAGCACTAAAGGGAAATACATGGTGGCTGTGGAGATCTTCTCCATCTTATCATCCGGTGCTGGATTACTGGGTTGCATCTTTTCTCCAAAATGCTACATCATTCTGCTGAGGCCTGAGCTGAACGACAGGGAGCAGCTCATAAGAAAAGCAAAATGAAAGAGTATGGCCATCTCTTCATTGTGCATCTAGACAAATGCTGATGATGGAGATCTCGAGAGAATTTGGCTATGCGTATTGGCTTAGGGAAACTCCTGTCAGCATGGTTTTTTGTTAGATTTTTTAAGAAGAGAAAGCGTTGGTTACTAAACCGCTCCTTTCTCGCAGCATCATTATAATGTTGAGGTGTTGCAACATTTAAATGCATTTAAATTGTGTTGGTTGGATTATTGATTAATCAGTTAGATGCTGGGCAGTTAATCAATCGATTTGCTAATCTCTTGGCAGCCCTGAGGGCAAGGGAGGAGCACAGAAGGAGCTGAAACTGGCAAGGAACAGATGTCCTAAGGCCCATAACCTTTAAGGAGAGGGAGGAGCCTGCACCCTCCAGAGCCATACACCCCCCCCAACATGAGAGGGAACCTTCCTCCCCCAATTCCTCGTCGCTCTGCAGCTCCGCCTCCAGGTTTTTCTGCATCCCTAAAGATTCCCCCACCTGAAGGCACCTGTTTTCCCCAACCAGTTTGTCTCTTCTACCACCACCCCCGCCCCAAACCTCCTTTTTCTGCCGACACTGCTGCTCCTACTTCCATCCCTTTAGGTCCTGCATTTCAGCTCCTCTCTCGGTGTCCCTGAGTCTCCACAGTATCCTTCCTGACACCCCCTGGCCACGAGCGCAACGGTCTGCAGAACTGCTTCCAGCAGCCCGGTGCTGCTTCTCACATGAAGGCATTGTTAAACCGGGGCGGCCGAAAGTGAGACTCATGCATCGGGGGGCGAGCAGGGTCAGCCTGGTGTCCATTTCACTCTTTACAACTTGAGTTTCCGGTTCAAAAACGAAATAGTCTCTGAGCATGCGAGGAGTCACGTCTGTGCTGAAGGCAGCTTGAGTTCCAGCAGTTCCTTGCTTTAGCAGCACCCCCGTGCCTGCCTGCCTGCCTGCCTTCCGCCAGGTAGACCGGGCAGGCACCCCTCCCTTGGTTTAGGAGCGCTAGCGAGGCAGGGGGGTCGTCCACTGCCTGCCCCCCCCCCCAGGTAGACCGGGCAAGAACCCGTTCCTTTGTTTAGGAGCGCTAGGCAGGCAGGCAGGCAGGGTGGCCGTCCCCTGCCTGCCTGCCTGCCTGCCTACCTACCTCCTCCCAGGTAGACCAGGTAGGCGCCTGTGCCTTCGTTTAGGAGCGCCAGAGAGCAGGGAGGGAGACAGGGCGGCCGTCCTCTGCCTGCCTCTCCCCCCGCCCGATAGACCGGCTAGGCACTCATCCCTCGCTTTAGGAGCGCCCCCGTGTGGCCAGCATGGTAAGGGCCGGGCAACCGTTCTCTTCTTCGTCGTCGTATAACTTTTGTTGTCAAAATCGTACGTGAGTGAGTGAGTGAGTGAGTGCGGTTGAAATAGGGGATGCGCGTGTGTGTGCCCGTCTCTCTCTCTCTCCGTGATCTATTTTGGGTCTGTCTCTCTCCCCCACACGCAAGCACATGGGGGGGCGGGGGTGGTTTCCTTGGTGTGCGTGTGTGCGCGGTGGAGTGATATTTTGTGTCCATCTCTCTGTCCCTGTCTGTCTTCCCCGCACACAAGCACATGCTGTGTTTGAGTGTATGCTACTGTGAGAGAGAAATTTTGTGCCCTTCTGTCTCCCTCCCCTGAAAACGAGTGTGTGTGTGTGAGAGAGAGATTTTGTTTCTGCCTGCCTGCCTGCCTCTCTCCCCCCCCCCCCCCAGGTAGACCGGGCAGGCACCCCTTCCTTTGTTTAGGAGCGTCAGGCAAGCAAGCAGGCAGGACGGCCGTTCCTTGCCTGCGTTCTCCCAGGTAGACTGGACAGGCGCCGGTCCCTTGCTTTAGGAGCGCCCTCGTGTGGCCAGCATGGTAAGGGCAGGGCAGCCGTTCTCCTCCTCCTCCTCCTCCTCCTCCTCCTCCTCTTCTTCTTCTTCTTCGTATCCCTATTGTTGTCATGATCGTCCGTGCGTGCGTTCTTGCGGTCGAAATGGGGGATGCGTGTGTGTGTGCCTACCTGCCTGCCCGCCCCCCTCTCTCTCCGTGAGCTATTTTGGGTCTGTCTCTCTCCCCCACACGCAAGCACATGGGGGGGCGGGGGTGGTTTCTTGGGTGTGCGGCTGTGCGCGTTGGAGTGATGTTTTGTGTCCATCTCTCTGTCCCTGTCTCTCTCCCCCCACACAAGCACATGCTGTCTTTGAGTGTATGCTACTGTGAGAGAGAAATTTTGTGCCCTTCTGTCTCCCTTCCCCGCAAACGAAGGGGGAGGGAGAGAGCGAGAGCGAAAGAGAGATATTTTGTTTCTGCCTGCCTGCCTGCTGCCTGCCTGCCTCCCCCTCTCTCTCACCCTCCCCCTTCCTCCCTCCCCTGTGTCTCTGCATGCTCCCCCTCCCACAAAGGAACGCACGCACGCCAAGAGTTTTCTCCCTTGCCGTCCCTGCAAGGACGGACGCACGCCTGCCCGCCCGCCCTCACCCGTCCCCTCCATCGCCTACCTGCTGCACTGCCGCCAAGCGGCCGTCTACAAAGTCACCGAGTTCTACGGCAGCTGTCGCCACGAACCCCACCCTTGGCGATGTCGTCCGGTTCAAGAGACTGGGTAGACCTGGAAGCGCCATAGGGGGCGCGGGCGGGTAGACTCTATGATTCTATGACTCTGATTCTATGATTCTATGTTTTCCGCAGGCGCTTTCACTGCGCTCCTTTCGGCCCCTGCTGCTATTCAGATTGCTGGGGTGTTTTTTGTTCGTCGCTGGCTTTTAGTTTTTAAAACATGGATTTTTACTAATAATCTTACTGCTTCATTCTTTTTCCAAACTGCTTTGAGGTTTTCTACATGTACAGTAATGGAATAAATAAAATTAACCAATCTCCACAGAGTGGCGTCTCCTTTCATTTATGGAATGGAAATTTACTCTGCACGTGCTCAGGGACACTTTCATCATGGTGGTGGGATGGGCGGTCTGCAGAGTAGGAGCCAATTCCTGGGGCCGAGGTCCCTTCGCCCCCCAGTAAATATTTGTGGGGGGGCGCCCGCCCAAAAACGTTGGTGGTTATTCAATGCTGTCCCAATGGTGTGCGCGCGCCATGTCTTGTGATCTATTAGGCGGGGCGGGACTTACCTGTCCCCATGAGTAGCCAAGGGAGGGCAGGGGGCAGATGCCCCCCTACATCAAGAAAAGAAAAAATGCTTAACTAACTGACCAACTGCGTCGCAGATGATTCAGCCCCCCCCCCCGCCAACATAAATCCTGGCCACGCCCATGTCTCCCCCCTCCATATTTATTCAAGTTGGCACCCATGGTCTGCAGTAGCCAGCAGGCTCCGTTGCCTCTTCCGCTTAGCCATCTATTTTCCTCCATAGCCTCCTCTATCCCCTTGGCGATGTCGTCCGGTTCCCAGTGGCGTAGCGTGGGTTGTCAGCACCCGGGGCAAGGCAAGTAACTTGCGCCCCCTAACCCGTGGATTTGTGCCCCCTAACCTGTGGATTTGCCCTAACCCCAGATGTTGCGCCCGGTGCGGCCGGCCCCCCCCTGCACCCCCCACGCTACGCCACTGCCGGTTCCAGCGACTCGGTAGACCTGGAAGCGCCATAGGGGGCGCGGGCGGGTAGACCGGGAAGCCACCCGTTTTTGGCGGTAGACCGGCAAGCCCCAGCCCCCCCCCCGGAGGGTAGACCGGAGGGGCGCCAAGGGCAGGGAGACCGGGCAACGCTGCCAGCCCGTTCTGCAGGTAGACCGGGCTTACAGAGGTCCGGAGTCCAGTAGACCGGCCAGCGGTCCCACTCTACCCCAGGTAGGCCGTCAGAGCCCCGCTTTACGGTGGGTAGACCCATAACTTCCCCATAACTTCCAGCGGACAAGCAGGCAGGCAGGCAGGTAGACCGTGTAGGCGCCTTTGGTATAGCAGCGCCGGGCGGAAGGCAGGCAGCCAAGCAGCGTGGCTGTCCAATGCCTTCCAGGTAGACCGGGCAGGAGCCTGTTCCTTCATTTAGGAGCGCTGCGCAGGCGGCAGGCAGGCAGGGCGGGGTGAACGTGGACACGAGGAGCCCACCGGGCTGGCACCCAGTAGACCGGCTAGTGGTTCCGCGCCGTGCGCCAGGTAGTCCGGCAGAGCCGCGCTTTCCGGTGGGTAGAACGGGAAGCAGGCAGGCAGGTAGGCAGGCAGGCAAGCAAGCAGACAGGCAGGCCGTTTCCTGCTTGCCTTCCAGGTAGACCGGGTAGGCGCCCCTCCCTTGGTTTAGCAGCGCCGTGCGCTAAGCAGGCAACCAAGCAGGGTGGCCTTCCGCTGCCTGCCTTCCAGGTAGACCGGGCAGGAGCCTGTACCTTGGTTTAGGAGCGCCAGGAAGGCGCCAGGCAGGTAAGCAAACCGGGCTTACCGAGGTCCGGCGCCCAGTAGAACGGCCAGCGGTTCCACTCCGTACCCCAGGTAGTCCGGCAGAGCCGCGCTTTCCGGCGAGTAGACCGGGAAGTCCCACGGTTTCGGAGGAAGACCGTGAAGACCCTGCCTTTCCAGCCTCCCTCCGCCGGCGGGTAGACCGAGCAGCGGCTCCAGGCCCGCCGACGAGTGGATTGACGCTTCCCGGGTCCAAGGAGGGGAGACCGAGATGCCGTCTGTCCTCCGAGGTAGACCTTGAAGCCCCAGACCCTCAGGCGGGCAGGCTGGGGTGATCGGGGACGCATGGAGCCCACCGATCCTCCAGCGGGTCGACCGGAAAGCCTCCCTTCCTCGGAGGTAGACCGGCAGGAACCAGCCCCCCTCGGGTCGGTAGACCGGAGGGGAGCCGGTGGCCGGGAAACACTGCACCGCTGCCAACCCTCTCCCTTGGGGGTGCCCACACCGGGGTGACCGTGGACGCGAGCAGCAGACCGGGCTTCGCCGGGTAGACCGGGAGGCTCCCCGTTCTCGGAAGGGGGCCGGCAAATCCCAGCCTCCTCGGCGACTAGACCGTGGGACAGCGGTTCCTTTGGCCGCCGTCGGGTGGACCGAGGACTACTGGATCCAAGGAGGGGCGGCCGGGAAGCCTTCTGTCCTCCCAGGGAGACCGCGAAACCACAGCCTCCCCGGACGGCAGACCGGAATGCAGCGTTCGCGGGCGCGCCGCCGGGGAGACCGGGGCCCTCGCGTGTAGACTGGACGGTCGGCGGGCCTCTGGCTTATAGACCGGGGAGGACCAACCGCACCCGCCGGGGGGACCGCGAAGCCTTCCATGCGTCCCTGCTTCCAACCCCGCCGTCAGCTTGAATGTCCGCGGGGACCGGGCAGCGGACAGACCTCCCCGCGGTAGACCGGGAAAGCCTTCCGTCCTCTGAAGGGGACCGCCACGGCCGAGCTTGGTGAGGATTTTTTAAAGAAATGGAAGCTGATGATCTGTGGTGTTATACTGAAGGCAGACAAGGAACGGCCGCCCTGCCCTGCGCCGACCACACGGGGGCGCTCCTTAAGAGAGGGAGGGGTGCCTAGCCGTGCTATTCAGATTGCTGGGGTGTTTTTTGTTCGTCGCTGGCTTTTAGTTTTTTAAAATGTTTTTTACTCATAATCTTACGGCTTTATCTTTTTACAAACTGCTTTGAGGTTTTCTGCAATCAAGCGGGGTATACACGTACAGTAATTGAATAAATAAAATTAACAAATCTCCACAGAGTGGCGTCTCCTTTTATTTGTGGAATGGAAATTTACTCTGCACGTGCTCAGGGACACTTTCATCATGCTGGTGGGAGGGGCGGTCTGCCGAGTAGGAGCCAATTTCTGGGGCCGACGTCCCTTCGCCCCACAGTAAAATATTTGCGGGGGGCGCCCGAACAAAAAGTTGATGGTCATTCATTGCTGTTCCAATGGTGCGCGCGCGCCATGTCTTGTGATCTGTTAGGTGGGGCGGGACTTGCCTGTCCCCATGAGTAGCCAAGGAATCAAGAAAAGAAAAAATGCTTAACTAACTGACCAACTGCGTCGCAGATGATTCAGTCCCCCCCCCCAATATAAATCCTGGCCACGCCTATGCCTCCCCCCCTCCATATTTATTCAAGTTGGCACCCGTGGTCTGCAGTAGCCAGTAGGCTCCGTTGCCTCTTCCGCTTAGCCATCTCTTTTCCTCCATAGCCTCCTCTATCCCCGCCAGGGACTCGGTTCAGATAATAGCAGGAAAGTACCGGGCTTCTATTCCAATAGTGGGAGGCGAGGAGAGACCACGATTTCGAACAGCAAGAAGTGAAAGTTCTTGTTAGATTTTTTTAAGAAGAGAAAGCGTTGGTTACTAAACCGCTCCTTTCTCGCAGCATCATTATAAAGTTGAGGTGTTGCAGAATGTAAATGCTTTTAAATTTTGTTGGTTGGTTTATTGATTAATCAGTTAGATGCTGGGCAGTTAATCAATCGATTTGCTAATCTCTTGGCAGCCCTGAGGGCAAGGGAGGAGCACAGAAGGAGCTGAAACTGGCAAGGAACAGATGTCCTAAGGCCCATAACCTTTAAGGAGAGGGAGGAGCCTGCACCCTCCAGAGCCATACACCCCCCCCCAACATGAAAGGGAACCTTCCTCCCCCAATTCCTCGTCGCTCTGCAGCTCCGCCTCCAGGTTTTTCTGCATCCCTAAAGATTCCCCCACCTGAAGGCACCTGTTTTCCCCAACCAGTTTGTCTCTTCTACCACCACCCCCGCCCCAAACCTCCTTTTTCTGCCGACACTGCTGCTCCTACTTCCATCCCTTTAGGTCCTGCATTTCAGCTCCTCTCTCGGTGTCCCTGAGTCTCCACAGTATCCTTCCTGACACCCCCTGGCCACGAGCGCAAGGGTCTGCAGAACTGCTTCCAGCAGCCCGGTGCTGCTTCTCACATGAAGGCATTGTTAAACCGGGGAGGAAGAAAGTGATGCTCATGCATCGGGGGGGGGGGGGAGGGCGAGCGGGGTCACCTTGGTGTCCATGCCACTCTTTACAACTTGAGTTTCTGGTAACAAAAAAGAAATAGTCTCTGAGCATGCTGGTTCCAAGGCAGCTGGTTCCAAGGCAGCTTGAGTTCCAGCAGTTCCTTGCTTTAGCAGCACCCCCGTGCCTGCCTGCCTGCCTTCCCCCAGGTAGACCGGGCAGGAGCCTGTTTAGCAGGGCCGGCCAGCAGGCAGGGCGTCAGGGCGGCTGTCCGCTGCCTGCCTCTCCACCCCCCCCCCCGGTAGACCGGCGAGGCACCCCTCCCTCTCTTTAGGAGCGCCACCGTGTGGCCGGAGCAGGGCAGGGCGGCCGTTCCTTGCCTGCCTTCTCCCAGGTATTCCTCCTCCTCCTCCTCCTCCTCCGTCGTATCCCTATTGTTGTTATTATCGTCCGTGCGTGCGTTCGTTCGGTCGAAATGGGGGGTGCGTGTGTGTGTGCCTGCCTGCCCGCCCGCCTCCCTCTCTCTCCGTGATCTATTTTGAGTCTGTCTCTCTCCCCCACCTGGGGGGCGGGGGTGGTTTCTTGGGTGTGCGGGTGTGCGCGTTGGAGTGATGTTTTGTGTCCATCTCTCTGTCCCTGTCTGTCTCTCCTGCACACAAGCACATGCTGTCTTTGAGTGTATGCTACTGTGAGAGAGAAATTTTGTGCCCTTCTGTCTCCCTCCTCCGCAAACTAGTGTTTTTTTTTGTGTGTGTGTGTGAGCAGCGGCGTAGCGTGGGTTATCAGCACCCGGGGCAAGGCAAGTACAGTAATTTACTCTCCCAAGCAGCAGCAGCGAGGCTTCTCTTTCCCCCGCGCTCTCCTGGAGCTGCCTCTTTTCTTTCCTTTTTTCCCTTTCTCCAAGGCTTTTCGCTTTCTCTCCTTAATTGATTCCTCCTCCACACCGCGGCGTTTCCTGGCTGCTTCCCCCCCCCCCTTCCCCTCTCTCTCTTCCTCACTCTGCTTGACTTGCCCTGTCCTGCCTGAGGGCGCCCTGAGGAGTCTCCGCTCTCCTTTTTGACCAGGCGAGGTGGAAAAAAGGGGGGAAAGTCTCTTCCCGCCCCCTCGCCAGACTCCCTGCTCAGCTCGGCTCACTACCATAAAGCTCCTCTCCCTCCGCTTCGCCAAGCTGTCAAAGCCCGGCAGCAGCGGCAACGGCAGCAGCAGGCGCAGCCAGACCCCCGCCAGCCAGCCAGCACGCCCGCCCACCCACCCGGCTTCCTCTCCTTTTTTTGCCCGCGGCAGAAGGCTTCGCTCTCCCCCTTCCGCGACCTCCTTGCCAAGCCAAGCGAGCGCGGGCTCCCTAACCCGTGGATTTTAGTAGGGGCAGAGAGCTGCTAGTGCGAGCGCGCCCCCCGCCCATGTTGCGCCCGGTGCGGCCGGCCCCCCTGGCACCCCCCACGCTACGCCACTGTGTGTGTGAGAGAGATTTTGTTTCTGCCTGCCCTCCTGCCTGCCTGTCCCCCTCTCTCTCCCTCCCTCCCCCCCCCCGCAAACAATCAAGTGTGTGTGAGAGCGCACGAGCGCTTTTGTGGTTGTCTTTCTGTATCCCTGTGTCTCTGCATGCTCCCCCTCCCGCAAAGGAACGCACGCACGCCAAGACTTTTCTCCCTTGCCGTCCCTGCAAGGACGAACGCACGCCTGCCCGCCCGCCCTCACCCGTCCCCTCCATCGCCTACCTGCTGCACTGCCGCCAAGCGGCGGTCTACAAAGTCACCGAGTTCTACGGCAGCTGTCGCCACAAATCCCACCCTGGCGATGTCCTTACAGCGACTGGGTAGACCTGGGGGGGGGGGCCGGTAGACCGGGAAGCCCTACACTCTAATAGACCGGCAAGCCGCAGACCCACCCCCGGCAGGTAGACCGGAGGGGCGCCAAGGGCAGGGAGACCGGGCAACGCTGCCAGCCCCTCCGGCGGGTAGACCGGGCTTCCCAAGTTCCGGCGCCGAGTAGACCGGGCAGCGGTTCTGCGCCGTATCCCAGGTAGTCCGGCAGAGCCCGGCTTTAAGGTGGTCAGGCCGGCCGGCAGGCCTGAACCTGGAAGCCCCGGAGCCTCCAGCGAGCAGGCATGCAGGGAGGCAGGCAGGCAGGCGAGCAGGCAGGCCGACCGTCCCCTGCCTTCCTGCCAGGTAGACCGGGCAGAAGCCTTTCCCTTTGTTTAGGAGCGACGGGCAGGCTCCAGGGAGGCAGGCAGACCGGGAGGCAGCGGTCGCAGGCCCGCCGCTGGAAAAACTGGGGACCTCACATGTAGACTGGGCGGTCGGCGGGCGTCTGGCGGGAAGAGCGGGGAGGACCAACCACACCCGCCAGGGGAACCAGTAAGCCTTCCATCCGTCCGTCCGTCCTCCCAAGTGGAACGGAAAGCCCCAGGCGCCTCGACAAGGCGGAGAACGGCCGCTGTTTCCAGCCCCGCCGTCAGCTTGACTTTCAGAGGGGACCGGGCAGCAGACAGACCTCCCAGCGGTAGACCGGGAAAGCCTTCCGTCCCCGGAAGGGGACCGCCACGTCCCAGCTTTGCTGGCCAGTAGTGAACGCGAGAGCCGCCAGCGGCTGCAGGAAGAACTGGCCACGCTGCCGGCCCCTCCGGCGGGGAGCTAGACCCGGCCGTCCCCCAGGAAAACGGCCAGCGCTTCCCCTCCTTCCTCCGGGAAGACCGGCCGAGCCACTGCCGCTTGCCGGCTGGTAGACCGGGTCCACAGGCAACCTCCCCTGGACCGGGCAGGGGCCAGACCCACACAGACGCCCGGAAGCCTGCCCTTCTCCGTCCTTCCTAGCCTCCGCCAACCGCTCTCGCCTCGCCTCCGTCCGTCACCCAGAAGCAGAGGGCGGGCGCCGGGAACAGTCTACCACCGACCCGGCGCCTGGGTAGACCGGCACGACCGGAGAGCCACGGAGCCTCTTGCCGGAGTGAGCTTGCCGCGTCTGGCCGCCAGGGGCTTCCGAGACGCTGGCCTGTCGCAGCGCCGGCGCCGGTGCCCGAGACGCCGTCCGCTCTCGCCGGGCAAGGACGGCATGCGCGCGGAGATTTCTGGCGACAGGGTTTTCAGGACCCTCTGGAGAACCGCAGACGACCCAACCGCGCTTCCCGGCCAGTGTGGACCCACGGCGGGGGCAGGCGCGGCGTCTGACGCGGTACTTCTGGTTGAACCGAAGACGACCCAACCGCGCTCCCCGGCCAGTGTAGACCCACGGCGGGGGTAGGCGCGGCGTCCGACGCGGTTCTTCCGGGGGGAACCGAAGACGACCCAACCGCGCTCCACGGCCAGTGTAGACCCACGGCGCGGGGCAGGCGCGGTGTCCGACGCGGTTCCCTCGGAGCAGCGGTGAGCAGCCTCCTTCTCCGACCCCGTGCCACCGGCCTTCGGGTCTCTGCCGGGAGAGGGGCGGCGAGGTGGGAGAGCGGCTGGCGGCGGGCTGCGATCCTGGCTCCAGGACCTGACGACCCTCGAGCGACCCCTGTGCTCCCGTGGCCGCGGCAGCGTTTCCTAGCTTCTCGCGGGAGTGAGGGTGGGGACTGCCCCGTGGTGGGGCGGACCCCGCGCTTGGTAGTGGGGACAGGGCCCACGTCGCTATCCGAGTCCGGGACCGGACGCGTTGGGGAGGGCCCTCCGCGGGCCGGCTGGCGGCCGGTGTTCAGGCGGAGTGGAAGCCTCCCCTTCACCGCGTCCGCCCGGCATTTGAGCGCCCGGCAGGTAGACCGGGCTTACCGAGGTCCAAATTGCAAGTGGACCGCCAGCCTCCCGGGCCCAAAGAGGGTAGACCGGTAAACCCTTTCACCTCTGAGGTAGACCTGCAAGCCCTAGGCCCTGCGACGAGCAGGCAGGCAGGCAGAGCCGTTCCTACAAGTCGGTAGACCGGGAAGCCTCCCGTTCTCTGAGGAAGACCAGCAAAGGACCAGCTTAGGACATCCCTGCGAGTAGAAGCGTCGGACAGCGGTTCCAGGGTCCCGTTCAGGTGGAGCGCCGCCTCCCGGCCCCAAGGAGGGCAGACCTAGAAGCCACAGCCCCTTCGCCAGGTAGACGGGTGTGAGGTGACCGAGGGAAGCGGTGAGTAGCCTTGGTAGCCGTCAGGCCGACCGGGAAGCCTCCCGTTCTCGGAGGTAGACCGGCAGGACCCAGCCTCCACGGCCAGCAGAGCCCAGGGCCGGGAGACCGGGCACCAGCCCCGGGCCAGACCGGGATGACTGTGGACGCGAGAAGCAGACTGGGCCTTCGGTCGGTAGACCGGCAGGCCCCCTTGTTCTCTGAAGGGGCCCGGCAAGGCCCAGCCTCCCCACTCGGCAGACCGCGGGGACTCCGCTCGCAGGCCCGGCCGCCGCCGGGAGGACCGGGGCCCTCGCTAGTAGACCGGGCGGTCGGCGGGCCTCCGGCGGGTAGACAGGGGAGGACCGGGAAGCCCCAGCCGCCTCGGCCGGGCGAAGAACATGGGGACCGGCCGCGGACAGACCTCCCAGCGGTAGACCGGGAAAGCCTTCCGTCCTCTGAAAAGGACCGCCACGTCCCAGCTTCTCTGGCCAGCAGTGGACGCGAGGAGACCCGCCAGCAGCCGCACGAAGAACGGGCCATGCTGCCGGCCCCTCCAACCGGCGGGGAGTTAGACCCGGCCGCCCCCCAGGAAAACGGCCAGCGCTTCCCCTCCTTCCGTCGGGAAGACAGGCCCACCCGCCCCCGCGTGCCGGCAGGTAGACCGGGGCCACCGGCAACCTCTTCCCCTGGACCAGGTAGGGGCTGGACCCACACAGATGCCCAGAAGCCTGCCCTTCTTCGGCCTTCGCAGGCGCGGCATCTGATGCGGTTCCCTCGGAGCAGCGGTGAGCAGCCTCCTTCTCCGATCCCGTGCCACCGGCCTTCGGGTCTCTGCCGGGAGAGGGGCGGCGAGGTGGGAGAGCGGCTGGCGGCGGGCTGCGATCCCGGCTCCAGGACCTGCGACCCTCGAGCGGCCCCTGTGCTCCCGTGGCCGCGGCAGCGTTTCCCAGCTTCTCGCGGGAGTGAGGGTGGGGACTGCCCCGCGGTGGGGCGGACCCAGCGCTTGGTAGTGTGGACAGGGCCCACGTTGCTATCCCCCCGTCCTCCCAGGCAGCGACGGTCGCGTCGGGGAGGGCCCTCCGCGGGCCGGCCGGCGACCGGTGTTCAGGCAGAGTGGAAGCCTCCCCTTCCCCGCGGTCCGTCCCGTGTTCTGTTGCCTTCGTTTAGTGACCCGATCCAGGTGCGGTGCCCGCTCCCAGGCGGGCTGGTAGGGAAGCCGAGGGCCGGGAGACCAGGCACCACTGCCAGCCCCTTCCCTCGGTGGCGGTCCAGTCCGGGGGGACCGTGGACGCGAGAAGCAGACTGGCCCTTTGGTGGGTAGACCGGGAGGCCCCCTATTCTCGGAAGGGGTCAGCGAGGCCCAGCCTCCCCATCCGGCAGACTGTGGGACAGCGTCCGCAGTCCCGCCCACCGCCAGGAAGACCAGGGCCCTCGCCAGTAGACCGGGCGGTCGGTGGACCTCCGGCGGGTAGACTGGGGAGGACCATCCACCCACACGCACGACGGTCGTGTGGACCGGAGAGCGGACAGACCTCCCAGCGGTAGACCGGGAAAGCCTTCTGTCCCTGTCCCAGCTTGCCTGGCCATTAGTACACATAGAGAGCTGCCAGGCGCCGCAAGAAGAATTCAGCCACGCTTCTGGCATCTCCGGCATGGAGCTACACCCGGCCTCCTAAGTGAAGTGGACCTGAAAGCCCCATGCTCTCGTCTCACCTCTGTCCGTCACCTAGAAGGAAGAGGGCAGGCGCCGGGAACGCTCTACTGCCACCCCAGCACTGCCCAACATGAGGGGACCATGGTGCTGGAGGAAAAGAATGGACCCCTAGACCAGTGTTTCCCAACCGGTGTTCCGCGGCACACTAGTGTGCCGCCGGACGTTGCCTAGTGTGCCGTGGGAGGGAGGCGGGCGAGTCGGGCTAATCCTCCGACGAGCTCCACCTCCAGACCCATTGCTCAAATCCTTTAACCCAGGAGGGCGGGGAGGGGGGGAGAGAAAGAGAAAAAAGAAAGGGTGGAAAAAAAGAAGGGGAAGAGAAAATATTTTTTTAAAAAAAGGAAAGAGAGGGAAAAAAGCGAGGGATGGAGGAAGGGGAATAAACAGAAGGGGAGGACAATGAAGAGGGGCGGGGCTTGGCAGGCAGCAGATAACTGGGGAGGGGGGCGCGGCTGGCGGCGGCTCAAGGCAGGAAGGGAGGAGCTGCCTCGCGGAGAGTCTTGGGCTGCAGAGATTTCCCGTTCAGGAGCGCGGGAGGCCACGCCGTGGATGGGAATCTCCTCCTCCTCTTCCTCCTCCTCCTCCAGGAGAGAGGGTGGTCCGCCCCACCGAGTCGGGCCTGCTCAAGCGTGGGAGCCTATAGTTAGAGCTCAGCTCCTTTTCTTGCCTTCCCCGCCCCCCCACGGAGCACATTTTCCTCGCCCCCCCAACCCCCGCATGTAGAATAGAAGCCCTCCAGCCTCCACGGTGCACAAACTCTCCCCTCTGCAACGAAGCGCTTTGTTGCATATCTTTGGTGAGGTTTTTAGGCAGTCTTGGTGCACCTTAAATCAGCGCTAATTGCGCCTGGACGCAGTATTTACTTCCGAGTAGGCCCCCTTCTCCCCCCCCCCCGGTAGCACCTGACGTTGCTATTCGTATCATCAGGTTTGTTTGTTGATAATTTAATTGTTTTAAAAGCATCATGCTAAAGAGCTCTCTCCCACCCCCAGACCCTTGGGCAAAACAGAAACACACACATACACAAACACAGAGATTGAGCCCTGCAGGTTTTATGAAATGAATGGATTCTGAATGCCTGTTTCAGTGGCTTGTCCGCCTTAGGCTGCTGGGCCAGACACCTGTTACACGGTGCAGTCCGTAAGCTGTGAGCGCTGCTACCTGCCGCCGAGACCACGTAACGACAGTCTTGAAAGACCTACATTGGCTCCCAGTACCTTTCCGAGCACAATTCAAAGTGTTGGTGCTGACCTTTAAAGCCCTAAGCGATTTCGGTCCAGTATACCTGAAGTAGCATCTCCGCCACCATCGTTCAGCCCAGACACTGAGATCCAGTGCCAAGGGCCTTCTGGCAATTCCCTCACTGTGAAAAGTGAGGTTACAGGGAACCAGGCAGAGGGCCTTCTCGGTAGTGGCGCCCGCCCTGTGGAATGCCCTCCTATCAGATGTCAAAGAGATAACCATTACCTTCTATGCTGTTACTATTTTTTTATTATTTTTTTTACATAAGTAAAAAGTGACCTTTCCCCATCTGGCATGGTGGTGTGCCTCGAGATTTTTTTCATGAAACAAGTGTGCCTTTGCCCAAAAAAGGTTGGGAAACACTGCCCTAGACACTAGATCGCTGAGAAAGAGAAGGCTGCTTCTGGAATAAAATGGGTGTAACCAAACTCCAACATCATGCTGGCTGAGTCAAAATAAATAGTAGTGCAGCGCAGCTCCTAAACCAAGGGACAGGCTCCTGCCAGGTCTACCTGGGGGAAGGGAAGGCAGGCAGGCACTCCGGGTAGCCCCCGCCCGACTCCACTCCCTGACCCTGAGTGCCGCGGCCTCAGGTTGTGAGCTCCGTGCCTGGTACAGCATGGCCGAGACAGGTGAGCTTGGGGCGCTGGAGGTCGGAAATCCAACAGGCGCAGAGCCCCCTACTCAGCCTTTTCCCCAATGTGGTGGAGGAGATGCCCCCTGGCACGGTTCTTATAATTCCGTATCAATATCACATAATACGTTTCTAAACTGCAGGATGTATTGTATCAGATAATTATTATTGATTTCTAGACCACTGACCCGCCTGGTAGGGTCGGCGTAAAGAAATACCATCCTGATCATTCTTATCATGACATTTACTGGTGCCTTGCTTCCCGTCCCCCATTGGGGACTGATAAAAACGAGAGCGGCTGAGACCAGATGGCAAACCGCAATCCTCGCCGGGTCAGACTAGATGACCCCCAGGCCCCTCACCCTTCCCCTGCAGGACTCAACGGGAGCTTCACATTGGAGATGAGCCATGGCGAAGCTCCGCCTCGTCCTCTGGCGCCTGGCGCCCCCTGCTGGCCTCCACCAGAAGAGTCCCGTGTGCTTTCCAGGTGGGTCTTGGGCTCCTCGCTCTCCCTGGCCAGCTCCTTCTCCAGAGCATGTCAAGAGCGCTGCCTCCCTCTCCACAGGTGACCTTCTCCTCAGTGGCGAGCGTGGCGCTGGATGATGTGCAGTTCAGGAACTGTGGCCCCCAAAGTAAGGCTTTCTTTTCCGCCTCCCCCAAACCCAGCCAAGCAGATAGACTGCCTCTGGGCTTGGAGGCTCCCCATTCACCGTCCCAACGTTTCCAGGTCCCCGGAGCTGTGCCCCAGATGAGCGCCCATGCCTGCCAAGCGGCTGCGTGGCCCCTGCCCGCCATTGTGATGGCACAGAGGACTGTGGCGATGGCGGCGAAGAGGAAAAGAATGGACCCCTAGATGACCCCCAGGCCCCTCACCCTTCCCCTGCAGGACTCAACGGGAGCTTCACATTGGAGCTGAGCCATGGCGGCCACATTGTCCCCCTGTGGTGAAGCTTTGCCTCGTCCTCTGGCGCCCCCTGCTGGCCTCCACCAGAAGAGTCCCGTGTGCTTTCCAGGTGGGTCTTGGGCTCCTCGCTCTCCCTGGCCAGCTCCTTCTCCAGAGCATGTCAAGAGCGCTGCCTCCCTCTCCACAGGTGACCTTCTCCTCAGTGGCGAGCGTGGCGCTGGATGATGTGCAGTTCAGGAACTGTGGCCCCCAAAGTAAGGCTTTCTTTTCCGCCTCCCCCAAACCCAGCCAAGCAGATAGACTGCCTCTGGGCTTGGAGGCTCCCCATTCACCGTCCCAACATTTCCAGGTCCCCGGAGCTGTGCCCCAGACGAGCGCCCATGCCTGCCAAGCGGCTGCATGGCCCCTGCCCGCCATTGTGATGGCACAGAGGACTGTGGCGATGGCGGCGACGAACGGGGTTGCAGTGAGCAGCCGGGGGGGCATTCGAGGCTGGGGGGATGTGGGCACCATTGGAAGGGGGAGGGCAGAAAAGGCACCCCTGGGACCCCCCCACCTGCCTTTCTCCCCCAGAGACCTTCCTCTCATGCTTATTTGAGGACGGCTGGTGCAGGTGGGCAGCGGATGCCAACCAGAACCTCTCCTGGGCGAGAAACTGCAGCTCCCAGGCACCACCGTCCCCAGCCTGCCCCACCCGTGACCAGACCACCAACATGCCGGAAGGTGGGTGCTGGTTGTTAATATGTAGAGGATACCAGCCAGGCTGAACCTTTCCGTAAAGTGTCTTACCAATTTGGGGCATGTGCAGAGTTCAGCACTGGGTGCTTTCTCACTCCAGCTGGTAGACATGACAGCTGACAGCCTTCAGTTCTCCACTGGGTAAACTGAACAGCTTTGTGGTCTAGTTGGTAGGTGGTCTACCTGAAGGGGATCAAAAACCCAGTCTACCCAGAGCCAAAGGCTGCCTGGTAGACCCAGCTGAGGAGTGGGGCTACCACCCAGTCAACGGACCAGAGGTCCCAAGGTGCCCCAGTCTACCAACTGGGCTGAGGGCCATCTCCCTGCTGTAGAGGCTGCCCAGTCTGCTGGGCATGGCAGTGAGCACGACAGGCAGAGATGACGCTGTGGGTAAAAGCCTCAGCGCCTAGGGCTTGCCGATCGAAAGGTCGGCGGTTCGAATCCCCGCGGTGGGGTGCACTCCCGTTGCTCGGTCCCAGCGCCTGCCAACCTAGCAGTTCGAAAGCACCCCCGGGTGCAAGTAGATAAATAGGTACTGCTTACTGGCGGGAAGGTAAACGGCTTTCCGTGTGCTGCGCTGGCTCACCAGATGCAGCTTTGTCACGCTGGCCACGTGACCCAGAAGTGTCTCCGGACAGCGCTGGCCCCCGGCCTCTTGAGTGAGATGGGCGCACAATCCCCGAGTCTGTCAAGACTGGCCCGTACGGGCAGGGGTACCTTTACCTTTACCTTTATACCAACAGGTCTCAGAACAGTTCACTCAGAGTGGATCTCTTACCACTCTGGTTGTTTCTGAGGAGCCTCTGCCACTCCCAGTCTCCCCTCCCCCACCAGCCAAGTTCCTGAGACTCTCTAGGCTATGAAATCATTACTTTCTCCTTCAGCTCAGGGGAAGAAGAGAAGAAAACCCTGCTATGGTGTTCTGAACTGCAGACCCAAAGCAGGTCTTGTGGGAGCGGTTGGGTGCAGGCGTACCACAGAAGGAAGTCAAACTCCAGAGTGATCAGTTCTAGTGCTTTATTAAAAGCTTCAATACAGCAAATCAGTCTGCCAGGCCTCCCACCCTTTACAGTTGCAGGACAGACACCTCAGCAAGGAGTTGGCTTGTCTGCATCCAAGCAAACGTTCATGCATCTTTGTACACAAAGCAGCATTCTTCACTTCGGCCAGGACTTCCCATCACTCCACTTGACCAGATGGGGGCATAGGTGGCAAATACCAAAGTCTTACAGCTAGCTCCTCTTTCTGGACTCCATGCACCCGAAGCCCCCAGTTAAGGATAGCATCAAAACAAGCCAATTAGCTTATAGGAGCTCATCACTACAACAACTACCTATTAATTGTGGGGTTACCTTGACTACCAAAATGGTGTTTGCAGAGCTTCCAGAACAGTTCACCTTTGGTTCAACACAACCCACCCCTTCTAGATCACCCTAACAATCTACACGCCCAATCTTCCGCAAGTTCCTCGGGGTCTAGAAGGAGTGAAGTTATGCGGTGAATCTGTTCCTCAGCTTGCAAGAAAAACCCACAACAGCAATGCAAAAATATGCAATGAAGCAATCTCAGTTATCATTGTAACAAAAATCACCAGTAGGTGGTGCCACCCCCTGCAAGTCCTTGGAACCACCTCTGGTCCTCCACGATTCATGTTCAAATCTGGCTACCTTGGCACAACCTTGATATAAAGCATGCACCATCTTATTTAGCTAGACTTACCTGAAATATATATTCTAATACACAAATCATTTTTATTTAACAACTTGAAACATCACAGAAAGTCTCCATGTCCATGTTCTGGTTATCTGCATGCAGATCCAACATTATATGAGTCACCGTTTGCTGCAAAACAATAAGTCCAATCACGGCAGAAACTTCTGCTGCCCCAGTGAGAATTCATGACCGCCAAGCTCCAGATCCACGTGAAGTACAGGAACATTCTGGCACAGGTATGGATACATCCAGCAGAGGAAACCTAGGACCAATCCCAATATCCACTCCAGTGGCAGCCTATTAATGAACAAACAAATCTTGGTTAGGTGCTCAGAGAATAACTTGCACCTAAATATTAGTAAGACAAAGGAGATGCTGTTGGACTTCCGGAGGAAGAGAGGGGAACCTGCCCCATTGTATATTGGGGGGGGGGGTGCTGTGTGGAGAGAGTCTCCTGCTTTAAATTCCTGGGAGTTTACCTTAGTGAGGACCTCACATGGAAAATCAAGATAACTCAGGTGGTCTACTAAACTTGGGCAGGAGATATAGAAGTATAATCAGTTGTACCAACAGGCTCAAAAATTGCTTCTATCCGTGGGCTGTTAGGCTGTTGAACGGAAAATAACATAGCAAAATTGACTTGTGAGGTGGTGTTTTGTTCGATAAGCACACAGAGTGTAACGAGATTGAGTGTTGGAGGGAGGAGGGAGGCTCATTTAATTTCATTGTACACAGGTTATATGATGACAATAAAGGTATTATTATTCTGGGTACATCATCACCTTGTCCGAGCTAGGCTCAGAACTTCAGTGGTGTGCAGTTGATCTTCTCCCAGGCTGGTAGGAAAATTATTGCAGAGCATGGAGGATCAGATTTACTTCTCATTTCACACACCCCCCCCAAGTGCTTGCACTCATTCCAGGGCTCACCCAGATCTTGGGGTTATTGTACCATAAGTGCCAATAGGCATCCAAAGCCCCAGTTCAGTGGGGACCACAGCAGGAGCTGTACCTATCAATCCTTTTCTCCAGACACAGAACCTTCTGAGGCTCATGTAGACAACTGTGCAGCAGGCTACACTTTCCACACTCAAAAAACACCCATCACCCCCTTAGCTTTTCCACAGGGGATCCCTTTCCAGTCTTCCAGTTGTTAGACAGCTGTCATGCATCTTCCAGAATGGAATGGAGCCCACCCCTTCAGGGTTTTGGATGACCCAGACAGAATTTGGATTTGCTGTTCCAGTAATCCTGAATTTCAGGAGCTTTGACTAGATGATTCCTGGTCTCTTACAACTCTACTATTCTATAATCCATTCATGCATTTTATGGTTCCAATGCATGATACCCGCTGCTAGGAAAAACAGCAGCTCCTTTGAAGAGCTGAGTATCCAACCTCACAGCCCTCACGCAGTGGTGGAGCATCTGGCACTATGTGGGCTTACCATCATTACCAGAAGTGCCTAATGGTCTCCCTGGAGAACGTCCCCAAAAGAAAGTGGTGGTCAATGCTAAAATGGCACTAAAGAGGTCAGGCAAATGGAAATAGCTTAGGATCCCATTCACCACTGAGAGAAGGATGGCAATCCAACCCCTTGAGAGGCTGCAAGGGAAATCTTGAGGAAGGGTTCCCTGAAACCCCAACACAGGGTGTTCAGACTACAGACCGTGGTCCTACCCTACTTTTACAACCAGCTGTCATTAGAGTTGGAGGGGTGCAAATGCTTACCTGCATGGACCACTGCTCAAGGACAAGTAGAACCTGGCTTGGTCTCCCGGCATCCAGACTTGTGGCGTAGTTTCACATCAAGGTAAATGATGAAGGTCCCTGTTTGCAATGCCTGAGATGGAGCATACGGAGCCTGCATAGAGAACACCTTCATAAATTGCCTTTAAGCAGGTCGGCGAGCAGTCCTTAGCTGGGAACTTCCTGGCAAAGGAACTGAAGGTAATGGAACATCACTTCAGAAACAGAGGAAACTTCCTGCATACAACAGGGGCCCTGAGTGAAAGATGGTTTGATGAAGCAGGGGAGCACATTGATGGTGGGGATTAGAAGAAGAATAAAAAACACCAAACCAAGAGGCATGGTTGCACGTTTTTTCTGTCAGGAAGGGATTACTTTAATTCCATAAAACTCTGGATCAATGTGCTCCCAATATGAAAATGTCTAGCCAGAGGCAGAAGACTTGACAGACTCTGCAGAGGTGGATGCCATACATCTGAGACCCTGAAGCAATACAAGGGTGTTACAGTAGTCTACAGTAGTCTACTGTGCAACAGAAAGTGCAAGTTACATGTAACTTCAGTAAGAATGCCTGGAGTGCCGTGCTCTTAAACTGAGCCATCCGGGCTCCCCTTTCCCTCACCTTCTTGCGCGCCTGAACCTGTCCGCGTTTTGCGTTCTAACACTTGCAAGCTCCATCCTCCAGCAGTTCCCTGACGCCGGCTGCGCTTCATTTCAGGCCAGTACTTGGCAGCCATAAACTTGCACCGTGTCCAATATCCTATAAAAAGCATTAATCGGAATACCTTGCAACATTTCATCAAAGAAAATTGAGACGCCCTATTCCATAATAATAATAGTAATAATTTTATTATTTATACCCTTCCCATCTGACTGGGCTGCCCCAGTCACCTTGGATAAAAATATAATAAAACATGAAACATTTAAAAAAACTTCCCTTCAGATGACTTCTGAAGTTGTAGAGTTACTTATCTCCTTGGCTTGGGGGGTGTCTAATAAAAATAAAAATAAATTATTTATACCCTGCCTATCTGGCTGGGCTTCCCCAGCCACTCTGGGCAGCTTCCAAAAAAATATTAATACGTCAAACATTAAAAGCTTCCCTAAACAGGGCTGCCTTCGGATGTCTTCTAAAAGTCTGGTAGTTGTTCTTCTCTTTGACATCTGGTGGGAGGGTGTTCCACAGGGCAGGTGCCACTACCGAGAAGGCCCTCTGCTTGCTTCCCTGTAACCTCACTTCTTGCAGGGAGGGAACCGCCAGAAGGCCCTCGGTGCTGGACCTCAGTGTCCGGGCAGAATGATGGGGGTGGAGACGCTCCTTCAGGTATACTGGGCCGAGGCCGTTTAGGGCTTTAAAGGTCAACACCAACACTTTGAATTGTGCTCAGAAACGTACAGGGAGCCAATGTAGCTCTTTCAATGTAACTTCATACATTATTATTATTGTTGTTGTTGTTTAGTCATTTAGTCGTGTCTGACTCTTCGTGACCCCCTGGACCAGAGCACGCCAGGCACTCCTGTCTTCCACTGCTTCCGGCAGTTTGGTCAGACTCATGTTTGTGGCTTCCCCTCCCCATCCAGCTTGGTTTCCCTAGCCACTCGGAAACCCGAACCCTATGGAAATAGGGATGTCAAGGTTGCAGGTTCGATCCCCGCACGGGACAGCTGCGTGGTCCTGCATCTTTCCTCAGGGCCAGCAAGACAGAGCTATTCCACCTGGCCTTTGGTTTGGACTCAGTGGGACCCTTATGTCTTCCCTCCCCTTACAGTTTCGATTTGTGGGCTACTTTTAAAATGAGGCTGCTTTTCAAATTGCATTTTAACCTGTATTTTAAATTGGTCCCTCCCCCCATTATGTTTCTATTGTAATTTTACCGGTGTTAGCCGCCCTGAGCCCGGCTCTGGCTGGGGAGGGTGGGGTATAAATAAAATGTATCATCATCATCATCATCACCACAGGGGGTTGGACTAGATGACCATCGGGTCCCTTCCGACTCTACTATTCTATGATTCTATAAAGTCAAGTGTTACCGGAAAAATCCGAGGGCGCGCTCGCACTCGAGTGCTAAAATCCACGGGTTAGGGGGCGCAAATTACTTGCCTTGCCCCGGGTGCTGACAACCCACGCTACGCCACTGCAAGAACTAACTTAGTTGGTCTTTAAGGTGCTACTGGAAGGAATTTTTTTTGTTTTGTAAAATTAATGAATGTTAGAAGAATGTTGGAATGAAGTTATATGGCTTTAGTAGAAATCTTATAAGAAATTAAGTATAAATAGATTAATAGAATATTAAAGGAAAAAATAAGGTTAGGATGTGTTAAGATAATTATAGGATAGAAAACAGAGGAAGATGGAAAGGAATTGCTGAAACAATTAACAGAAGTAGAATACAAAAAGGGAGGTGTGAGGAGGTCGTTGAAATAAGCGAATGAAAGATAAGATACTGAAATTGTTTGATGTGTTTTAAAATGTTCTTGTTTGGTTTTGTTAGTTTAATGTGTTAGTGTTATGTAGTGATTTTGTGTTGTATTGTATTGTTCTTTTTTTTGGTAGTGTTTAAATTGTTGGAAAAGTAATAAATATTATTTTCAAAAGAAAGAAAGAAATTGGAAAAACACAATAATACCCAACACGGAAGATTGGCAAATCCTAATAGTAGAATATCTGCAGCTAGCGAAAGCAACAGGAAGCGTAAGAGGCCAACCAAAACAAAAAGTCTGTAAGGATTTGGGGATCTTTAAAGAAAATTTAGAAAACTATGGAATAAAAGGAAACATCTTGGCAGAATTAGACTGATCCCTGTATTGTATAAATATAAGTTCGTAGGGAGGTAAAAAGAAATTATATAAGAAATATGTAACTGTGCGGTATAAAGTAATGGATAGATAAAGTACAGTGAGATTAATTGGAAGCCAGTTTTAAATTTCTTCTGTATAAGTTTTATAATTGTGTTCAGTATCAGGAGTAAATATGATGATAATTATATTAATCTTCTTGTATCTTCTAGTGTGGTGGTTTGTTTGATTTTTCTGTTATTTGTCTGTATGATTGTGTTTGTTTACTTGTATGTACGTCTGTTCTCATAAATGTATTTATTTTAAATTAATAAAGATATATTCAAAATAAAAAAATAATAAAACTACGGCTTCCGTTAATGCTTGTTTATGATCATCCAGGAAAATGCCCAGGCTTGCATGGGACTGCTAGTAAAAAATATTCCGTACTTCTGCGGATAATCAGAAGTAATGTCTGAGCGGCGTGGCACCCCAATGATGATTTAAAAAATAAAAAAGGAAGCTGATGATCTGTGATGTTATACTGATCGATCTTTGCAGTCTTTTCCACGTGCCTATCCATAGCTCCTCATGGTAAGAGTTGGGCAACGTCTTTAGGCGGCAACATCTTTAGGCGGCTAACAGGGAAGGCTTATCTGAGACTCTGGGTCCTTGCCAGAGAGGTTCAGCTCATCCTCACCCAGATCCCAAGTGGATATGAATCGTTGCAATGCAGAGAGAGGTGGCGGGTCATCTGACTGAACCACCCGGGTGAGGAGCAGCTCCCGTGCTGCTGGGCCTGGTGTAGTTCCTGCGGTGGAAATCCCAGTTTTCGTATGCAAACACCCAGATTGCGAGAGAGCCTTTAACACCAAGACCGGGCGTGGTGTCCATCACCGACGAGCCCACCCAGATTGGTATGATGCGCATCAGAACACGCATCAGGTGAAAAGGAGATGGACCCCTGAGGGTCTAGCCTGCTGGCTAGTGAGGAGGCTAGGCTCCTAACCTCGGGGGCACGCCATATGAACCTAGCCCTGATGGAAAAATTCCCAGAAAGAACAGCGGAGGCTATAAAAGCCCATAGGCACCACACACTACAAAACACAGACCTTCTAGACCTGGAAGGACATTACAACAGTTATGGCTGGCATGCCTGCTTAGGTTATGATAAAGATCCAGAAAAAAATAATAATGGTATTATAAGGAAACCTCTCTATATGGTTTGGGAAAATACAAAGATTTATTTGAACCTAAAACTCTGTGGTGGATATCTCCCCTTGAAGCACTAGCAGTGAAGAAGAAAAAATATGGAAGGAAGAGGAAGGAAAAAACTTTGAAGAAATTAGAGAACATCTGTCAGGTTGATTAAAATATCACCAACTTTACGAGATATTTAAACTAGACGAAAGAAATGGTTTTGCAATGGAACCCTCTACATTGGAAAAAGAACTGATCAACTCTAAATCCTCTAAAATCTGTAATGGTCAAGTGGGCTCAAGATTTTGGCTATAGTATCCCAATGAAAGCCTGGGAAAATCTCTGAAGTTCACCGCATGCTACACCTTGAAAGAAAATTTTATGTAGATTCAATTCCGCTGGTACTTAACACCACTAAAATTATCCAAAATGTCTAAACATTTCAAGTAAATGCTGGGGATGTGGGGAAGCGGAAGGCTCAATGTTACATATGTGGTGGACCTGTAAGAAAATGAAGGAAATTTGCAATGTAATTTATAATGAACTCAAAAGAATTATTAAGGTATCCTTCATTTTAAAAAATGGAGGCTTTCCTCCCGGGGATATTAGGCCCAGACATACCTGTGGGCGAACAGGTGGACCTGCGGAGGGCTCATGCTCAGGAAGTCCACTACTACACCGGGCAACAGTAATCTCCTGGAGTTGGTTAAAGAGCGCTACGAAGTGATAAAAAGAGAGAGGAGGCTTCACGGTCCCTGATCTAGAGTTATATCATGCAGCTGCAGCACTACTATGGATTAAAGATTGGATAACATTAAGAGATTTTGATGTATTAGATTTGGAGGGATATGATAATCGGTATGGGTGGCATGCCTATTTAATATATGAGAAGGTAAAGGTCCACAGGGGCTTCCTGAATCATTTAATAAGGAAACCATTATATAAGATCCGATCAGAATATAAAGAAATACTGGAACCCAAGAACCCCCTGTGGACCTCACTTACAGAAGCACAGGCAGTTAAGAAAAAGAATATGGAAGGGGAATGGGCCACATACTGATTATTATTAGAAGGACAACAGGATGAACCTATACTGAAAAAAATATGAAGAAATTAAAGGGCATTTAACAGACTGGCTGCAATATTTTCAAAAACATCAAAGAGTAAGCATTGATAAAAAAAGTAGGACTTGCAAAAGAAACATCAAAATTTGAAAAAATAATAGATACAAAGTAAAGGAAAATATATCTCATAAAAAGATAAGAGTGCTACCAAGTGGAAGACCTGAGAACCACATCTGCAACGCTCTCCTGCAGAGGGGTGTGGAGTGATCCCTTGGCAGAGGAGCAGAGTATTGTCTGGAAGCAAGACCTTAAGGTTCTCTCATCATGAGTGGTGATTGGAGGCATTTATGCTCATTCCATCTTTAACAAAACAACAGCCTCCCTCGGTGCTGGGGTGTGAGCACCCAGGAAATGGCCCAGGTGTAGCACGGGACTGCTAGAAAATAATCCATATATCTACGGATAAACAGGCGAGATTCCCACTGTCCCCGCAATGTCTGAGGGGTGTGGTGCCCGGATGATGACAAAAAGAGAGCCAAATGCCTCATCTAGTGACACACATGAATGGATGAACGAGATTCCCACTGTCCCCACCTATCTAGTGAAACCACAGCCAAGGGAACGGGCTTGGCGGAATCAGCAGGGAAAGACATGAGGTGTGGAATAAGTGGGAGGCCCGCCTGTTTTTCACTTCCCCGGTGAGGTGGGAGGGGGGGATGCTGCCTAGTGGCCCACTTTGGGTAAACTAGGAGGGGAAGCACAGCCAGAAGGAAACCGGGCACTCCCCTCTTGGTATGAAGTCTTGATGCACATAGTGAGCAGGTGGGCTTAGACAGTGATATGGCTCGCTGCGGGCGGTGCCCGCCCTCGCCTCCCCCCGCACGGCTAGCCCTCCCCCCGCACAGCCCCACCCCCGCGTGCACAGCAGGTGCACCTAAATCCGCCTCTGCGCACACATCCTCTCACCGCCACCTTTACCCTGGACGGAACCGTTCGCCCGCCTCCTAAAGCGGGAGCCGGACCTCTTTCTACTTCGGGAGGAACAATCTGCACATGCCCAGAGGCACTCTGATAATTGTATTTCAAAAATTATAGCTTTGCACCGCATAGGGCTGTGGGAGAGGCTGTTGCCCCAGCTGCAAGCGGGGCGCGGGTGTTATTATACGCTGCCCCTCCGTATCCTTCCAGCAGGGTCTGGAGTGTGCTTGGAACAAGCTCGGGTGCTGCCCCGCCTCCCCTGCCGACGCCCTTTCCCCGGCTCCAGTAGCTCCACCCCGAGAGGACACCTACCTTCCTTCCTTCCTTCCTTCCTTCCTTCCTTCCTTCCTTCCTTCCTTCCTTCCTTCCTTCCTTCCTGCCTTCCTTCCTTCCTGCCTTCCTGCCTTCCTGCCTGCCTTCCTGCCTTCCTTCCTTCCTTCCTTCCTTCCTTCCTTCCTTCCTTCCTTCCTTCCTTCCTTCCCTCCCTCCCTCCCTCCCTCCCTCCCCCTCTCACGCGCGCCCTGCTGCCCATTCATTCCCTCGCCGGCTGCGCAAGCAGCAAGAAGAGGCGCCGCGCGCGCAAGTTCTCCGACTCGAGGGGACACACGGACCAGATTTTGCGGGGGGCCCTCGCCTGCGCCCCTGGCGGGGGCCTTCCTCACCACCCCCTACCTATAGCCCTGGGCACGACCCAAGCGCCCCACGCCGGGCCCCCCTCAAAACCAGGGCCAGCAGCCAACATACTACACCCCCTGGGTGTGTGCTTTCTTACGTTCAGATCTCTGACCCCCTGCTGCTTTTGGTGGGATGGGCGAGAGAAGAGAAATTAGACATTGAGGACTCAAACCAGACAGATGTAAATAACCCTGTGCTGTGGCAAAGGAAGTGAAACAATTCCTTATATTCCTGGGAAAGGACTTGCAGGATATAACAACTTTTAAAGACTTTAAACACACGCTGCACACACACAAACCCTTTAAAAATAATTACGGTTTTCCCAGTCACCCTAGATATTTAACAGAACATTAAGAAAACAGGGTAAGTTAGGCAAAAGGCAGCCAGGTATTTTAAAGTGATTATTCCAAGCCCACAAAACCTTTGTAACCAGTCTGCCACCATACAAATATGCAAACACACCCAACTGGGAGAGGACACCCAATTGCAGGTGCGCACACCATGCAACAGTTAAAACAGGGACGCGAGGAGGAGAGTAAGCGTTTTCCCTGCGCAATGCAGCTCCCCGTCAAGCACTGTCCTGTCCTGTCCGGCTGCATTGGGATTGCAATCGGAGGACACTTTCTACTTGGCAAGAAACATTTCTTCAGCTGACATGGAACCCAAGATGACTACAAATGTATTATTTCCTGAAATGAGTACCGCAACAAAATTGAAAGGAACCTCCTTGAAGGAAACTTACTTGGGAGTAAGTTTACCCATCAAAACTCAAAGGATTTCAAAACTCAAAGAGGGGTGGCAAAAAGGATCAAAGAGACTTTTAAAAAGCTATGTTAAAAGGAAACCTGACAGTCTTGGTATGGGCATAGCAAAGAAAGCGGGCTAAATTACCTGGGGGGTTTTGTTTTTCCTTTTAAAAAAAATATGAAGCAAGCTTGCCTTTAAAACTGCACATTTAAGATAAGCAGCAGCAGCTGAAGTCAGGATGTTACCTTTAAAGCCAAATTAAACTCAGGAAAACTTGCCAAGCTCCAAAACTTGGCAAAAGTTTTTCTTAACATTTCTAAACCTTAAGAGTGCAAATCCGGAGTTAACCGAAGCCTCTGGAAACTCCTCCTACTATTAACAAGCACAGTGTAAAATAATATATACTGCCATTTAATAACAAATGTGTTGAGCTTTGTGTGTGTGCGTGCAAATGTGCGTGGAGTGTGCATGTACCAAAATAAAGAGCCGAGGTTCCCACGTGCGAGCACTCTGGGTTTAGTCAGTCAACCAGCTGCAAATCCACCTTGTCCAGCCCACATTTGTATTTATAGCCCACCTCTTCTCCAAGGAGCTAAAGGTGGTGTAAAGTGAAAGAAAAGCTGGGTTGTTTTTTTTAACTAAAGAAACAACCCTGAACCTGATTTTTAAATCCTTTCTCTTTTTCTCCCTCCAAAAGGGGTGCTGTCACAGTTAGCATTTGGTGCAGGCGGGGGCAAAATACGAAAGTCCCAGAAGTTCCAACGCCTCCCTC
Source organism: Podarcis muralis (assembly GCF_964188315.1). Lineage (NCBI taxonomy): Eukaryota > Metazoa > Chordata > Lepidosauria > Squamata > Lacertidae > Podarcis > Podarcis muralis. The sequence continues at coordinate 55,659,065 of NC_135668.1, forward strand.
CCCCCCCCCCAGCACCTGTCCTGGATCTGGCTGCTCTTGGCTGAACTCGCCCCCTCTTCTCCCTTGTTTCCTCTCAGTATGCGACAGTCCCTCCGCACACCTCGCTCCAGCCCTTTCTGCGCCACCTTCGCCTCGCACGCATTGCACGCCTCCTTGGTCTTCATCACGCTCCTCACAGCTGCCTGTCCTTAAGTAGGGGAGGCTATTAGGGCAGGTTCCAATCTGAATCAGTTACAGGTGCAGGGATAATGTGCTCTGTACTTCCAGCCCTATCTTGCCTGGCTAGGCACAGCTGTGAGCGTTTCCTCGGGCATTCCCCACCCGTGTTTAATTCCCTCCAGGCTGCTGATCAAAGTGCACACAGCTGCTGGCAGGGAAATTAGGCTTTCTTCCATGGGTCAAAGACTCGATTCGGCACCGCCCCCGCCCCGCCCCTGTGAGCTCACAAGCACTCACACGCACAAGAAGCTCCACACGTTTGTTCTTAAAGGGCATTAAAAATAGGCATATTATTTGAATACAAGGTTTTGTTTGTATCTGATATTTCACTGATTCCCAACATAATTTACACAACAAAAAATGCAACATAACATATAACTGCAAGGGGGGAAACTGGGGAAGAAAACTTTTTTACAGTATTAGGAGATGTAATGTATATCAATTTATTACATTATTATTTTTTTGCTGCAGGTTAGCTGTGAGATAAATCAATTACAGTTATATATGAAAGGCCAGAGTCAGGCTCACTGAGGACCGGGCAGTGCAGAGGGAGATAAAAATACAAAAGGACAGAATACATGATGTCCCAGACATGACAACAACACCATAAGGCTTCACGCCAACCAGATATTCCTGTTCACTTCAGGCATTAAGTCGCTTAATTTACTGTATTATTAACCGTTCCTCATTGCTCCACCACCAGGACCTGGGGTCTAAGTCCATGTCTTCTCTGTCTGGTGGGGGAAGGGACGACTCCTGGGCAGGAGGCTCCCCCCACTCCTCATCCAGCCGGTCCCGGACATGGACTTCCCAGCCTCCTGCTCGCTGCTGCCTCTTCTGCTGATCCATGACAGGTGCTCTGTTTAGGGACTTACCAAAGGAATCCTGCAAATGGAGATATTACTAGAGCCTGACATGCTTGTATGTTTGGTGGCATTTTATGCATTGTGACTTGCTATCATTTTTATTGATTATAGCTTAGTAATTCTTTACTGTAATTGTTAAGTGTAAACTGATTATTATGCGCAGATATTTAATTTTACTATTCTCATGGATTATTGAGTACTCAGTATTATTGAATATTGCTTTACTTGGTATGTTGTTTATTTTAAAGTTATGTTTTTCTTGTGACTTTTTTTGGTATTGGATCACATTGTTCTTAGGGGTGTGATCTTTGTCAGGGAAGGGCCCATCCTTGGCCTGCAGAAGGTCCCAGGTTGTGTCTGGCAGCATCTCCAGGTAGAGCTGGGAACATGCCTGGTCTGGAATCCTGGGGGGTTGCTGCCAGCCAGTGTAGACAATACAGTTTCCTAGGCAACTTCTGAGATGCTAGGATCTTGCACCATTGAAAGTTCAGTCTCCAGCCACAGCAGATTCCAAGAAGCAAAGCAGAAGGAAATACACCCCTCCCTCTGCTCCCGGGGGCTCCAAATGCACTTCCGCGGATTCGTTATTAATTTGCTCCCTTTTGTTTTAATGAAGGTGAAGCGCTTGCTGCAAAGTGCTTTCAGAGCCATCGGCTGCAAAGGAGCAAGCCGGAATTATTCGCTGTGATCCTTTTACTCTTCCCTCCCCGCCCCTCCGCCCCCCCCCCCCCCAGTCTATGGCTACGAAATTCCATATCGCCCTCTGCTGGCCAGTTCAAGAAGGCTCCAAAGCTCACCCCCAATAAGGGACTTTCTGAGATCAGAATGCGTCGAAATTAAGATAAGGGGGGGGGGGGGGAGGGAGGCACTAAAATGCAGCTTTCCAAAGATATTAAAGGAGCCCAAACACGTTTTTCATTCATGCAATAAGTGTTCCCCGCACGATCCAGAGACTCGAAGAATTGCTTTAGTTTCATGCTGCATTTGTTGTTTCTCAGCGGTCAAGCAGAGGTCTCTGTTGCTGCTGGAGAAAGGCAGTTCCCCAATCTTCTCTCCACCCCCAGCTCATGTGCCTGTTGCTATGTACGGAGTGGTACGTGGGGAAGGCTATGAGAATGTTATCAGACTCTACTGAATAGGCCTCGTTGCAGTCGGTGGCGAGCAACGCGCAACGGCCCCAGTGAGCCGACTGACTGGTGCGATCCTGATGCTCTAACCTCGAAGGCTGATGGTGATGTTAAGGCTGGAAGGAAAAGGTTAACACTGGGCACACATCTACTGAACCACCTTATATCCCTCCCTCCCTCCCTGTCTTCTGTGGAGGGATTTCAGATCATAATTCCTGCTGGTGGTGGTTCAAATACGAGTTTTCGCCCCAGGGCCTTGCATAGGTCCGGGCCAGGTAGATAATGTGCCCCCCCCTTTTTTATTACCCTGGGGATAACTGAAGTCTTAAAAATAAGTAAGTAAGTATATAAATAATTTTCACAAAAGTTATGCTGACAAATAATTTTATTTCAAGGCTTGAACCGTATCTGCATATAAAGACAAAATGGAAAATATAGATCAATATGCTGACCCACGCCCCCTTTGGAATCGGAGGCCCCGGCCAAGTGGCCCATATGGCCCCCCCTCTGTCTGGGCCTGCTTCGCCCCCAGTGTCAAGCAATGAACTTGCAGGCGTTTTGAAGTCCTGCTAGAAGGGATGCTGTCGGTCGGTCTAATGCGCCCGTTTATTCCCCCAAGTTGGTGGTGGGCGCATGTATCCCCCCCCCATTCCAGGATCCCACCTGTTACCACTTTCAGAGGAGCCTTCAAAAATAAAGACCTTCCTTATTAGAAGCCGGGGGTTTCCGGGGGCCCATAATGTTCTCAGCAGCCCTTCAAGGTCTCCCCGCTTTGCTGTGTCTTGGCAAATCCCGACAAGAGGGGAGGCGAGCGGGCAGGTGGGCAGGAAGCTGAGCTGAAGCCAGGAGTGAGATGAAGAAGGACGGGGGGGGGGCATCAACCCAAGGTTTAATCTGCTTGCCTCTCTCCTTCCCAAGCACTCTAGAAGACGGGTCTGGGGCTCCAGTGAATATCGGGAGCAAAAGGCAATCCTCCGATCTGGAAGTCCCATCCTTCCCTTCATGGGGAACCGGCGCTGTTACAGGTGCCTGCAATACTCGCTCCGCATTTGTAAGAAATAAATCTCCTCTGGATCTCCCTCCAAACACTCTAAAAACCAGCGGCGACAAAAAACATACCAGCAAGCTGAATATCTGGACAGGCTCGTCTAAACAAAATGATTTCAGCAGGCGCTTTCACTGTGCTCCTTTCGGCCCCTGCTGCTATTCAGATTGCTGGGGTGTTTTTTGTTCGTCGCTGGCTTTTAGTTTTTAAAACATAGTTTTTACTAATAATCTTACTGCTTTATTCTTTTTCCAAACTGCTTTGAGGTTTTCTACATGTACAGTAATGGAATAAATAAAATCAACCAATCTCCACAGAGTGGCCTTTGGTATAGCAGCGCCGGGCGGAAGGCAGGCAGCCAAGCAGCGTGGCTGTTCGATGCCTTCCAGGTAGACCGGGCAGGAGCCTGTTCCTTCGTTTAGGAGCGCTGCGCAGGCGGCAGGCAGGCAGGCAGGGCGGGGTGAATGTGGACACGAGGAGGCAGGCCGTTTCCTGCTTGCCTTCCAGGTAGACCGGGTAGGCGCCCCTCCCTTGGTTTAGCAGCGCCGTGCGCTAAGCAGGCAACCAAGCAGGGTGGCCTTCCGCTGCCTGCCTTCCAGGTAGACCGGGCAGGAGCCTGTACCTTTGTTTAGGAGCGCCAGGAAGGCGCCAGGCAGGTAAGCAAACCGAGGTCCGGCGCCCAGTAGAACGGCCAGCGGTTCCACTCCATACGCCAGGTAGTCCGCACAGCCGCGCTTTCCGGCAGGTAGACCGGGAAGTCCCACGATTTCGGAGGAAGACCGTGAAGACCATGCCTTTCCAGCCTCCCTCCGCCGACGAGTAGACCGGGCAGCGGCTCCAGGCCCGCCGACGAGTGGATTGGCGCCTCCCGGGTCCAAGGAGGGGAGACCGAGATGCCGTCTGTCCTCCGAGGTAGACCTGGAAGCCCCAGACCCTCAGGCGGGCAGGCTGGGGTGATCGGGGACGCATGGAGCCCACCGATCCTCCAGCGGGTCAACCGGAAAGCCTCCATTCCTCGGAGGTAGACCGGCAGGACCCAGCCCACACTTCCCCCCCCCCTCGGGCCGGTAGACCAGAGGGGAGCCGATGGCCGGGAAACCGTGCACCGCTTCCAACCCTCTCCCTTGGGGGTGTCCAGACCGGGGTGACCGTGGACGCGAGCAGCAGACTGGGCTTCGCCGGGTAGACCGGGAGGCTCCCCGTTCTCGGAAGGGGGCCGGTAAATCCCAGCCTACTCGGCGACTAGACCGTGGGACAGCGGTTCCTTTTGTCGCCGTCGGGTGGACCGAGGTCTACTGGATCCAAGGAGGGGCAGCCGGGAAGACTTCTGTCCTCCCAGGGAGACCGCGAAACCACAGCCTCCCCGGACGGCAGACCGGAATGCAGCGTTCGCAGGCGCGCCGCCGGGGAGACCGGGGCCCTCGCGTGTAGACTGGACGGTCGGCGGGCCTCTGGCTTATAGACCGGGGAGGACCAACCGCACCCGCCGGGGGGACCGCGAAGCCTTCCATGCATCCCTGCTTCCAACCCCGCCGTCAGCTTGAATGTCCGCGGGGACCGGGCAGCGGACAGACCTCCCTGTTACCATAAAGCACCAATGCTGCAGCAAGCAAAGGCTCCAGCAGCTCAGTCTGCTGCTTGTGGCTGGAAAGCTAGACAGGATGTTTGTAACTGTTGCCATGGAAACAAAGGGGCAGTCCATTCTGTACTGAGCACCGGATGTTAGCTCAGTGTGTGTGTGTCATATGACCTGTACTGGAAGTACTTGTGTGGAGTTTCTTCTTGCTGTTGTTGAGTGCAGACATGTTTCTCTGTACTGATATGAGAGACAGAAAATAAAAGATGTAAATAGTTTTTCTGTCTGCTTCTTTCCCCTCCCTGGGGGACACCAAAGGGGAGAGAGGAAGAACGGTGTGTTCCTCTCACACATCTGAGAAGAATCGCCGAGACCTCGCCTGCTTATCAGCAGAGGGAGACGCGGGGAGGTCGACAAGGAATATCTGCCGGTGCCTACGCTGTGGCACATTCCTCTGACCCGGGCAGAATTCCAACAGTGGCAGCCTTCGGATGGTTGCGATTCATCGGACATCTGCATGAGAGGCTGGTGAATCCTCCTCTGCTCCATGGAAGCCTGTTGTGAGAGGCTGATTCTCTGCAGCCAGAAGCTGACCAGAAGAAGCTGACAGCCAAGCCGATGCCCAAGGTATGAGATTTTATAAGGGCTTAAAAGTGTGAATGCAGATTGATTCATTCTCTGCTTCACGGAGAGCGTGTGTGGGAAAGCAGCTCCAACCTAGAAGAGGCCTGCATGCCAAGCATTTTTGTGGTTTCCTGTCCGAGGAAAGATATGCACTGTTGCTAAGCGACGTCCTTCAGTGAAGGAGGACTGGAAAGTTACTCGAGAGGGCTGGACGGTCAGTCTATGCCTCAGAGAGGCGAAAACAAAGTTTTGTTATGACTAGGTCCTCACGAACTGGTGGAAGGGACTTTCCAACGCAGCCAGTGTCAGAGCTGCCAGGTGCAAAGGAAGTAAACAAGCCAGCTATTGGATTTTAGAGGCTTGTGTTTTAGAGTCAATGCAAGGACTCAAAATGGATGCTAAGAAGGGGGGAGGCCTGCCTTCTCCACCCCTCCTGACCAATGACAATTATTCATCTTGGTCTGTAAAGATGAAGGCCCTGTTGCAGAATCAGAGACTGTTTGGGGTGATTGAGAACCCCATTCCTGCAGCACCAACGCGTGCTTGGGAGTCACAGGATGTGAAGGCTAGGACTGCTATAATTCTGTGCGTCTCAGATGATCAATTAGTGCATATTCAGCATTTGGAACATGCGCAAGAGGTTTGGGATACGCTGCGTACAACGCATCAGAGAGATGCCGGTTCTTCAGCGTTGCTGTATTTTGAGAAGTTGACCAATCTGAGATTAGCGCCTGATGGAGATGTTCAAGCGCACCTGACAGAAATGAAGTTTTTGCGTCAACAGATGGTGGAACGCAATTTTCGTCTACAGGAGGAAGTGTTTTGCTTCATGATGATAAACAGCCTGAATCGGACTTACAAATCCGTTGCCAGTCAGCTTGGTTCGCTACCGGCTCGAGACCTGACCGCGGAGAGAGTGTGTGCGGTGGTCCTGAACGAACACGACAGACTTGCTGCACTGGAAGTGAAGGACAGGGGGAGGCAAGAACAGAGTTCAAATCTTCCCACTGCTAATGCTACTGGAGAGCATGCTGTAGCATTGAGCGCCGTCAGATGCTATAATTGTGGACAGACTGGGCATCTACAGCGGAACTGTAGGAAGCCGCGACAGTCAAAAGGAGCCAAGAACAGCTCAGCAAAGCCTGAGGCATCAAGCAAAAGCCGTACCAAGTGCGAGGTGAAACCTGCAAAGGCGATGATGGCGAAAGGAACCACGCCAGATGTTGGGAACGCTTTCATAATCGATACGGGTGCAACGAAGCATCTCTGCCCACACAGACAACTGTTTTCGACGTTGAAGAAGCAAAGCTTCACTGTGAAACAAGCCAACGGTCAAGAACTGGAAGCGACCGGAATTGGAACTGTGTATCTTGAGAGTCTGAACTTGACTATAAGCGATGTTTACCTGGTTCCAGAACTGAGATTTAGTCTGCTGAGTGCTTCGCAGATTGCAAAGAAAGGACTAAAACTGTACTATGATGCTAAAAGATGCAAGATCTACAAAGATGGAGAACTGTTTCTTACTGCCAAAGAGAAAGATGGACTGTATTTGTTGACTTTTGATCAAAGTGATTACATGAAATGTAATTCTTTTGATTCTAACGAAATTTCTCTTGCAGGTATGACCAGAGTGAGCACCAGGAAGGTGACCAGCAAGGTCGACAGAGCTTTTCAGCGGGTGTATGCTGATGTGATTGGTCCTTTAGAACCATCTAGAGGTGGTGCAAAATATTACCTTTTGTGTGTTGATTGTTACACTAATTATTCTTGGGTTTATGTGATGAAGAAACCGCAAGAAACTTTAGAAAAGTTTCAGGAGTTTTGTGACAAGGTTAAAAGTATGCATGATGCTAACATTGATTGTCTTTTCACAGATGACAAGCCAATTTTTCTGTTACAGGATTTCCAGAAGTTCCTGGATGGAAAAGGGACAAGACACAAACTTGCTAGTTCTGAAGAAGCATGGAAGAAATGTGTCTGTGTTAGGGTGAACAAAGAATTGCAAAAGGGAATGCATGCGCAATTGCTTAGTTCACATTTACCACATGAATATTGGGCCGAATCGCTAGCGTCCTATCTTCATGTGTGGTTGAGAAAAGTCTCAACAGAGTTGGGATGTTCTCCTTTTGAGAAGCTGTTCAATAGAAAACCTTCTGTTGCCTATTTTAAGGTTTTCGGGTCTCATGTGAGAACAGAAGCTCCAAGTGGGGTAAAGAATGCCAGAGGCATTTTTGTGGGTTATGAAAAAGGTCTCTATAGAGTAGTTTTGTCTGAATCTGGTCAGGTGATTCTCACAAAATTTCTAGAGAGTGCTCCTGAACAGGAGAGAGTGATTGTTCACGCATATCCCACAGAGGATTCTGATGATTCTGATGATGATGAGTTTGATCTTATTGAGTTCAGTGGTACTGATGATGACAGCGATAGCTCAGACAGCTCAGTTGTAACAGTCATTGAGAGGAAATCTCAAATAATGACTAGACCCTCAGAAGAGAAGGATGAACCACTGATTAAGCTTAGTACTGGTTCTCCAGAGAGTTCAAAGGCTGAACCAGAAAGCAGAGAAGAGAAGCAACTCTTACGTAGGTCTGAGAGAGCAACGAAGGGTGTACCACCCAAGAGGTATTCAGAGGAGTTTGCTAACCTAGCATATGTTGCTGTTGTAAACGATCAAGGACAGATTGAAGCTGTGTCTGAGTCAGAGACAAAGGCACAACAGAGAGTTGTTAACCAAGGTAATGTGAAGTCACACAACCAGAGAGGTACATTGGTTAAACCAGTGGCGGGTAGTTCCAAGGGTGGAGCTGAAACAACAGGGGAATGTTATAAGTATAACAACTGTTTGTTTTCTTCTCTGGATGACGCTTTGCTTGCAGCAAGCATTGATACTTTAGGGGGAGTATGTTACCATAAAGCACCAATGCTGCAGCAAGCAAAGGCTCCAGCAGCTCAGTCTGCTGCTTGTGGCTGGAAAGCCAGACAGGATGTTTGTAACTGTTGCCATGGAAACAAAGGGGCAGTCCATTCTGTACTGAGCACCGGATGTTAGCTCAGTGTGTGTGTGTCATATGACCTGTACTGGAAGTACTTGTGTGGAGTTTCTTCTTGCTGTTGTTGAGTGCAGACATGTTTCTCTGTACTGATATGAGAGACAGAAAATAAAAGATGTAAATAGTTTTTCTGTCTGCTTCTTTCCCCTCCCTGGGGGACACCAAAGGGGAGAGAGGAAGAACGGTGTGTTCCTCTCACACATCTGAGAAGAATCGCCGAGACCTCGCCTGCTTATCAGCAGAGGGAGACGCGGGGAGGTCGACAAGGAATATCTGCCGGTGCCTACGCTGTGGCACATTCCTCTGACCCGGGCAGAATTCCAACACTCCCCGCGGTAGACCGGGAAAGCCTCCCGTCCTCTGAAGGGGACCGCCACGGCCCAACTTGGTGAGGATTTTTTAAAAAAATGGAAGCTGATGATCTGTGGTGTTATACTGAAGGCAGGCAAGGAACGGCCGCCCTGCCCTGCGCCGACCACACGGGGGCGCTCCTTAAGAAAGGGAGGGGTGCCTAGCCGTGCTATTCAGATTGCTGGGGTGTTTTTTGTTCGTCGCTGGCTTTTAGTTTTTTAAAATGTTTTTTACTAATAATCTTACGGCTTTATCTTTTTACAAACTGCTTTGAGGTTTTCTGCAATCAAGCGGGGTATACACGTACAGTAATTGAATAAATAAAATTAACCAATCTCTAGAGTGGCGTCTCCTTTTATTTGTGGAATGGAAATTTACTCTGCACGTGCTCAGGGACACTTTCACCATGCTGGTGGGAGGGGCGGTCTGCCGAGTAGGAGCCAATTTCTGGGGCCGACGTCCCTTCGCCCCACAGTAAAATATTTGTGGGGGGCGTCCGTCCCAAAAAGTTGATGGTCATTCATTGCTGTTCAAATGGTGCGCGCGCGCCATGTCTTGTGATCTATTAGGCGGGGCGGGACTTACCTGTCCCCATGAGTAGCCAAGGAATCAAGAAAAGAAAAAAATGCTGAACTAACTGACCGAGTCGCAGATGATTCAGCCCCCCCCCAATATAAATCCTGGCCACGCCCATGCCTCCCCCCCTCCATATTTATTCAAGTTGGCACCCGTGGTCTGCAGTAGCCAGCAGGCTCCGTTGCCTCTTCCGCTTAGCCATCTCTTTTCCTCCATAGCCTCCTCTATCCCCGCCAGGGACTCGATTCAGAGAATAGCAGGAAAGTACCGGGCTTCTATTCCAATAGTGGGAGGCGAGGAGAGACCACGATTTCGAACAGCAAGAAGTGAAAGTTCTTGTTAGATTTTTTTAAGAAGAGAAAGCGTTGGTTACTAAACCGCTCCTTTCTCACAGCATCATTATAAAGTTGAGGTGTTGCAGAATGTAAATGCATTTAAATTGTGTTGGTTGGTTTATTGATTAATCAGTTAGATGTTGGGCAGTTAATCAATCGATTTGCTAATCTCTTGGCAGCCCTGAGGGCAAGGGAGGAACACAGAAGGAGCTGAAACTGGCAAGGACCAGATGTCCTAAGGCCCAGAACCTTTACGGAGAGGGGGGAGTCTGCACCCTCCGAAGCCATACACCCCCCCAACATGACAGGGAACCTTCCTCACCCAACTCCCTTCCGCTCTGCAGCTCCGCCTCCAGGTTTTTCTGCATCCCTAAAGATTCCCCCACCTGAAGGCACCTGTTTTCCCCAACCAGTTTGTCTCTTCTACCACCACCCCCGCCCCAAACCTCCTTTTCTGCCGACACTGCTGCTCCTACTTCCATCCCTTTAGGTCCTGCATTTCAGCGCCTCTCTCGGTGTCCCTCAGTCTCCACAGTTTCCTTCCTGACACCCCCTGGCCACGAGCGCAAGGGTCTGCAGAACTGCTTCCAGCAGCCCGGTGCTGCTTCTCACATGAAAGCATTGTTAAGCCGGGGCGGCCGAAAGTGAGACCCATGCATCGGGGGGCGAGAGGGGTCAGCTTGGTGTCCATTCCACTCTTTACAACTTGAGTTTCCGGTAACAAAAAAGAAATAGTCTCTGAGCATGCGAGGAGTCACGTCTGTGCTGGTTCCAAGGCAGCTTGAGTTCCAGCAGTTCCTTGCTTTAGCAGCACCCCCGTGCCTGCCTGCCAGCCTGCCTGCGTGCCTGCCTTCCCCCAGGTAGACCGGGCAGGAGCCTGTTTAGCACGGCCGGCCAGCAGGCAGGCCGTCCGCTGCCTGCCTCTCCACCCCCCCCCCCGCGGTAGACCGGCTAGGCACCCCTCCATCTCTTTAGGAGCGCCACCGTGTGGCCGGAGCAGGGCAGGGCGGCCGTTCCTTGCCTGCCTTCTCCCAGGTAGAGCGGGTAGGCGCCGGTTCCTTGCTTTAGGAGCCCCCTCGTGTGGCCAGCATGGTAAGGGCAGGGCAGCCTTCCTCCTCCTCCTCCTCCGTCGTATCCCTATTGTTGTCATTATCGTCCGTGCGTGCGTTCGTTCGGTCGAAATGGGGGATGCGTGTTTGTGTGCCGGCCTGCCTGCCTGCCCGCCCGCCTCCCTCTCTCTCTCTCCGTGATCTATTTTGAGTCTGTCTCTCTCCCCCACCTGGGGGGGCGGGGTGGTTTCTGGGTGTGCGTGTGTGCGCGTTGGAGTGATGTTTTGTGTCCATCTCTCTGTCCCTGTCTGTCTCTCCTGCACACAAGCACATGCTGTCTTTGAGTGTATGCTACTGTGAGAGAGAAATTTTGTGCCCTTCTCTCCCCCCCCCCGCAAACGAGTGTTTTTGTGTGTGTGAGAGAGAGATAGAGATTTTGTTTCTGCCTGCCCGCCTGCCTGCCTCTCTCTCTCTCTCTCAATCTCTCTCCCCCTCCCTCCCTCCGCAAACAATCAAGTGTGTGTGAGAGCGCACGAGCGCTTTTGTGCTTGTCTTTCTGTATCCCTTTTACAGATGGGTAGCCGTGTTGGTCTGCCATAGTCAAAACAAAAAATTTTTTTTCCTTCCAGTAGCACCTTAAAGACCAACTAAGTTAGTTCTTGGTATGAGCTTTCGTGTGCATGCACACTTCTTCAGATACTTTCAGTATCTGAAGAAGTGTGCATGCACACGAAAGCTCATACCAAGAACAAAATTTTGTTGTTTTTTCTGTATCCCTGTGTCTCTGCATGCTCCCCCTCCCGCAAAGGAACGCCCGCCCGCCAAGACTTTTCTCCCTTGCCGTCCCTGCAAGGACGAACGCACGCCTGCCCGCCCGCCCTCACCCGTCCCCTCCATCGCCTACCTGCTGCACTGCCGCCAAGCGGCAGTCTACAAAGTCACCGAGTTCTACGGCAGCTGTCGCCACAAACCCCACCCTGACGATGTCCTTACAGCGACTGGGTAGACCTGGAGGCGCCATAGGGGGCGCGGGCCGGTAGACCGGGAAGCCCTACACTCTAATAGGCAAGCCGCAGACCCCCCCGGCAGGTAGACCGGAGGGGCGCCAAGGGCAGGGAGACCGGGCAACGCTGCCAGCCCCCGGCGGGTAGACCGGGCTTCCCAAGGTCCGGCGCCCAGTAGACCGGGCAGCGGTTCCGCGCCGTATCCCAGATAGTCCGGCAGAGTCGCGCTTCAAGTTGGTCAGATCGGGAAGCAGGCCGGCCAGCAGACGTGGACCTGGAAGCCCCAGAACCTCCAGCGAGCAGGCATGCAGGGAGGCAGGCATGCAGGCGAGCAGGCAGGCCAACCGTCCCCTGCCTTCCTTCCAGATAGACCGGGCAGAAGCCTTTCCCTTTGTTTAGGAACGACGGGCAGGCTCCAGGGAGGCAGGCAGACCGGGAGGCAGCGGTCGCAGGCCCGCCGCCGGAAAAACCGGGACCCTCGCGTGTAGACTGGGCGGTCGGCGGGCGTCTGGCGGGAAGAGCGGGGAGGACCAACCACACCCGCCAGGGGAACCGGTAAGCCTTCCATCCGTCCGTCCGTCCTCCCAAGTGGAACGGAAAGCCCCAGGCGCCTCGGCCAGACGGAGAACGGCCGCTGCTTCCAGCCCCGCCGTCAGCTTGACTTTCAGAGGGGACCGGGCAGCGGACAAACCTCCCAGCGGTAGACCGGGAAAGCCTTCCGTCCCCGGAAGGGGACCGCCACGTCCCAGCTTTGCTGGCCAGTAGTGGACGCGAGGAGAGCCGCCAGCGGCTGCAGGAAGAACGGGCCACGCTGCCGGCCCCTCCGGCGGGGAGCTAGACCCGGCCTTCCCCCAGGAAAACGTCCAGCGCTTCCGCTCCTTCCTCCGGGAAGACCGGCCAAGCCACCGCCGCTTGCCGGCCGGTAGACCGGGTCCACCGGCAACCTCCCCTGGACCGGGCAGGGGCCAGACCCACACAGACGCCCGGAAGCCTGCCCTTCTCCGTCCTTCCTAGCCTCCGCCAACAGCTCTCGCCTCGCCTCCGTCCGTCACCCAGAAGCAGAGGGCGGGCGCCGGGAACAGTCTACCACCGACCCGGCGCCTGGGTAGACCGGCACGACCGGGGAGCCGCGGAGCCTCTTGCCGGAGTGAGCTTGCTGCGTCTGGACGCCAGGGGCTTCCGAGACGCCGGCCTGTCGCGGCGCCGGCGCCCTGGCTCATGGGTAGACCGGCACGACCGGGGAGCCACGGAGCCTCTTGCCGGAGTGAGCCTTCCGCGTCTGGCCGCCAGGGGCTTCCGAGACGCCGGTCTCTCGCGGCGCCGGCGCCGGTGCCCGAGACGCCGTCCGCTCTCGCCGGGCAAGGACGGCATGCGCGCGGAGATTTCTGGCGACAGGGTTTTCAGGACCCTCTGGAGAACCGCAGACGACCCAACCGCGCTCCCCGGCCAGTGTGGACCCACGGCGGGGGCAGGCGCGGCGTCTGACGCGGTACTTCTGGTTGAACCGAAGACGACCCAACCGCGCTCCCCGGCCAGTGTAGACCCACGGCGGGGGTAGGCGCGGCGTCCGACGCGGTTCTTCCGGGGGGAACCGAAGACGACCCAACCGCGCTCCACGGCCAGTGTAGACCCATGGCGCGGGGCAGGCGCGGCGTCCGACCCGGTTCCCTCGGAGCAGCGGTGAGCAGCCTCCTTCTCCGATCCCGTGCCACCGGCCTTTGGGTCTCTGCCGGGAGAGGGGCGGCGAGGTGGGAGAGCGGCTGGCGGCGGGCTGCGATCCCGGCTCCAGGACCTGCGACCCTCGAGCGGCCCCTGTGCTCCCGTGGCCGTGGCAGCGTTTCCCAGCTTCTCGCGGGAGTGAGGGTGGGGACTGCCCCGCGGTGGGGCGGACCCCGCGCTTGGTAGTGTGGACAGGGCCCACGTCGCTATCCGAGTCCGGGACCGGACGCATTCGGGATGGCACTCTGCGGGCCGGCCGGCGGTCGGTGTTCAGGCGGAGCGGCAGCCTCCCCTTCCCCGCGTCCGTCCGGCATTTGAGCGCCCGGCAGGTAGACCGGGCTTACCGAGGTCGAAATTGAAAGTGGACCGCCAGCGTTTCTCCGTGGAGCGGCGCCTCCCGAGCCCAAGGAGGGTAGACCGGTAAACCCTTTCTCCTCCGAGGTAGACCTGGAAGCCCTAGGCCCTGCGACGAGCAGGCAGGCAGGCACAGCCGTTCCTGCAAGTCGGTATACCGGGAAGCCTCCCGTTCTCTGAGGAAGACCAGCAAAGGGCCAGCTTATGACATCCCTGCGAGTAGAAGCGTCGGACAGCGGTTCCAGGGTCCTGTTCAGGTGGAGCGGCGCCTCTCGGCCCCAAGGAGGGCAGACCTAGAAGCCACAGCCCCTCCGCCTTGTAGACGGGTGTGAGGTGACCGAGGGAAGCGGTGAGTAGCCTTGGTAGACGTCAGGCCGACCGGGAAGCCTCTCGTTCTCGCAGGTAGACCGGCAGGACCCAGCCTCCACGGCAGTAGAGCCCAGGGCCGGGAGACCGGGCACCGCTGCCAGCCCCGGGCCAGACCGGGGTGACTGTGGACGCGAGAAGCAGACTGGGCCTTCGGTCGGTAGACCGGGAGTCCCCCTTGTTCTCTGAAGGGGCACGGCAAGGCCCATCCTCCCCACTCGGCAGACCGCGGTGACTCCGCTCGCAGGCCCTGCCGCCGCCGGGAGGACCGGGGCCCTCGCGAGTAGACCGGGCGGTCGGCGGGCCTCCGGCGGGTAGACCGGGGAGGACCGGGAAGCCCCAGCCGCCTCGTCCGGGCGAAGAACGGGGGGACCGGCAGCGGACAGACCTCCCAGCGGTAGACCGGGAAAGCCTTCCGTCCTCTGAAAGGGACCGCCACGTCCCAGCTTCCCTGGCCAGCAGTGGACGCGAGGAGAGCCGCCAGCGGCCGCAGGAAGAACGGGCCATGCTGCCGGCCCCTCCAACCGGCGGGGAGCTAGACCCGGCCGCCCCCTAGGAAAACGGCCAGCGCTTCCCCTCCTTCCGCCGAGAAGACCGGCCCACCCGCCACCGCTTGCCGGCCGGTAGACCGGGGCCACCGGCAACCTCTTGCCCCTGTACCGGGTAGGGGCTGGACCCACACAGCCGCCCGGAAGCCTGCCCTTCTCCGGCCTTCGCAGGCGCGGCGTCTGACGCGGTTCCCTCGGAGAAGCGGTGATCAGCCTCCTTCTCCGATCCCGTGCCACCGGCCTTCGGGTCTCTGCCGGGAGAGGGGCGGCGAGGTGGGAGAGCGGCTGGCGGCGGGCTGCGATCCCGGCTCCAGGACCTGCGACCCTCGAGCGGCCCCTGTGCTCCCGTGGCCGCGGCAGCGTTTCCCAGCTTCTCGCGGGAGTGAGGGTGGGGACTTCCCCGCGGTGGGGCGGACCCCGCGTTCGATAGTGGGGACAGGGCCCACGTCGCTATCCCCCTGTCCTTTCGGGCAGCGACAGTCGCGTCGGGGAGTGCCCTCCGCGGGCCGGCCGGAGACCGGTGTTCAGGCGGAGTGGAAGCCTCCCCTTCACCGCGTCCGTCCCGCGTTCCGTTGCCTTCGTTTAGCGACCCGATCCAGGCGCGGTGCCCGCTCCTAGGCGGGCCGGTAGACCGGAGGGAAGCCGAGGGCCGGGAGACCGGGCAACGCCGCCAGCCCCTCCGAGTCGACTGGGAAGCCTCTCTTCCTCGTAGGTAGACCGGCAAGACCCACCCTCCACTCCCAGCAGACTGGAGGGGGGCTCAGGGCCGGGAGAACGGGCACTGCTGCCAGCCCCCTCCCTCGGTGGCGGTCCAGACCAGGGGGACCTTGGACGCGAGAAGCAGACTGGCCCTTTGGTGGGTAGACCGGGAGGCCCCCTATTTTCGGAAGGGGGCTAGCGAGGCCCAGCCTCCCCATCCGGCAGACTGTGGGACAGCGTCCGCAGTCCCGCCCACTGCCGGGATGACCGGGGCCCTCGCCAGTAGACCGGGCGGACGGTGGGCCTCCGGCGGGTAGACTGGGGAGGACCATCCACCCATACGCACGACGGTCGTGGGGACCGGAGAGCGGACTGACCTCCCAGCGGTAGACCGGGAAAGCCTTCTGTCCCTGTCCCAGCTTGCCTGGCCATTAGTACACATAGAGAGCTGCCAGGCGCCGCAAGAAGAATCAGCCACGCTTCTGGCATCTCCGGCATGGAGCTACACCCGGCCTCCTAAGCGAAGTGGACCTGAAAGCCCCATGCTCTCGTCTCACCTCTGTCCGTCACCTAGAAGGAAGAGGGCAGGCGCCGGGAACGCTCTACTGCCACCCCAGCACCGCCCCACATGAGGGGACCATGGTGCTGGAGGAAAAGAATGGACCCCTAGACACTAGATCGCTGAGAAAGAGAAGGCTGCTTCTGGAATAAAATGGGTGTAACCAAACTCCAACATCATGCTGGCTGAGTCAACCCATAGTAGTGCAGCGCCTGCCGCCCCCGCCCAACTCCACTCCCTGACCCTCAGTGCCGCGGCCTAAGCGCCTGGTACAGCATGGCCGAGACAGGTGAGCTTGGGGCGCTGGAGGTCGGAAATCCAACAGGCCCAGAGCCCCCTACTCAGCCTTTTCCCCGATGTGGTGGAGGAAATGCCCCCTGGCCCGGTTCTTATAATTCCGTATCAATATCACGTAATACGTTTCTCAACTGCAGGATGTATTGTATCAGATAATTATTATTGATTTCTAGACTACTGACCTGCCTGGTAGGGTCGGCGTAAAGAAATACCATCCTGATCATTCTTATTATGACATTTACTGGTGCCTTGCTTCCCGTCCCCCATTGGGGACTGATAAAAACGAGAGCGGCTGAGACCAAATGGCAAACCGCAATCCTCGCCGGGTCAGACTAGATGACCCCCAGGCCCCTCACCCTTCCGCTGCAGGACTCAACGGGAGCTTCACATTGGAGCTGAGCCACGGCGGCCACATTGTCCCCCTGTGGTGAAGCTCTGCCTCGTCCTCTGGCGCCTGGCGCCCCCTGCTGGCCTACACCTGAAGAGTCCGTGGCGCTTTCCAGGTGGGTCTTGGGCTCCTCTCTCTCCCTGGCCAGCTCCTTCTCCAGAGCATGTCAAGAGCGCTGCCTCCCTCTCCACAGGTGACCTTCTCCTCAGTGGCGAGCGTGGCGCTGGATGATGTGCAGTTCAGGAACTGTGCCCCCAAAGTAAGGCTTTCTTTTCCGCCTCCCCCAAACCCAGCCAACCAGATAATTTGCCTCTGGGCTTGGAGGCTCCCCATTCACCGTCCCAACGTTTCCAGGTCCCCGGAGCTGCGCCCCAGACGAGCGCCCATGCCTGCCAAGCGGCTGCGTGGCCCCTGCCCGCCATTGTGATGGCACAGAGGACTGTGGCGATGGCGGCGACGAACGGGGTTGCAGTGAGCAGCCAGGGGGGCATTCGAGGCCGGGGGGATGTGGGCACCACTGGAAGGGGGGGAGGGCAGAAAAGACACCCCTGGGACCCCCCACCTGCCTTTCTCCCCCAGAGACTTCCTCTCATGCTTATTTGAGGAGGGCTGGTGCAGGTGGGCAGCGGATGCCAACCAGAACCTCTCCTGGGCGAGAAACTGCAGCTCCCAGGCACCACCGTCCCCAGCCCGCCCCACCTGTGACCAGACCACCAACATGCCGGAAGGTGGGTGCTGGTTGTTAATATGTAGAGGATACCAGCCAGGCTGAACCTTTCCGTAAAGTGTCTTACCAATTTGGGGCATGTGCAGAGTTCAGCACTGGGTGCTTTCTCACTCCAGCTGGTAGACATGACAGCTGACAGCCTTCACTTCTCCACTGGGTAAACTGAACAGCTTTGTGGTCTAGTTGGTAGGTGGTCTACCTGAAGGGGATCAAAAACCCAGTCTACCCAGAGCCAAAGGCTGCCTGGTAGACCCAGCTGAGGAGTGGGGCTACCACCCAGTCAACGGACCAGAGGTCCCAAGGTGCCCCAGTCTACCAACTGGGCTGAGGGCCATCTCCCTGCTGTAGAGGCTGCCCAGTCTGCTGGGCATGGCAGTGAGCACGACAGGCAGAGATAACGCTGTGGGTAAAAGCCTCAGGGCCTAGGGCTTGCCGATCGAAAGGTCGGCGGTTCGAATCCCCGCGGCGGGGTGCGCTCCTGCTGCTTGGTCCCAGCGCCTGCCAACCTAGCAGTTCGAAAGCACCCCCGGGTGCAAGTAGATAAATAGGGACCGCTTACTGGCGGGAAGGTAAACGGCTTTCCGTGTGCTGCGCTGGCTCGCCAGATGCAGCTTTGTCACGCTGGCCACGTGACCCGGAAGTGTCTCCGGACAGCGCTGGCCCCCGGCCTCTTGAGTGAGATGGGCGCACAATCCCCGAGTCTGTCAAGACTGGCCCGTACGGGCAGGGGTACCTTTACCTTTACCTTTATACCAACAGGTCTCAGAACAGTTCACTCAGAGTGGATCTCTTACCACTCTGGTTGTTTCTGAGGAGCCTCTGCCACTCCCAGTCTCCCCTCCCCCACCAGCCAAGTTCCTGAGACTCTCTAGGCTATGAAATTATTACTTTCTCCTTCAGCTCAGGGGAAGAAGAGAAGAAAACCCTGCTATGGTGTTCTGAACTGCAGACCCAAAGCAGGTCTTGTGGGAGCGGTTGGGTGCAGGCGTACCACAGAAGGAAGTCAAACTCCAGAGTGATCAGTTCTAGTGCTTTATTAAAAGCTTTATTACAGCAAATCAGTCTGCCAGGCCTCCCACCCTTTACAGTTGCAGGACAGACACCTCAGCAAGGAGTTGGCTTGTCTGCATCCAAGCAAACGTTCATGCATCTTTGTACACAAAGCAGCATTCTTCACTTCGGCCAGGACTTCCCATTACTCCACTTGACCAGATGGGGGCATAGGTGGCAGATACCAAAGTCTTACAGCTAGCTCCTCTTTCTGGACTCCATGCACCCGAAGCCCCCAGTTAAGGATAGCATCAAAACAAGCCAATTAGCTTATAGGAGCTCATCACTACAACAACTACCTATTAATTGTGGGGTTATCTTGACTACCAAAAGAGTGTTTGCAGAGCTTCCAGAACAGTTCACCTTTGGTTCAACACAACCCACCCCTTCTAGTTCACCCTAACAATCTACACGCCCAATCTTCCGCAAGTTCCTCGGGGTCTAGAAGGAGTGGAGTTATGCGGTGAATCTGTTCCTCAGCTTGCAAGAAAAACTCACAACAGCAATGCAAAAATATGCAATGAAGCACTCTCAGTTATCATTGTAACAAAAATCACCAGTAGGTGCTGCCACCCCCTGCAAGTCCTTGGAACCACCTCTGGTCCTCCACGATTCATGTTCAAATCTGGCTACCTTGGCACAACCTTGACATAAAGCATGCACCATCTTATTTAGCTAGACTTACCTGAAATATATATTCTAATACACAAATCATTTTTATTTAACAACTTGAAATATCACAGAAAGTCTCCATGTCCATGTTCTGGTTATCTGCATGCAGATCCAACATTATATGTGTCACCGTTTGCTGCCAAACAATAAGTCCAATCACGACAGAAACGTCTGCTGCCCCAGTGAGAATTTATGACCGCCAAGCTCCAGATCCACGTGAAGTACAGGAACATTCTGGCACAGGTATGGATACATCCAGCAGAGGAAACCTAGGACCAATCCCAATATCCACTCCAGTGGCAGCCTATTAATGAACAAACAAATCTTGGTTAGGTGCTCAGAGAATAACTTGCACCTAAATATTAGTAAGACAAAGGAGATGCTCTTGGACTTCCAGAAGAAGAGATGGGAACCTGCCCCATTGTATATGGGGGGGGGGTGCTGTGTGGAGAGAGTCTCCTGCTTTAAATTCCTGGGAGTTTACCTTAGTGAGGACCTCACATGGAAAATCAAGATAACTCAGGTGGTCTACTACCCTCGGGCAGGAGATATAGAAGTATAATCAGTTGTACTAACAGACTCAAAAATTGCTTCTATCCATGGGCTGTTAGGCTGTGGGACGGAAAATAACATAGCAAAATTGACTTGCGAGGTGGTGTTTTGTTCGATAAGCACACAGAGTGTAACGAGATTGAGTGTTGGAGGGAGGAGGGAGGCTCATTTAATTTCATTGTACACAGGTTATATGATGACAATAAAGGTATTATTATTCTGGGTACATCATCACCTTGTCCGAGCTAGGCTCAGAACTTCAGTGGTGTGCAGTTGATCTTCTCCCAGGCTGGTAGGAAAATTATTGCAGAGCATGGAGGATCAGATTTACTTCTCATTTCACACCACCCCCCCAAGTGCTTGCACTCATTCCAGGGCTCACCCAGATCTTGGGGTTATTGTACCATAAGTGCCAATAGGCATCCAAAGCCCCAGTTCAGTGGGGACCACAGCAGGAGCTGTACCTATCAATCCTTTTCTCCAGACACAGAACCTTCTGAGGCTCATGTAGACAACTGTGCAGCAGGCTACACTTTCCACACTCAAAAAACACCCATCACCCCCTTAGCTTTTCCACAGGGGATCCCTTTCCAGTCTTCCAGTTGTTAGACAGCTGTCATGCATCTTCCAGAATGGAATGGAGCCCACCCCTTCAGGGTTTTGGATGACCCAGACAGAATTTGGATTTGCTGTTCCAGTAATCCTGAATTTCAGGAGCTTTGACTAGATGATTCCTGGTCTCTTACAACTCTACTATTCTATAATCCATTCATGCATTTTATGGTTCCAATGCATGATACCCGCTGCTAGGAAAAACAGCAGCTCCTTTGAAGAGCTGAGTATCCAACCTCACAGCCCTCACGCAGTGGTGGAGCATCTGGCACTATGTGGGCTTACCATCATTACCAGAAGTGCCTAATGGTCTCCCTGGAGAACGTCCCCAAAAGAAAGTGGTGGTCAATGCTAAAATGGCACTAAAGAGGTCAGGCAAATGGAAATAGCTTAGGATCCCATTCACCACAGAGAAGAATGGCAATCCAACCCCTTGAGAGGCTGCAAGGGAAATCTTGAGGAAGGGTTCCCTGAAACCACAACACAGGGTGTTCAGACTACAGACCGTGGTCCTACCCTACTTTTACAACCAGCTGTCGTTAGAGTTGGAGGGGTGCAAATGCTTACCTGCATGGACCACTGCTCAAGGACAAGTAGAACCTGGCTTGGTCTCCCGGCATCCAGACTTGTGGCGTAGTTTCACATCAAGGTAAATGATGGAGGTCCCTGTTTGCAATGGCTGAGATGGAGCATACGGAGCCTGCATAGAGAACACCTTCATCAATTGCCTTTAAGCAGGTCGGCGAGCAGTCCTTAGCTGGGAACTTCCTGGCAAAGGAACTGAAGGTAATGGAACATCACTTCAGAAACAGAGGAAGCTTCCTGCATAAAACAGGGGCCCTGAGTGAAAGATGGTTTGATGAAGCAGGGGAGCACATTGATGGTGGGGATTAGAAGAAGAATAAAAAACACCAAACCAAGAGGCATGGTTGCACATTTTTTCTGTCAGGAAGGGATTACTTTAATTCCATAAAACTCTGGATCAATGTGCTCCCAATAAGAAAATGTCTAGCCAGAGGCAGAAGTCTTGACAGACTCTGCAGAGGTGGATGCCATACATCTGAGACCCTGAAGCAATACAAGGGTGTTACAGTAGTCTACAGGCACTGTGCAAAATGAACTTACTTCCGAGGATGTTATTTTTATTTCAAAACATTCCTATAATTAGAGGTACCAAACTATTCAAAGAATGGCAAAGAACCCTCTCCAAATTTATATGGCAGGGTAAAAGACCTAGAATCAGTTACAAAATCCTTACGGATAGAAAGGAAAGAGGGGGCTTTGCAGTACCTAATTTGAAACTCTATTATGAAGCTGCCAGTCTTTGTTGGATCAAAGATTGGATCACATTAGAAAACACCGACTTACTAGATTTGGAAGGGACAGATAACAGGTTTGGCTGGCATTCCTACTTATGGTACAATAAAGGAAAAATACATAAGGGCTTCTCAAACCATATTATTAGGGGACCCCTCTTGGAAGTGTGGGAAAGAAATAAAAAGCTTTTGGAATGGAAAACACCATGGTGGTTATCCCCAATGGATATATTAATAATAAAAAAGATTAATATGGAGGGGGAAAGGCTGACTTATGAGGATATACTGACAAGCTCAGAAAGTGGATGGAATATGAAAAAATATGAGGATTTAAAAGATAAGTTATCTGGCTGGTTACAATATCATCAAATAAATGCTATATGGACAATGGATAAAAAGTTAGGTATGAATGAAAAAAAATCGAAGTTCCAGATAGAGATAATTGAAAGTAAACATAAAATATTATCCAAAATGTATGATATACTTCTAGAGTGGGACACGAAAGACGAAAAAATAAAAGGGGTAATGACAAGATGGGCAATGGATCTGGGCCATAATATTGAGTATGATAAATGGTCAAAATTATGGGTTAGCGGAATGAAATTTACAGCATGTGTAGCGCTCAGGGAGAACTTAGAAAAAATGATGTATAGGTGGTACATCACCCCAGCAAAGCTGGGGAAAATGTACAAAACAGGAGATAAGAACTGCTGGAAATGTAAGACAAAGGAGGGCAATTTCTCTCACATGTGGTGGACGTGTGAAGAAATGAAGAAATATTGGGAACTCATATATAATGAGTTAAAAAAAATATTTAAGTATACATTTCCTAAACGTCCGGAAGCATTCCGACTAGGAATTGTAGGAGATGAGATCAAGAAAGAGGATAAAGTCTTATTCCAATATGCTACGACCGCGGCCAGATTGTTAATTGCCCAAAATTGGAAGAGTCAAAATATACCGTCAATAGAAGAGTGGCGAACGAAATTATTTGAATTCGTTAACTTAGCAAAATTGACACAAAAAATTAGAAACCAAAAAAATGCAAAGTTTATTAATGATTGGAACAAATTTATGACCTACATAGAAGAAAATTACAGAAATTTAAGGACTATAGCGAGTTTGATGTAAATCTCATGATGTACAAACTAGTTGAAAATGTAAGCTGCAGGAGAACCAAATCATAAGGATTCAGAAGCCTGAAAGCAGGAGGGATGGAGGTCGGTAGTGTGGGATGTAAACACAGGAGCAGTCAATGACAACATTCCTAGAGTGTACATGTTAGAACATGGGGGGATGTCTGTCCAGCAAGCAGGTAAACTTCCTGTGGACGGACTTCCTCCACATGTGACCAGAGGTGGGTGTGGCCTCACCTGTGCAGGTAATGACAAAAAGCACAGGGCAGGCAGCCATCTCTCTCTCTGCCATTTTCCTTCGATGAGGAAACATCTAAGGATGCTCTCTTGGCTCCCAGCCAAGAGAGGAGATAAGGCCTATCTTGCTATAAGATAGATCCTAAATGTATGTAACCTTTTTAAGCTGTGCCTTCTGGGATCACATTGTGAACAGAACGTGAGTAAACTCTTTTATACTTTTATGAAGACTGTGTCGTGTCTTGTATTTTAAGAGGGAACTAAAGGGGAA
Source organism: Podarcis muralis (assembly GCF_964188315.1). NCBI lineage: Eukaryota > Metazoa > Chordata > Lepidosauria > Squamata > Lacertidae > Podarcis > Podarcis muralis. The sequence goes on from NC_135668.1 coordinate 55,682,390, forward strand.
ATTACCAGAGTAATTATTATAGAGGTTCTAGCGAACCTGTGCACACGTTGCCGTTGCGCACTTAAAGGGGAATGTTTATAAACTCTGCTGATATTTTGGGAACTTGTTAGCACAAGTTGGATAAGGATATAATTAGTCAATATATCCTCTCCTGCACCCCAGAACATTCCCACAAAGGGTTAGTGGGCCCAGTATTGCATATTTCTGCGTATTTTTGAAGGATTGCGTTGGATTGTGATTTTGAGTTGAGTAGTATTTTTCTGACTTAACTTCCTGGTAAGCACATGGTCCTTTGTTCCATTGTGCAGTGGGGATTAAGCAACCCACCCCCTGCCCTCAGAGTTCACAGTGACCCAAGGCAGTGAAGAATTCTTTTGTATTTTGAGATTTTTGAGATTTTGAATTTTAAAATTTTGAGAAATTTTGAAATTTTGAAGAATTTTCAAATTTTGGATTTTAAGATGGCTAGAGCAGCTTTTGATAGTGATGCAAAGCTTGGAATGCCTGTGCTGAATGAATACAATTTCATACACTGGAAGCAGCGCTTGATAGCATGTTTAGATTATAAGCATATTTTGGAAGCTTTAAACCCTCAACCTACGGGATCGTCTGAGGGAGATTTAGCCAAGATAAGTGCTTGGAAACGCATGAACAGCGAAGCTAGACACATAATTTTGAGTGGACTTCGTGATGAGCAGCTATCATTAATAAATAGTACAGATGATGCATCTCAAATCTTAAGAGATATTGAACGCGTGTATGGAGAATCTAGCATAAACAGCTTCAGAAACTTGGTGTGTAAATTAACCAGATTGAGGATGAATTCAAAAGAGGAATTCACAGAGCACATCAACAAGTTTACTGAGATTATTCAAAGAATTGATCTGACTCCCAAAGCTTTTGATGAGGATACAAAGATAGCATTTTTGTTATCATCACTTGGACCACGCTTTAGCACATTTGTAAGTTTGATGGATCATAGACAAGGTCTGACTTTTAAAGACTTGATTGGTTATTTAAAAGAAGAATGCAGAGATAGAGCTGAATCTCCAGTGAGAAATGCTAGAAGCAAGGACAGTAGTTATGCATCTAGGCAATGTACAAAGTCCAAAGAGATGCCTAAGAAAGTGATTTGCTTCAATTGTAACAAAGAAGGACACATTGCAAAGAATTGCAGGGCTCCTAAAGCAAAGAAACCCCACCCCTTTCAGCCAAAAGGGGAAAAGAAGGGGAAATGTGAATGCACATGGTTACTGCAAGAAAGGAACTTAGCTGTCCAGAATCGTGAAAATAAACGTAACAAATGGATTTTAGATTCAGGTGCCAGTTCGCATTTTTCATATAAAAAGGACTATTTTAATGAGATTAATGAAATAAATGATGAAGAAGGGTCTGAAATTGAGATTGCAGATGGCAACATTGTTAAAGCAAAAGGTGCAGGTTCCATGAGCCTGAAATGCAATATAAACAATGAATGCATTGAGAACACAATCTCTAGAGTTTTGTACGTTCCAGAGCTGAGTTGCAATTTAATCAGCGTGTCCACTTTGGACAAGAAAGGTTTCCAGGTCACATTTGGAAATGGAGAATGTAAAGTGACTAGAAATGGCAAAGTGTTTGCTCAAGCAAAGCTAATAAATGGTGTATATGAGCTTGATCTTTCAGAGAACCAGTCTGCAAAAGTGGCACATTCCAGCCAGAAGGATGAAGCAGATCTGGACTTATGGCACAGAAGGCTAGGACACAGGGATGCCAGCGCCATTCTGGATCTACAGAAAAGAAATCTTGTAAGAGGTTTGCAGGTAAAGCAGAGCAACAAAGCTCCAGCAAAGTGCGTAAGCTGTATTACTGAGAAGGCTGTAAAACCTTCATTTCCACGTTGTGCAGAACAAAGAAGCAACAAAGTGCTTGACATAGTGCACACTGACATATGTGGACCCATGAATGTTCCCTCACTGGGAAAGAATAGATACATTTTAATATTTCTGGATGATTTTTCAAGATTTTGTGTTGTGTATTTCCTCAAAGAGAAGAGTGAGACAGTGGACAAGCTCCAGGAATACATTGCCATGGTCAAGAACAAATTCCAGAGAGCTCCAGCTGTGTTAATGAGTGACAATGGAGGTGAGTACTGCTCAAATGAAGTGCAGGCTCTCCTGGCCAGAGAAGGAATTGCACACGTAACCACAATTCCTTACACACCACAGCAGAATGCCATAGCTGAGAGAAAGTTTAGGTCCATTATGGACATGACAAGGTGCATGCTAAAGGATGCACGTTTGCCACAAAAGCTGTGGGCCGAAGGAGTATACACGTCAGTCTATTTGCAGAATAGACTGCCAACTAAAGGTGCAGAGCGCACACCATTTGAACTTTGGCATGGGAAAGCTCCCAATCTGTCGCACATACGTGTGTTTGGAAGTCCGTGTTACTTCCACGTGCCCAAAGAACACAGACACAAGCTTGACTCCAGGGCAAAAGCAGGTATCCTTGTGGGATATGCTTCTGGAGGCAAAGGATACAGAATTATGGACTTACAAACTGGTAAGACAAATGCATACCATGCGGTTTATTTTGATGAATATGGAAAAGTAGACACTAAGAACACTGTTGTGGATTCTTCAGATGAGTCAGAAAGGACTCAAGAGTTTGTATATTTCCCTTTTGAGACCCCACAAAGTAATAATCTGCCTTCGAGTGTTACAGTGCCCCCTACAGGCGACGCACCAGAAGACGCAGAGGACCAGAACCCTGGCGGCACCAGAGACGAAGATGAGGACTCAGATGGGGACATGCCTGCATTGGAGGAGGATGAGGAAGCTGATGCGGTCGCAGAACCAGAGGTCAGGATCTCATCCAGAACCAACAAAGGTGTCCCACCATTACGGCTGTCCTACTTTGCAGGGTCGGCGTTTCCACAGGAACCTTCCACTTGGGAAGAGATACAGGAGATGCCAGCTGCTGAAGCCAGTCTCTGGAGGAAGGCCGCGCAGGAGGAGATGGATGCACTGCATCAGAACAAGACCTGGACACTCACTGAGCTGCCTCCCGGTAAGAAGGCCATTGGCAGTAAATGGGTTTTCAAGGTTAAGAAGGGGTCAGAAGGAGAAGTGCAGCGCTACAAAGCTAGACTTGTGGCACAGGGATTTTCACAGCGTTTTGGTGAAGACTACGATGAAGTTTTTGCACCAACTGTGAGGTACAGCAGCGTAAGAATGCTTTTAAGCATTGCAGCCTCCAAGAAAATGAGGGTGAAACACATTGACATTGCTACCGCTTTTCTACATGGGCAGATTTCTGAAGAAATTTATATGAAACAGCCTAAAGGTTTTGTAAAACCACATGAAGCACATTTAGTGTGCAAGCTGCAGAAAGGACTTTATGGACTTAAGCAGGCTGCCAGAGCCTGGAACCAGAAGTTGCATAAAATGCTGACGCAACTTGGGTACAAGCAAGGCGACGCTGACAAGTGCTTGTACAGTAAGTCAAATAATGGACAATTCTCATATATCCTAGCATTCGTTGATGACCTGATTATTGCCACAGCAAGTGAGAGAGACTATACACAGATAGTAAAGCACCTTAGTAAAGAGGTGGAGGTCAAGGAGCTAGGAGATGTCCAGTACTACCTCGGGATCCAGGTGGAAAGAGAAGAGGACGGATCATTTCTTCTTAGCCAAAGACAGAAGATCCACGAGCTAGTTGAGCACATGCAGATGCAAGACGCACATCCAGTTGCTACACCGATGGCTACTGACTTCCTGAAGAATCAGCAGGATTCAAAGCAGTTGCCAGACAACAATGACTACAGGTCGGCGATTGGTAAACTTTTGTATTTAGTTACCACATGTAGACCTGACTTAGCTAATGCTGTGGGGATTCTTAGCAGAAAAGTGAATTCTCCCACTGAGCATGATTGGGCAGGTGTAAAGAGGGTGGTGCGATATTTGAAGGGTACCATGAATTGTAAATTAAGGTTACCAGCCGTCAGAGACCCTAAGTTGATTGGGTATACTGATGCTGATTGGGCTGGGGATAATGCTGACTATAAATCAACAAGTGGTCATGTTTTCATGTTTGGTGATGGACCTATTTCATGGGGCAGTTATAAACAGAGCTGTGTAGCATTATCTTCCACAGAATCAGAATACGTTGCAGCAACAGAAGCCTGCAGAGAGATCGCCTGGCTTGATCAACTCATAAAGGACTTTGGGTTGGTGAGGAAAGGGCCTGTCAGCTTGCTGGAGGACAATCAAAGTTGCCTGAAGCTGACGCAGAGTGAGAAGTTCCTGGCCAGAACAAAACACATTGGGGTTAAGTACCACTACATACGCCAGATGATCCAGGATGGACTTGTGGAACTATCCTACTGCAGCACCCAAGAGATGACTGCTGACATCCTGACGAAACCCCTACCAAGAGAGAGTTTCCAGAATCTACGTGTCAAGCTGGGACTCTGGGTGGTTGAATAAAGTTGTTTATATTTTGTATATGTTGTATTGCCTGAGAAGGGGTATGTGGGATGTAAACACAGGAGCAGTCAATGACAACATTCCTAGAGTGTACATGTTAGAACATGGGGGGATGTCTGTCCAGCAAGCAGGTAAACTTCCTGTGGACGGACTTCCTCCACATGTGACCAGAGGTGGGTGTGGCCTCACCTGTGCAGGTAATGACAAAAAGCACAGGGCAGGCAGCCATCTCTCTCTCTGCCATTTTCCTTCGATGAGGAAACATCTAAGGATGCTCTCTTGGCTCCCAGCCAAGAGAGGAGATAAGGCCTATCTTGCTATAAGATAGATCCTAAATGTATGTAACCTTTTTAAGCTGTGCCTTCTGGGATCACATTGTGAACAGAACGTGAGTAAACTCTTTTATACTTTTATGAAGACTGTGTCGTGTCTTGTATTTTAAGAGGGAACTAAAGGGGAAATTACCAGAGTAATTATTATAGAGGTTCTAGCGAACCTGTGCACACGTTGCCGTTGCGCACTTAAAGGGGAATGTTTATAAACTCTGCTGATATTTTGGGAACTTGTTAGCACAAGTTGGATAAGGATATAATTAGTCAATATATCCTCTCCTGCACCCCAGAACATTCCCACAGGTAGGGGGGTGAAAGGAAACTTAGATCATAAAAGACATAGAAAACAAAGGAGAGGATTAATAATTGAAATAGAAATTATTTATTATTGATATTAGTTTCTCTCTTTTTAACTTTGGAACTTTGTACATGTATTGATCAATTTTAGATGCAAGTTCCTTTTTTGAGTATGTTTATTTATTTTCTTTTCTCTTTTTTCTTTTTTCTTCTTTTTTCTTTCTTCTTTTTTGTATGTGTATATGAAACTTAATAAAGAGAATTTAAAAAAAAATGAATGTCAAAGTGAAGAAATTAAATGAAGCGCGGGTAAACGGCGGGAGTAACTATGAATCTCTTAAGGAAAATGGCAGGTGATCTGTGATGTTCTACTGATCGATCTTCGCGGTCTTTTCCACGTGCCTATCCCTACCTCCTCGTGGTGAGAGTTGGGCAATGTCTTTAGGCGGTAACGTCTTTAGGCGGCTAACAGGGAAGGCTTATCTGAGACTCTGGGTCCTTGCCAGAGAGGTTCAGCTCATCCTCACCCAGATCCCAAGTGGATATGAATCGCTGCAATGCAGAGAGAGGTGGCGGGTCATCTGACCGAACCACCCGGGTGAGGAGCAGCTCCCGTGCTGCTGGGCCTGGTGTAGTTCCTGTGGTGGAACACCCAGTTTTCGTATGCGAACACCCAGATTGCGAGAGAGCCTTTAACACCAAGACCGGGCGCGGTGTCCATCACCGACGAGCCCACCCAGATTGGTATGATGCGCAACAGAACACGCATCAGGTGAAAAGGAGATGGACCCCTGAGGAAACAGCACTGCTGGCTAGAGAGGAGGCCAGACTCCTCACCTCGGGGGCATGCCATATGAACCTAGCCCTGATGGAGAAATTCCCAGAGAGAACAGCGGAGGCGATTAAAGCCCATAGGCGCCAACAGGCCTATTGGGAATTGGTTGCAATGTATACCCAGGAACAACTGGAGGTGGCAGAGGGACCGGCCCCTGAACCTGAGGTGGAAGCTTCGAATACCCATTGGCGAGACAGGCTAATACAACACCTGCAGCAGCTCCCCAGGATGCCGACCACCACGGAACATCTCATGCAATTGGAAAGGCTGAGTCCCACCGTCGGGTCGAGGACGCTCACCAACGTGTACGAAGAGCTGTCCCTGGTTGTGCGGGACATGCAGGGTATGCGACCCTGGAGGGCGCAGAGAGGGGAACGAAGTAGCCAAGAACAACAGACGTCCAAAAGGCGGAAGAGGCGAGAGCAGTATGCCAAGTTCCAACATCTATGGCATAAGAGTCCCACTAAATGTATTAAGTGGGCTCTTGACAAGAACAGAAACATGCCAATAGAAAATGGTGCGAGCCTCTTTCCGTACTGGGAAAAGCTAATGAACAGGGCTCCAGACTGCTCACCCGACTCTGGCCCCAGGAGGGATGTCATAACATCTTTATGGGGACCCATGATGGCTGCTGAGATTAAGAGAGCCTTACCATTGGCCTCAAAGGTGCCAGGACTTGACAGAATGACCGTGGAACAGGTGAAGAAGCTGCCTCTAGGTGCGCTGGAGTGGTGGTGGGCGAGCAGGCAGACCTGCGGAGGGCTCATGCCCAGAAAGTCCAATATTACACGGGGAACACCAGTCTCCTGGAGTTGCTAAAAGAGCTTTACCAAGTGGACGATGTGAGCACCACATCTGCAATGCTCTCCTACAGAGGGGTGTGGAGCAATCGCTCCGCAGAGGACCTGTTAGCCTGGGGTATAACGATGGCCAGAATGTTAGTAGCAAGAAATTGGAAAAACACAATAATACCCAACACGGAAGATTGGCAAATCCTAATGGCAGAATATCTGCAGCTAGCGAAAGCGACAGGAAGAGTAAGAGGCCAACCAAAACAAAAAGTCTGTAAGGATTGGGGAATCTTTAAAGAAAATTTAGAAAACTATGGAATAAAAGGAAACATCTTGGCAGAATTAGACTGATCCCTGTATTGTATAAATATAAGTTTGTAGGGAGGTAAAAAGAAATTATATAGGAAATATGTAACTGTGCGGTATAAAGTAATGGATAGATAAAGTACAGTGAGATTAATTGGAAGCCAGTTTTAAATTTCTTCTGTATAAGTTTTATAATTGTGTTCAGTATCAGGAGTAAATATGATGATAATTATATTAATCTTCTTGTATCTTCTAGTGTGGTGGTTTGTTTGATTTTTCTGTTATTTGTTTGTATGATTGTGTTTGTTTACTTGTATGTATGTCTGTTCTCATAAATGTATTTATTTTAAATTAATAAAGATATATTCAAAATAAAAAAAATAATAAAACTACGGCTTCTGTTAATGCTGGTTTGTGATCACCCAGGAAATGCCCAGGCTTGCATGGGACTGCTAGTAAAAAATATTCCGTACTTCTGCGGATAATCAGAAGTAATATCTGAGCGGCGTGGCACCCCAATGATGATTTAAAAAATAAAAAAGGAAGCTGATGATCTGTGATGTTATACTGATCGATCTTCGCAGTCTTTTCCATGTGCCTATCCCTAGCTCCTCGTGGTGAGAGTAGGGCAACATCTTTAGGCGGCAACATCTTTAGGCGGCTAGCAGGGAAGGCTTATCTGAGACTCTGGGTCCTTGCCAGAGAGGTTCAGCTCATCCTCACCCAGATCCCAAGTGGATATGAATCGATGCAATGCAGAGAGAGGTGGCGGGTCATCTGACCGAACCACCCGGGTAAGGAGCAGCTCCCGTGCTGCTGGGCCTGGTGTAGTTCCTGTGGTGGAACACCCAGTTTTTGTATGCAAACACCCAGATTGCGAGAGAGCCTTTAACACCAAGACCGGGCGTGGTGTCCATCACCGACGAGCCCACCTAGATTGGTATGATGCGCAACAGAACACGCATCAGGTGAAAAGGAGATGGACCCCTGAGGAAACAGCACTGCTGGCTAGAGAGGAAGCTAGGCTCCTAACCTCGGGGGCACGCCATATGAACCTAGCCCTGATGGAAAAATTCCCAGAAAGAACAGCAGAGGCTATAAAAGCCCATAGGCACCATACACTACAAAACAGACCTTCTAGACCTGGAAGGACATTACAACCGTTATGGCTGGCATGCCTGCTTAGGTTATGATAAAGTTAAGATCCAGAAAAAAATAATAATCGTATTATAAGGAAACCTCTCTATATGTTTAGGGAAAATACAAAGATTTGTTTGAACCTAAAACTCTGTGGTGGATATCTCCCCTTGAAGCACTAGCAGTGAAGAAGAAAAAATATGGAAGGAAGAGGAAGGAAAAAACTTTGAAGAAATTAGAGAACATCTGTCAGGTTGATTACAATATCACCAACTTTATGAGATATCTAAACTAGACGAAAGAAATGGTTTTGCAATGGAACCCTCTACATTGGAAAAAGAACTGATCAACTCTAAATCCTCTAAAATCTGTAATGGTCAAGTGGGCTCAAGATTTTGGCTATAGTATCCCAATGAAAGCCTGGGGAAATCTCTGAAGTTCACTGCATGCTACACCTCGAAAGAAAATTTTATGTAGATGCAATTCCGCTGGTACTTAACACCACTAAAATTATCCAAAATGTCTAAGAACATTTCAAGTAAATGCTGGAGATGTGGGGAAGCGGAAGGCTCAATGTTACATATGTGGTGGACCTGTAAGAAAATGAAGGGATTTTGCAATGTAATTTATAATGAACTCAAAAGAATTATTAAGGTATCCTTCATTTTAAAAAATGGAGGCTTTCCTCCCGGGGATATTAGGCCCAGACATACCTGTGGGCGAACAGGTGGACCTGCGGAGGGCTCATGCTCAGGAAGTCCACTACTACACCGGCAACAGTAATCTCCTGGAGTTGGTTAAAGAGCGCTACCAAGTGATAAAAAGAGAGAGGAGGCTTCACACTCCCTGATCTAGAGTTATATCATGCAGCTGCAGCACTACTATGGATTAAAGATTGGATAACATTAAGAGATTTTGATGTATTAGATTTGGAGGGATATGATAATCGGTATGGGTGGCATGCCTATTTAATATATGAGAAGGTAAAGGTCCACAGGGGCTTCCTGAATCATTTAATAAGGAAACCATTATATAAGATCCGATCAGAATATAAAGAAATACTGGAACCCAAGAACCCCCTGTGGACCTCACTTACAGAAGCACAGGCAGTTAAGAAAAAGAATATGGAAGGGGAATGGGCCACATACTGATTATTATTAGAAGGACAACAGGATGAACCTATACTGAAAAAAATATGAAGAAATTAAAGGGCATTTAACAGACTGGCTGCAATATTTTCAAATACATCAAAGATTAACCATTGATAAAAAAGTAGGACTTGCAAAAGAAACATCAAAATTTGAAAAAAATAATTGATACAAAGTAAAGGAAAATATAACTCATAAAAAGATAAGAGTGCTACCAAGTGGAAGACCTGAGAACCACATCTGCAACGCTCTACTGCAGAGGGGTGTGGAGTGATCCCTTGGCAGAGGAGCAGAGTATTGTCTGGAAGCAAGACCTTAAGGTTCTCTCATCATGAGGCATTTATGCTCATTCCATCTTTAACAAAACAACAGCCTCCCTCGGTGCTGGGATGTGAGCGCCCAGAAAATGGCCCAGGTGTAGCACGGGACTGCTAGAAAATAATCCATACATCTACGGATAAACAGACGAGATTCCCACTGTCCCCGCAATGTCTGAGGGGCGTGGTGCCCGCATGATGACAAAAAGAGAGCCAAATGCCTCATCTAGTGACACATATGAATGGATGAACGAGATTCCCACTGTCCCCACCTATCTAGTGAAACCACAGCCAAGGGAACGGGCTTGGCGGAATCAGCAGGGAAAGACATGAGGTGTGGAATAAGTGGGAGGCCCGCCTGTTTTTCACTTCCCCGGTGAGGTGGGAGGGGGGGATGCTGCCTAGTGGCCCACTTTGGGTAAACTAGGAGGGGAAGCACAGCCAGAAGGAAACCGGGCACTCCCCTCTTGGTATGAAGTCTTGATGCACATAGTGAGCAGGTGGGCTTAGACAGTGATATGGCTCGCTGCGGGCGGTGCCCGCCCTCGCCTCCCCCCGCACGGCTAGCCCTCCCCCCGCACAGCCCCACCCCCGCGTGCACAGCAGGTGCACCTAAATCCGCCTCTGCGCACACATCCTCTCACCGCCACCTTTACCCTGGACGGAACCGTTCGCCCGCCTCCTAAAGCGGGAGCCGGACCTCTTTCTACTTCGGGAGGAACAATCTGCACATGCCCAGAGGCACTCTGATAATTGTATTTCAAAAATTATAGCTTTGCACCGCATAGGGCTGTGGGAGAGGCTGTTGCCCCAGCTGCAAGCGGGGCGCGGGTGTTATTATACGCTGCCCCTCCGTATCCTTCCAGCAGGGTCTGGAGTGTGCTTGGAACAAGCTCGGGTGCTGCCCCGCCTCCCCTGCCGACGCCCTTTCCCCGGCTCCAGTAGCTCCACCCCGAGAGGACACCTACCTTCCTTCCTTCCTTCCTTCCTTCCTTCCTTCCTTCCTTCCTTCCTTCCTGCCTTCCTGCCTTCCTGCCTGCCTTCCTGCCTTCCTTCCTGCCTTCCTTCCTTCCTTCCTTCCTTCCTTCCTTCCCTCCCTCCCTCCCTCCCTCCCTCCCTCCCTCCCTCCCCCTCTCACGCGCGCCCTGCTGCCCATTCATTCCCTCGCCGGCTGCGCAAGCAGCAAGAAGAGGCGCCGCGCGCGCAAGTTCTCCGACTCGAGGGGACACACGGACCAGATTTTGCGGGGGGCCCTCGCCTGCGCCCCTGGCGGGGGCCTTCCTCACCACCCCCTACCTATAGCCCTGGGCACGACCCAAGCGCCCCACGCCGGGCCCCCCTCAAAACCAGGGCCAGCAGCCAACATACTACACCCCCTGGGTGTGTGCTTTCTTACGTTCAGATCTCTGACCCCCTGCTGCTTTTGGTGGGATGGGCGACAGAAGAGAAATTAGACATTGAGGACTCAAACCAGACAGATGTAAATAACCCTGTGCTGTGGCAAAGGAAGTGAAACAATTCCTTATATTCCTGGGAAAGGACTTGCAGGATATAACAACTTTTAAAGACTTTAAACACACGCTGCACACACACAAACCCTTTAAAAATAATTACGGTTTTCCCAGTCACCCTAGATATGTAACAGAACGTTAAGAAAACAGGGTAAGTTAGGCAAAAGGCAGCCAGGTATTTTAAAGTGATTATTCCAAGCCCACAAAACCTTTGTAACCAGTCTGTCACCATACAAATATGTAAACACACCCAACTGGGAGAGGACACCCAATTGCAGGTGCGCACACCATGCAACAGTTAAAACAGGAACGCGAGGAGGAGAGTAAGCGTTTTCCCTGCGCAATGCAGCTCCCCGTCAAGCACTGTCCTGTCCTGTCCGGCTGCATTGGGATTGCAATCGGAGGACACTTTCTACTTGGCAAGAAACATTTCTTCACCTTACATGGAACCCAAGATGACTACAAATGTATTATTTCCTGAAATGAGTACCGCAACAAAATTGAAAGGAACCTCCTTGAAGGAAACTTACTTGGGAGTAAGTTTACCCATCAAAACTCAAAGGATTTCAAAACTCAAAGAGGTGTGGCAAAAAGGATCAAAGAGACTTTTAAAAAGCTATGTTAAAAGGAACCCTGACAGTCTTGGTATGGGCATAGCAAAGAAGGCGGGCTAAATTACCTGGGGGGTTTTGTTTTTCCTTTTAAAAAAAATGAAGCAAGCTTGCCTTTAAAACTGCACATTTAAGATAAGCAGCAGCAGCAGCTGAAGTCAGGATGTTACCTTTAAAGCCAAATTAAAATCAGGAAAACTTGCCAAGCTCCAAAACTTGGCAAAAGTTTTTCTTAACATTTCTAAACCTTAAGAGTGCAAATCCGGAGTTAACCGAAGCCTCTGGAAACTCCTCCTACTATTAACAAGCACAGTGTAAAATAATATATACTGCCATTTAATAACAAATGTGTTGAGCTTTGTGTGTGTGCGTGCAAATGTGCGTGGAGTGTGCATGTACCAAATTAAAGAGCCGAGGTTCCCACGTGCGAGCACTCTGGGGTTAGTCAGTCAACCAGCTGCAAATCCACCTTGTCCAGCCCACATTTGTATTTATAGCCCACCTCTTCTCCAAGGAGCTAAAGGTGGTGTAAAGTGAAAGAAAAGCTGGGTTGTTTTTTTAACTAAAGAAACAACCCTGAACCTGATTTTTAAATCCTTTCTCTTTTTCTCCCTCCAAAAGGGGTGCTGTCACAGTTAGCATTTGGTGCAGGCAGGGGCAAAATACGAAAGTCCCAGAAGTTCCAACTCCTCCCCCCCCCCAGCACCTGTCCTGGATCTGGCTGCTCTTGGCAGAACTTGCCCCCTCTTCTCCCTTGTTTCCTCTCAGTATGCGACAGTCCCTCCGCACACCTCGCTCCAGCCATTTCTGTGACACCTTCGCCCCGCACGCATTGCACGCCTCCTTGGTCTTCATCACACTCCTCACAGCTGCCTGTCCTTAAGTAGGGGAGGCTATTAGGGCAGGTTCCAATCTGAATCAGTTACAGGTGCAGGGGTGACGTGCTCTGTACTTCCAGCCCTATCTTGCCTGGCTAGGCACAGCTGTGAGCGTTTCCTCGGGCATTCCCCACCCGTGTTTAATTCCCTCCAGGCTGCTGATCAAAGTGCACACAGCTGCTGGCAGGGAAATTAGGCTTTCTTCCATGGGTCAAAGACTCGATTCGGCTCCGCCCCCGCCCCCCCCCGTGAGCTCACAAGCACTCACACACACAAGAAGCTCCACACGTTTGTTCTTAAAGGGCATTAAAAATAGGCATATTATTTGAATACAAGGTTTTGTTTGTATCTGATATTTCACTGATTCCCAACATAATTTACACAACAAAAAATGCAACATAACATATAACTGCAAGGGGGGAAACTGGGGAAGAAAACTTTTTTACAGTATTAGGAGATGTAATGTATATCAATTTATTACATTATTATTTTTTTGCTGCAGGTTAGCTGTGAGATAAATAAATTACAGTTATATATGAAAGGCCAGAGTCAGGCTCACTGAGGACCGGGCAGTGCAGAGGGAGATAAAAATACAAAAGGACAGAATACATGATGTCCCAGACATGACAACCACACCATAAGGCTTCACGCCAACCAGATATTCCTGTTCACTTCAGGCATTAAGTCGCTTAATTTACTGTATTATTAACCGTTCCTCATTGCTCCACCACCAGGACCTGGGGTCTAAGTCCATGTCTTCTCTGTCTGGTGGGGGAAGGGACGACTCCTGGGCAGGAGGCTCCCCCCACTCCTCATCCAGCCGGTCCCGGACATGGACTTCCCAGCCTCCTGCTCGCTGCTGCCTCTTCTGCTGATCCATGACAGGTGCTCTGTTTAGGGACTTACCAAAGGAATCCTGCAAATGGAGATATTACTAGAGCCTGACATGCTTGTATGTTTGGTGGCATTTTATGCATTGTGACTTGCTATCATTTTTATTGATTATAGCTTAGTAATTCTTTACTGTAATTGTTAAGTGTAAACTGATTATTATGCGCAGATATTTAATTTTACTATTCTCATGGATTATTGAGTACTCAGTATTATTGAAAATTGCTTTACTTGGTATGTTGTTTATTTTAAAGTTATGTTTTTCTTGTGACTTTTTTTGGTATTGGATCACATTGTTCTTAGGGGTGTGATCTTTGTCAGGGAAGGGCCCATCCTTGGCCTGCAGAAGGTCCCAGGTTGTGTCTGGCAGCATCTCCAGGTAGAGCTGGCAACATGCCTGGTCTGGAATCCTGGGGGGTTGCTGCCAGCCAGTGTAGACAATACAGTTTCCTAGGCAACTTCTGAGATGCTAGGATCTTGCACCATTGAAAGTTCAGTCTCCAGCCACAGCAGATTCCAAGAAGCAAAGCAGAAGGAAATACACCCCTCCCTCTGCTCCCGGGGGCTCCAAATGCACTTCCGCGGATTCGTTATTAATTTGCTCCCTTTTGTTTTAATGAAGGTGAAGCGCTTGCTGCAAAGTGCTTTCAGAGCCATCGGCTGCAAAGGAGCAAGCCGGAATTATTCGCTGTGATCCTTTTACTCCCCCCCCCCGCCCCTCCGCCCCCCCCCCCAGTCTATGGCAACGAAATTCCATATCGCCCTCTGCTGGCCAGTTCAAGAAGGCTCCAAAGCTCACCCCCAATAAGGGACTTTCTGAGATCAGAATGCGTCGAAATTAAGATAAGGGGGGGGGGGAGGGAGGCACTAAAATGCAGCTTTCCAAAGATATTAAAGGAGCCCAAACACGTTTTTCATTCATGCAATAAGTGTTCCCCGCACAATCCAGAGACTCGAAGAATTGCTTTAGTTTCATGCTGCATTTGTTGTTTCTCAGCGGTCAAGCAGAGGTCTCTGTTGCTGCTGGAGAAAGGCAGTTCCCCAATCTTCTCTCCACCCCCAGCTCATGTGCCTGTTGCTATGTACGGAGTGGTGCGTGGGGAAGGCTGTGAGAATGTAATCAGACTCTACTGAATAGGCCTCGTTGCAGTCGGTGGCGAGCAACGCACAACGGCCCCGTAATCCGACTGACTGGTGCATTCCTGATGCTCTAACCTCAAAGGCTGATGGTGATGTTAAGGCTGGAAGGAAAAGGTTAACACTGGGCACACACCTACTGAACCACCTGACCTCCCTCCCTGTCTTCTGTGGAGGGATTTCAGATCATAATTCCTGCTGGTGGTGGTTCAAATATGAGTTTTCGCCCCAGGGCCTTGCATAGGTCCGGGCCAGGTAGATAATGTGCCCCCCCTTTTTTTATTTCCCTTTGGATAACTGAAGTCTTAAAAATAAGTAAGTAAGTATATAAATAATTTTCACAAAAGTTATGCTGACAAATAATTTTATTTCAAGGCTTGAACCGTATCTGCATATAAAGACAAAATGGAAAATATAGATCAATATGCTGACCCACGCCCCCTTTGGAATCGGAGGCCCCGGCCAAGTGGCCCATATGGCCCCCCCTCTGTCTGGGCCTGCTTCGCCCCCAGTGTCAAGCAATGAACTTGCAGGCGTTTTGAAGTCCTGCTGGAAGGGATGCTGTCGGTCGGTCTAATGCGCCCGTTTATTCCCCCAAGTTGGTGGTGGGCGCATGTATCCCCCCCCATTCTAGGATCCCATCTGTTCCCACTTTCAGAGGAGCCTTCAAAAATAAAGACCTTCCTTATTAGAAGCCGGGGGTTTCTGGGGGCCCATAATGTTCTCAGCAGCCCTTCAAGGTCTCCCCGCTTTGCTGTGTCTTGGCAAATCCCGACAAGAGGGGAGGCGAGCGGGCAGGTGGGCAGGAAGCTGAGCTGAAGCCAGGAGTGAGATGAAGAAGGACGTGGGGGGGGGCATCAACCCGAGGTTTAATCTGCTTGCCTCTCTCCTTCCCAAGCACTCTAGAAGACGGGTCTGGGGCTCCAGTGAATATCGGGAGCAAAAGGCAATCCTCCGATCTGGAAGTCCCATCCTTCCCTTCATGGGGAACAGGCGCTGTTACAGGTGCCTGCAATACTCACTCCGCATTTGTAAGAAATAAATCTCCTCTGGATCTCCCTCCAAACACTCTAAAAACCAGCGGCGACAAAAAACATACCAGCAAGCTGAATATCTGGACAGGCTCGTCTAAACAAAATGATTTCAGCAGGCGCTTTCACTGTGCTCCTTTCGGCCCCTGCTGCTATTCAGATTGCTGGGGTGTTTTTTGTTCGTCGCTGGCTTTTAGTTTTTAAAACATGGTTTTTACTAATAATCTTACTGCTTTATTCTTTTTCCAAACTGCTTTGAGGTTTTCTACATGTACAGTAATGGAATAAATAAAATTAACCAATCTCCACAGAGTGGCCTTTGGTATAGCAGCGCCGGGCGGAAGGCAGGCAGCCAAGCAGCGTGGCTGTCCGATGCCTTCCAGGTAGACCGGGCAGGAGCCTGTTTCTTCGTTTAGGAGCGCTGCGCAGGCGGCAGGCAGGCAGGCAGGCAGGGCGGGGTGAACGTGGACACGAGGAGGCAGGCCGTTTCCTGCTTGCCTTCCAGGTAGACCGGGTAGGCGCCCCTCCCTTGGTTTAGTAGCGCCGTGCGCTAAGCAGGCAACCAAGCAGGGTGGCCTTCCGCTGCCTGCCTTCCAGGTAGACCGGGCAGGAGCCTGTACCTTGGTTTAGGAGCGCCAGGAAGGCGCCAGGCAGGTAAGCAAACCGGGCTTACCGAGGTCCGGCGCCCAGTAGAACGGCCAGCGGTTCCACTCCGTACCCCAGGTAGTCCGGCAGAGCCGCGCTTTCCGGCGAGCAGACCGGGAAGTCCCACGATTTCTGAGGAAGACCGTGAAGACCCTGCCTTTCCAGCCTCCCTCCGCCGGCGGGTAGACCGGGCAGCGGCTCCAGGCCCGCCGACGAGTGGATTGGCGCTTCCCGGGTCCAAGGAGGGGAGACCGAGATGCCGTCTGTCCTCCGAGATAGACCTGGAAGCCCCAGACCCTCAGGCGGGCAGGCTGGGGTGATCGGGGACGCATGGAGCCCACCGATCCTCCAGCGGGTCGACCGGAAAGCCTCCCTTCCTCGGAGGTAGACCGGCAGGTCCCAGCCCCCCTCGGGCCGGTAAACCGGAGGGGAGCCGGTGGCCGGGAAACACTGCACCGCTGCCAACCCTCTCCCTTGGGGGTGCCCACACCGGGGTGACCGTGGACGCGAGCAGCAGACCGGGCTTCGCCGGGTAGACCGGGAGGCTCCCCGTTCTCGGAAGGGGGCCGGCAAATCCCAGCCTCCTCGGCGACTAGACCGTGGGACAGCGGTTCCTTTGGCCGCCGTCGGGTGGACCGAGGACTACTGGATCCAAGGAGGGGCGGCCGGGAAGCCTTCTGTCCTCCCAGGGAGACCGCGAAACCACAGCCTCCCCGGACGGCAGACCGGAATGCAGCGTTCGCGGGCGCGCCGCCGGGGAGACCGGGGCCCTCGCGTGTAGACTGGACGGTCGGCGGGCCTCTGGCTTATAGACCGGGGAGGACCAACCGCACCCGCCGGGGGGACCGCGAAGCCTTCCATGCGTCCCTGCTTCCAACCCCGCCGTCAGCTTGAATGTCCGCGGGGACCGGGCAGCGGACAGACCTCCCCGCGGTAGACCGGGAAAGCCTTCCGTCCTCTGAAGGGGACCGCCACGGCCGAGCTTGGTGAGGATTTTTTAAAGAAATGGAAGCTGATGATCTGTGGTGTTATACTGAAGGCAGACAAGGAACGGCCGCCCTGCCCTGCGCCGACCACACGGGGGCGCTCCTTAAGAAAGGGAGGGGTGCCTAGCCGTGCTATTCAGATTGCTGGGGTGTTTTTTGTTCGTCGCTGGCTTTTAGTTTTTTAAAATGTTTTTTACTCATAATCTTACGGCTTTATCTTTTTACAAACTGCTTTGAGGTTTTCTGCAATCAAGCGGGGTATACACGTACAGTAATTGAATAAATAAAATTAACAAATCTCCACAGAGTGGCGTCTCCTTTTATTTGTGGAATGGAAATTTACTCTGCACGTGCTCAGGGACACTTTCATCATGCTGGTGGGAGGGGCGGTCTGCCGAGTAGGAGCCAATTTCTGGGGCCGACGTCCCTTCGCCCCACAGTAAAATATTTGCGGGGGGCGCCCGAACAAAAAGTTGATGGTCATTCATTGCTGTTCCAATGGTGCGCGCGCGCCATGTCTTGTGATCTGTTAGGTGGGGCGGGACTTGCCTGTCCCCATGAGTAGCCAAGGAATCAAGAAAAGAAAAAATGCTTAACTAACTGACCAACTACGTCGCAGATGATTCAGTCCCCCCCCCCCAATATAAATCCTGGCCACGCCTATGCCTCCCCCCCTCCATATTTATTCAAGTTGGCACCCGTGGTCTGCAGTAGCCAGTAGGCTCCGTTGCCTCTTCCGCTTAGCCATCTCTTTTCCTCCATAGCCTCCTCTATCCCCGCCAGGGACTCGGTTCAGATAATAGCAGGAAAGTACCGGGCTTCTATTCCAATAGTGGGAGGCGAGGAGAGACCACGATTTCGAACAGCAAGAAGTGAAAGTTCTTGTTAGATTTTTTTAAGAAGAGAAAGCGTTGGTTACTAAACCGCTCCTTTCTCGCAGCATCATTATAAAGTTGAGGTGTTGCAACATTTAAATGCATTTAAATTGTGTTGGTTGGTTTATTGATTAATCAGTTAGATGCTGGGCAGTTAATCAATCGATTTGCTAATCTCTTGGCAGCCCTGAGGGCAAGGGAGGTGCACAGAAGGAGCTGAAACTGGCAAGGAACAGATGTCCTAAGGCCCATAACCTTTAAGGAGAGGGCGGAGCCTGCACCCTCCAGAGCCATACACCCCCCCCAACATGAGAGGGAACCTTCCTCCCCCAATTCCTCGTCGCTCTGCAGCTCCGCCTCCAGGTTTTTCTGCATCCCTAAAGATTCCCCCACCTGAAGGCACCTGTTTCCCCCAACCAGTTTGTCTCTTCTACCACCACCCCCGCCCCAAACCTCCTTTTTCTGCCGACACTGGTGCTCCTACTTCCATCCCTTTAAGTCCTGCATTTCAGCTCCTCTCTCGGTGTCCCTGAGTCTCCACAGTATCCTTCCTGACACCCCCTGGCCACGAGCGCAAGGGTCTGCAGAACTGCTTCCAGCAGCCCGGTGCTGCTTCTCACATGAAGGCATTGTTAAACCGGGGAGGAAGAAAGTGATGCTCATGCATCGGGGGGGGGGGAGGGCGAGCGGGGTCACCTTGGTGTCCATGCCACTCTTTACAACTTGAGTTTCTGGTAACAAAAAAGAAATAGTCTCTGAGCATGCGAGGAGTCACGTCTGTGCTGGTTCCAAGGCAGCTTGAGTTCCAGCAGTTCCTTGCTTTAGCAGCACCCCCGTGCCTGCCTGCCTGCCTTCCCCCAGGTAGACCGGGCAGGAGCCTGTTTAGCAGGGCCGGCCAGCAGGCAGGGCGTCAGGGCGGCTGTCCGCTGCCTGCCTCTCCACCCCCCCCCGGTAGACCGGCGAGGCACCCCTCCCTCTCTTTAGGAGCGCCACCGTGTGGCCGGAGCAGGGCAGGGCGGCCGTTCCTTGCCTGCCTTCTCCCAGGTATTCCTCCTCCTCCTCCTCCTCCGTCGTATCCCTATTGTTGTTATTATCGTCCGTGCGTGCGTTCGTTCGGTCGAAATGGGGGGTGCGTGTGTGTGCCTGCCTGCCTGCCTGCCTGCCTGCCTGCCTGCCCGCCCGCCTCCCTCTCTTTCCGTGATCTATTTTGAGTCTGTCTCTCTCCCCCACCTGGGGGGGCGGGGGTGGTTTCTTGGGTGTGCGGCTGTGCGCGTTGGAGTGATGTTTTGTGTCCATCTCTCTGTCCCTGTCTGTCTCTCCTGCACACAAGCACATGCTGTCTTTGAGTGTATGCTACTGTGAGAGGGAAATTTTGTGCCCTTCTGTCTCCCTCCTCCGCAAACGAGTGTTTTTGTGTGTGTGTGTGTGAGAGAGAGATTTTGTTTCTGCCTGCCCTCCTGCCTGCCTGTCCCCCTCTCTCTCCCTCCCTCCCTCCCCCCGCAAACAATCAAGTGTGTGTGAGAGCGCACGAGCGCTTTTGTGGTTGTCTTTCTGTATCCCTGTGTCTCTGCATGCTCCTCCTCCCGCAAAGGAACGCACGCACGCCAAGACTTTTCTCCCTTGCCGTCCCTGCAAGGACGAACGCACGCCTGCCCGCCCGCCCTCACCCGTCCCCTCCATCGCCTACCTGCTGCACTGCCGCCAAGCGGCGGTCTACAAAGTCACCGAGTTCTACGGCAGCTGTCGCCACAAATCCCACCCTGGCGATGTCCTTACAGCGACTGGGTAGACCTGGGGGGGGGGGGGGCCGGGCCGGTAGACCGGGAAGCCCTACGCTCTATAATAGACCGGCAAGCCGCAGATCCACCCCCGGCAGGTAGACCGGAGGGGCGCCAAGGGCAGGGAGACCGGGCAACGCTGCCAGCCCCTCCGGCGGGTAGACCGGGCTTCCCAAGGTCCGGCGCCCAGTAGACCGGGCAGCGGTTCTGCGCCGTATCCCAGGTAGTCCGGCAGAGCCGCGCTTTAAGGTGGTCAGGTCGGGAAGCAGGCCGGCCGGCAGGCCTGAACCTGGAAGCCCCGGAGCCTCCAGCGAGCAGGCATGCAGGGAGGCAGGCAGGCGAGCAGGCAGGCCGACCGTCCCCTGCCTTCCTGCCAGGTAGACCGGGCAGAAGCCTTTCCCTTTGTTTAGGAGCGACGGGCAGGCTCCAGGGAGGCAGGCAGACCGGGAGGCAGCGGTCGCAGGCCCGCCGCTGGAAAAACCGGGGACCTCACATGTAGACTGGGCGGTCGGCGGGCGTCTGGCGGGAAGAGCGGGGAGGACCAACCACACCCGCCAGGGGAACCAGTAAGCCTTCCATCCGTCCGTCCGTCCTCCCAAGTGGAACGGAAAGCCCCAGGCGCCTCGGCAAGGCGGAGAACGGCCGCTGTTTCCAGCCCCGCCGTCAGCTTGACTTTCAGAGGGGACCGGGCAGCAGACAGACCTCCCAGCGGTAGACCGGGAAAGCCTTCCGTCCCCGGAAGGGGACCGCCACGTCCCAGCTTTGCTGGCCAGTAGTGAACGCGAGAGCCGCCAGCGGCTGCAGGAAGAACTGGCCACGCTGCCGGCCCCTCCGGCGGGGAGCTAGACCCGGCCGTCCCCCAGGAAAACGGCCAGCGCTTCCGCTCCTTCCTCCGGGAAGACCGGCCGAGCCACCGCCGCTTGCCGGCGGGTAGACCGGGTCCACAGGCAACCTCCCCTGGACCGGGCAGGGGCCAGACCCACACAGACGCCCGGAAGCCTGCCCTTCTCCGTCCTTCCTACCCTCCGCCAACCGCTCTCGCCTCGCCTCCGCCCGTCACCCAGAAGCAGAGGGCAGGCGCCGGGTACAGTCTACCACCGACCCGGCGCCTGGGTAGACCGGCACGACCGGAGAGCCGCGGAGCCTCTTGCCGGAGTGAGCTTGCCGCGTCTGGCCGCGAGGGCCTTCCGAGACGCTGGCCTGTCGCAGCGCCGGCGCCGGTGCCCGAGACGCCGTCCGCTCTCGCCGGGCAAGGACGGCATGCGCGCGGAGATTTCTGGCGACAGGGTTTTCAGGACCCTCTGGAGAACCGCAGACGACCCAACCGCGCTCCCCGGCCAGTGTAGACCCACGGCGGGGGCAGGCGCGGCGTCTGACGCGGTACTTCTGGTTGAACCGAAGACGACCCAACCGCGCTCCCCGGCCAGTGTAGACCCACGGCGGGGGTAGGCGCGGCGTCCGACGCGGTTCTTCCGGGGGGAACCGAAGACGACCCAACCGCGCTCCACGGCCAGTGTAGACCCACGGCGCGGGGCAGGCGCGGTGTCCGACGCGGTTCCCTCGGAGCAGCGGTGAGCAGCCTCCTTCTCCGATCCCGTGCCACCGGCCTTCGGGTCTCTGCTGGGAGAGGGGCGGCGAGGTGGGAGAGCGGCTGGCGGCGGGCTGCGATCCCGGCTCCAGGACCTGACGACCCTCGAGCGACCCCTGTGCTCCCGTGGCCGCGTCAGCGTTTCCCAGCTTCTCGCGGGAGTGAGGGTGGGGACTGCCCCGCGGTGGGGTGGACCCCGCGCTTGGTAGTGGGGACAGGGCCCACGTCGCTATCCGAGTCCGGGACCGGACGCGTCGGGGAGGGCGCTCCGCGGGCCGGCTGGCGGCCGGTGTTCAGGCGGAGTGGAAGCCTCCCCTTCCCCGCGTCCGCTCGGCATTTGAGCGCCCGGCAGGTAGACCGGGCTTACCGAGGTCCAAATTGCAAGTGGACCGCCAGCGGTTCCACGTGGACCGGCGCCTCCCGGGCCCAAAGAGGGTAGACCGGTAAACCCTTTCACCTCCGAGGTAGACCTGCAAGCCCTAGGTCCTGCGACGAGCAGGCAGGCAGGCAGAGCCGTTCCTACAAGTCGGTACACCGTGAAGCCTCCCCTTCTCCGAGACCAGCTTAGGACATCCCTGCGAGTAGAAGCGTCGGACAGCGGTTCCAGGGTCCCGTTCAGGTGGAGCGGCGCCTCCCGGCCCCAAGGAGGGCAGACCTAGAAGCCACAGCCCCTCCGCCAGGTGGACGGGTGTGAGGTGACCGAGGGAAGCGGTGAGTAGCCTTGGTAGCCGTCAGGCCGACCGGGAAGCCTCCCGTTCTCGGAGGTAGACCGGCAGGACCCAGCCTCCACGGCCAGCAGAGCCCAGGGCCGGGAGACCGGGCATCGCTGCCAGCCCCGGGCCAGACCGGGGTGACTGTGGACGCGAGAAGCAGACTGGGCCTTCGGTCGGTAGACCGGGAGGCCCCCTTGTTCTCGGAAGGGGCCCGGCAACGCCCAGCCTCCCCAGTCGGCAGACCGGGAGGACTCCGCTCGCAGGCACGGCCGCCGCCGGGAGGACCGGGGCCCTCGCGAGTAGACCGGGCAGTTGGCGGGCCTCCGGCGGGTAGACAGGGGAGGACCGGGAAGCCCCAGCCGCCTCGGCCTGGCGAAGAACATGGGGACCGGTAGACCGGGAAAGCCTTCCGTCCTCTGAAAGGGACCGCCACGTCCCAGCTTCCCTGGCCAGCAGTGGACGCGAGGAGACCCGCCAGCAGCCGCACGAAGAACGGGCCACGCTGCCGGCCCCTCCAACCGGCGGGGAGCTAGACCCGGCCGCCCCCCAGGAAAACGGCCAGCGCTTCCCCTCCTTCCGCCGGGAAGACAGGCCCACCCGCCCCCGCTTGCCGGCCGGTAGACCGGGGCCACCGGCAACCTCGCCCCTGGACCAGATAGGGGCTGGACCCACACAGATGCCCGGAAGCCTGCCCTTCTTCGGCCTTCGCAGGCGCGGCATCTGATGCGGTTCCCTCGGAGCAGCGGTGAGCAGCCTCCTTCTCCGATCCCGTGCCACCGGCCTTCGGGTCTCTGCCGGGAGAGGGGCGGCGAGGTGGGAGAGCGGCTGGCGGCGGGCTGCGATCCCGGCTCCAGGACCTGCGACCCTCGAGCGGCCCCTGTGCTCCCGTGGCTGCGGCAGCGTTTCCCAGCTTCTCGCGGGAGTGAGGGTGGGGATTGCCCCGCGGTCGGGCGGACCCAGCGCTTGGTAGTGTGGACAGGGCCCACGTTGCTATCCCCCCGTCCTCCCAGGCAGCGACGGTCGCGTCGGGGAGGGCCCTCCGCGGGCCGGCCGGCGACCGGTGTTCAGGCAGAGTGGAAGCCTCCCCTTCCCCGCGTCCGTCCCACGTTCTGTTGCCTTCGTTTAGCGACCCGATCCAGGTGCGGTGCCCGCTCCCAGGCGGGCTGGTAGACCGGAGGGAAGCCGAGGGCCGGGAGACCAGGCACCACTGCCAGCCCCTTCCCTCGGTGGCGGTCCAGACCGGGGGGACCGTGGACGCGAGAAGCAGACTGGCCCTTTGGTGGGTAGACCGGGAGGCCCCCTATTCTCTGAAGGGGGCCAGCGAGGCCCAGCCTCCCCATCCGGCAGACTGTGGGACAGCGTCCGCAGTCCCGCCCACCGCCAGGAAGACCAGGGCCCTCGCCAGTAGACCGGGCGGTCGGTGGGCCTCCGGCGGGTAGACTGGGGAGGACCATACACCCACACGCACGACGGTCGTGGGGACCGGAGAGCGGACAGACCTCCCAGCGGTAGACCGGGAAAGCCTTCCGTCCCTGTCCCAGCTTGCCTGGCCATTAGTACACATAGAGAGCTGCCAGGCGGCGCAAGAAGAATTCAGCCACGCTTCTGGCATCTCCGGCATGGAGCTACACGCGGCCTCCTAAGCGAAGTGGACCTGAAAGCCCCATGCTCTCGTCTCACCTCTGTCCGTCACCTAGAAGGAAGAGGGCAGGCGCCGGGAACGCTCTACTGCCACCCCAGCACTGCCCAACATGAGGGGACCATGGTGCTGGAGGAAAAGAATGGACCCCTAGACACTAGATCGCTGAGAAAGAGAAGGCTGCTTCTGGAATAAAATGGGTGTAACCAAACTCCAACATCATGCTGGCTGAGTCAAAATAAATAGTAGTGCAGCGCAGCTCCTAAACCAAGGGACAGGCTCCTGCCAGGTCTACCTGGGGGAAGGGAAGGCAGGCAGGCACTCCGGGTAGCCCCCGCCCGACTCCACTCCCTGACCCTGGGTGCCGCGGCCTCAGGTTGTGAGCTCCGTGCCTGGTACAGCATGGCCGAGACAGGTGAGCTTGGGGCGCTGGAGGTCGGAAATCCAACAGGCCCAGAGCCCCCTACTTGGCCTTTTCCCCGATGTGGTGGAGGAAATGCCCCTGGCCCGGTTCTTATAATTCCGTATCAATATCACATAATACGTTTCTAAACTGCAGGATGTAATAATAATAATAATAATAATTTATTATTTATACCCCGCCCATCTGGCTGAGTTTCCCCAGCCACTCTGGGCGGCTCCCAATCAGTGTTAAAAACAGTACAGCATTACATATTAAAAACTTCCCTGAACAGGGCTGCCTTAAGATGTCTTCTGAATATCAGGTAATTATTTATCTCTTTGACATCTAATGGGAGGGCGTTCCACAGGGCGGGCGCCACTACCGAGAAGGCCCTCTGTCTGGTTCCCTGTAGCCTCACTTCTCGCAATGAGGGAACCGCCAGAAGGCCCTCAGCGCTGGATCTCAGTGTCCGGGCTGAATGATGGGGGTGGAGACGCTCCTTCAGGTATACAGGACCGAGGCCGTTTTGTATCAGATAATTATTATTGATTTCTAGACTACTGACCCGCCTGGTAGGGTCGGCGTAAAGAAATACCATCCTGATCATTCTTAGTATGACATTTACTGGTGCCTTGCTTCCCGTCCCCCATTGGGGACTGATAAAAACGAGAGCTGCTGAGACCAAATGGCAAACCGCAATCCTCGCCGGGTCAGACTAGATGACCCCCAGGCCCCTCACCCTTCCCCTGCAGGACTCAACGGGAGCTTCACATTGGAGCTGAGCCACGGCGGCCACATTGTCCCCCTGTGGTGAAGCTTTGCCTCGTCCTCTGGCGCCTGGCGCCCCCTGCTGGCCTACACCTGAAGAGTCCGTGGCGCTTTCCTGGTGGGTCTTGGGCTCCTCTCTCTCCCTGGCCAGCTCCTTCTCCAGAGCATGTCAAGAGCGCTGCCTCCCTCTCCACAGGTGACCTTCTCCTCAGTGGCGAGCGTGGCGGTGGATGATGTGCAGTTCAGGAACTGTGCCCCCAAAGTAAGGCTTTCTTTTCCGCCTCCCCCAAACCCAGCCAAGCAGATAGACTGCCTCTGGGCTTGGAGGCTCCCCATTCACCGTCCCAACGTTTCCAGGTCCCCGGAGCTGCGCCCCAGACGAGCGCCCATGCCTGCCAAGCGGCTGCGTGGCCCCTGCCCGCCATTGTGATGGCACAGAGGACTGTGGCGATGGCGACGACGAACGGGGTTGCAGTGAGCAGCCGGGGGTGCATTCGAGGCTGGGGGGATGTGGGCACCACCGGAAGGGGGGGAGGGCGGAAAAGACACCCCTGGGACCCCCCACCTGCCTTTCTCCCCCAGAGACCTTCCTCTCATGCTTATTTGAGGAGGGCTGGTGCAGGTGGGCAGCGGATGCCAACCAGAACCTCTCCTGGGCGAGAAACTGCAGCTCCCAGGCACCACCGTCCCCAGCCCACCCGTGACCAGACCACCAACATGCCGGAAGGTGGGTGCTGGTTGTTAATATGTAGAGGATACCAGCAAGGCTGAACCTTTCTGTAAAGTGTCTTACCAATTTGGGGCATGTGCAGAGTTCAGCACTGGGTGCTTTCTCACTCCAGCTGGTAGACATGACAGCTGACAGCCTTCAGTTCTCCACTGGGTAAACTGAACAGCTTTGTGGTCTAGTTGGTAGGTGGTCTACCTGAACGGGATCAAAAACCCAGTCTACCCAGAGCCAAAGGCTGCCTGGTAGACCCAGCTGAGGAGTGGGGCTACCACCCAGTCAACGGACCAGAGGTCCCAAGGTGCCCCAGTCTACCAACTGGGCTGAGGGCCATCTCCCTGCTGTAGAGGCTGCCCAGGTTGCTGGGCATGGCAGTGAGCACGACAGGCAGAGATGACGCTGTGGGTAAAAGCCTCAGCGCCTAGGGCTTGCCGATCGAAAGGTCGGCGGTTCGAATCCCCGCGGCGGGGTGCGCTCCTGCTGCTCGGTCCCAGCGCCTGCCAACCTAGCAGTTCGAAAGCACCCCCGGGTGCAAGTAGATAAATAGGGACCGCTTACTGGCGGGAAGGTAAACGGCTTTCCGTGTGCTGCGCTGGCTCGCCAGATGCAGCTTTGTCACGCTGGCCACGTGACCCGGAAGTGTCTCCGGACAGCGCTGGCCCCCGGCCTCTTGAGTGAGATGGGCGCACAACCCTAGAGTCTGTCAAGACTGGCCCGTACGGGCAGGGGTACCTTTACCTTTACCTTTATACCAACAGGTCTCAGAACAGTTCACTCAGAGTGGATCTCTTACCACTCTGGTTGTTTCTGAGGAGCCTCTGCCACTCCCAGTCTCCCCTCCCCCATCAGCCAAGTTCCTGAGACTCTGTAGGTTATGAAATTATTACTTTCTCCTTCAGCTCAGGGGAAGAAGAGAAGAAAACCCTGCTATGGTGTTCTGAACTGCAGACCCAAAGCAGGTCTTGTGGGAGCGGTTGGGTGCAGGCGTACCACAGAAGGAAGTCAAACTCCAGAGTGATCAGTTCTAGTGCTTTATTAAAAGCTTTATTACAGCAAATCAGTCTGCCAGGCCTCCCACCCTTTACAGTTGCAGGACAGACACCTCAGCAAGGAGTTGGCTTTGCATCCCAGCAAACGTTCGTGCATCTTTGTACACAAAGCAGCATTCTTCACTTCGGCCAGGACTTCCCATCACTCCACTTGACCAGATGGGGGCATAGGTGGCAAATACCAAAGTCTTACAGCTAGCTCCTCTTTCTGGACTCCATGCACCCGAAGCCCCCAGTTAAGGATAGCATCAAAACAAGCCAATTAGCTTATAGGAGCTCATCACTACAACCACTACCTATTAATTGTGGGGTTATCTTGACTACCAAAATGGTGTTTGCAGAGCTTCCAGAACAGTTCACCTTTGGTTCAACACAACCCACCCCTTCTAGTTGACCCTAACAATCTACACGCCCAATCTTCCGCAAGTTCCTCGGGGTCTAGAAGGAGTGGAGTTATGCGGTGAATCTGTTCCTCAGCTTGCAAGAAAAACCCACAACAGCAATGCAAAAATATGCAATGAAGCAATCTCAGTGTAACCTGGTGTAACAAAAATCACCAGTAGGTGGTGCCACCCCCTGCAAGTCCTTGGAGCCACCTCTGGTCCTCCACGATCCATGTTCAAATCTGGGTACCTTGGCACAACCTTGACATAAAGCATGCACCATCTTATTTAGCTAGACTTATCTGAAATATATATTCTAATACACAAATCATTTTCATTTAACAACTTGAAATATCACAGAAAGTCTCCATGTCCATGTTCTGGTTATCTGCATGCAGATCCAACATTATATGTGTCACCGTTTGCTGCCAAACAATAAGTCCAATCACGGCAGAAACTTCTGCTGCCCCAGTGAGAATTCATGACCGCCAAGCTCCAGATCCACGTGAAGTACAGGAACATTCTGGCACAGGTATGGATACTTCCAGCAGAGGAAACCTAGGACCAATCCCAATATCCACTCCAGTGGCAGCCTATTAATGAACAAACAAATCTTGGTTAGGTGCTCAGAGAATAACTTGCACCTAAATATTAGTAAGACAAAGGAGATGCTGTTAGACTTCCAGAAGAAGAGAGGGGAACCTGCCCCATTGTATATTGGGGGGGGGGTGCTGTGTGGAGAGAGTCTCCTGCTTTAAATTCCTGGGAGTTTACCTTAGTGAGGACCTCACATGGAAAATCAAGATAACTCAGGTGGTCTACTGCCCTCGGGCAGGAGATATAGAAGTATAATCAGTTGTACCAACAGGCTCAAAAATTGCTTCTATCCATGGGCTGTTAGGCTGTTGAACGGAAAATAACATAGCAAAATTGACTTGCGAGGTGGTGTTTTGTTCGATAAGCACACAGAGTGTAACGAGATTGAGTGTTGGAGGGAGGAGGGAGGCTCATTTAATTTCATTGTACACAGGTTATATGATGACAATAAAGGTATTATTACTCTGGGCACATCATCGCCTTGTCCAAGCTGGGCTCAGAACTTCAGTGGTGTGCAGTTGATCTTCTCCCAGGCTGGTAGGAAAATTATTGCAGAGCATGGAGGATCAGATTTACTTCTCATTTCACCCCCCCCCCCAAGTGCTTGCACTCATTCCAGGGCTCACCCAGATCTTGGGGTTATTGTACCATAAGTGCCAATAGGCATCCAAAGCCCCAATTCAGTGGGGACCACAGCAGGAGCTGTACCTATCAATCCTTTTCTCCAGACACAGAACCTTCTGAGGCTCATGTAGACAACTGTGCAGCAGGCTACACTTTCCACACTCAAAAAACACCCATCACCCCCTTAGCTTTTCCACAGGGGATCCCTTTCCAGTCTTCCAGTTGTTAGACAGCTGTCATGCATCTTCCAGAATGGAATGGAGCCCACCCCTTCAGGGTTTTGGATGACCCAGACAGAATTTGGATTTGCTGTTCCAGTAATCCTGAATTTCAGGAGCTTTGACTAGATGATTCCTGGTCTCTTACAACTCTACTATTCTATAATCCATTCATGCATTTTATGGTTCCAATGCATGATACCCGCTGCTAGGAAAAACAGCAGCTCCTTTGAAGAGCTGAGTATCCAACCTCACAGCCCTCACACAGTGGTGGAGCATCTGGCACTATGTGGGCTTACCATCATTACCAGAAGTGCCTAATGGTCTCCCTGGAGAACGTCCCCAAAAGAAAGTGGTGGTCAATGCTAAAATGGCACTAAAGAGGTCAGGCAAATGGAAATAGCTTAGGATCCCATTCACCACAGAGAAGAATGGCAATCCAACCCCTTGAGAGGCTGCAAGGGAAATCTTGAGGAAGGGTTCCCTGAAACCACAACACAGGGTGTTCAGACTACAGACCGTGGTCCTACCCTACTTTTACAACCAGCTGTCGTTAGAGTTGGAGGGGTGCAAATGCTTACCTGCATGGACCACTGCTCAAGGACAAGTAGAACCTGGCTTGGTCTCCCGGCATCCAGACTTGTGGCGTAGTTTCACATCAAGGTAAATGATGGAGGTCCCTGTTTGCAATGGCTGAGATGGAGCATACGGAGCCTGCATAGAGAACACCTTCATAAATTGCCTTTAAGCAGGTCGGCGGGCAGTCCTTAGCTGGGAACTTCCTGGCAAAGGAACTGAAGGTAATGGAACATCACTTCAGAAACAGAGGAAGCTTCCTGCATAAAACAGGGGCCCTGAGTGAAAGATGGTTTGATGAAGCAGGGGAGCACATTGATGGTGGGGATTAGAAGAAGAATAAAAAACACCAAACCAAGAGGCATGGTTGCACATTTTTTCTGTCAGGAAGGGATTACTTTAATTCCATAAAACTCTGGATCAATGTGCTCCCAATATGAAAATGTCTAGCCAGAGGCAGAAGTCTTGACAGACTCTGCAGAGGTGGATGCCATACATCTGAGACCCTGAAGCAATACAAGGGTGTTACAGTAGTCTACAGGCACTGTGCAAAATGAACTTACTTCCGAGGATGTTATTTTTATTTCAAAACATTCCTATAATTAGAGGTACCAAACTATTCAAAGAATGGCAAAGAACCCTCTCCAAATTTATATGGCAGGGTAAAAGACCTAGAATCAGTTACAAAATCCTTACGGATAGAAAGGAAAGAGGGGGCTTTGCAGTACCTAATTTGAAACTCTATTATGAAGCTGCCAGTCTTTGTTGGATCAAAGATTGGATCACATTAGAAAACACCGACTTACTAGATTTGGAAGGGACAGATAACAGGTTTGGCTGGCATTCCTACTTATGGTACAATAAAGGAAAAATACATAAGGGCTTCTCAAACCATATTATTAGGGGACCCCTCTTGGAAGTGTGGGAAAGAAATAAAAAGCTTTTGGAATGGAAAACACCATGGTGGTTATCCCCAATGGATATATTAATAATAAAAAAGATTAATATGGAGGGGGAAAGGCTGACTTATGAGGATATACTGACAAGCTCAGAAAGTGGATGGAATATGAAAAAATATGAGGATTTAAAAGATAAGTTATCTGGCTGGTTACAATATCATCAAATAAATGCTATATGGACAATGGATAAAAAGTTAGGTATGAATGAAAAAAAATTGAAGTTCCAGATAGAGATAATTGAAAGTAAACATAAAATATTATCCAAAATGTATGATATACTTCTAGAGTGGGACACGAAAGACGAAAAAATAAAAGGGGTAATGACAAGATGGGCAATGGATCTGGGCCATAATATTGAGTATGATAAATGGTCAAAATTATGGGTTAGCGGAATGAAATTTACAGCATGTGTAGCGCTCAGGGAGAACTTAGAAAAAATGATGTATAGGTGGTACATCACCCCAGCAAAGCTGGGGAAAATGTACAAAACAGGAGATAAGAACTGCTGGAAATGTAAGACAAAGGAGGGCAATTTCTTTCACATGTGGTGGACGTGTGAAAAAATGAAGAAATATTGGGAACTCATATATAATGAGTTAAAAAAAATATTTAAGTATACATTTCCTAAACGTCCGGAAGCATTCCGACTAGGAATTGTAGGAGATGAGATCAAGAAAGAGGATAAAGTCTTATTCCAATATGCTACGACCGCGGCCAGATTGTTAATTGCCCAAAATTGGAAGAGTCAAAATATACCGTCAATAGAAGAGTGGCGAACGAAATTATTTGAATTCGTTAACTTAGCAAAATTGACACAAAAAATTAGAAACAAAAAAAATGCAAAGTTTATTAATGATTGGAACAAATTTATGACCTACATAGAAGAAAATTACAGAAATTTAAGGACTATAGCGAGTTTGATGTAAATCTCATGATGTACAAACTAGTTGAAAATGTAAGCTGCAGGAGAGCCAAATCATAAGGATTCAGAAGCCTGAAAGCAGGAGGGATGGAGGTCGGTAGGGGGGTGAAAGGAAACTTAGATCATAAAAGACATAGAAAACAAAGGAGAGGATTAATAATTGAAATAGAAATTATTTATTATTGATATTAGTTTCTCTCTTTTTAACTTTGGAACTTTGTACATGTATTGATCAATTTTAGATGCGAGTTCCTTTTTTGAGTATGTTTATTTATTTTCTTTTCTCTTTTTTTCTTTTTTTCCTTTTTTCTTCTTTTTTCTTTCTTCTTTTTTGTATGTGTATATGAAACTTAATAAAGAGAATTTAAAAAAAAAATGAATGTCAAAGTGAAGAAATTAAATGAAGCGCGGGTAAACGGTGGGAGTAACTATGACTCTCTTAAGGAAAATGGCAGCTGATGATCTGTGATGTTCTACTGATCGATCTTCGCGGTCTTTTCCACGTGCCTATCCCTACCTCCTCGTGGTGAGAGTTGGGCAACGTCTTTAGGCGGTAACGTCTTTAGGCGGCTAACAGGGAAGGCTTATCTGAACCTCTGGGTCTTTGCCAGAGAGGTTCAGCTCATCCTCACCCAGATCCCTAGCGGATATGAATCCTTGCAGCAACGCAAAGAGGGGTGGCAGGTCATCTGACCGAACCACCCGGGTGAGGAACAGCTCCCGTGCTGCTGGGCCTGGTGTAGTTCCTGCGGTGGAACACCCAGTTTTCGTATGCGAACACCCAGATTGCGAGAGAGCCTTTAACACCAAGACCGGGCGCGGTGTCCATCACCGACGAGCCCACCCAGATTGGTATGATGCGCAACAGAACACGCATCAGGTGAAAAGGAGATGGACCCCTGAGGAAACAGCACTGCTGGCTAGAGAGGAGGCCAGACTCCTCACCTCGGGGGCATGCCATATGAACCTAGCCCTGATGGAGAAATTCCCAGAGAGAACAGCGGAGGCGATTAAAGCCCATAGGCGCCAACAGGCCTATTGGGAATTGGTTGCAATGTATACCCAGGAACAACTGGAGGTGGCAGAGGGACCGGCCCCTGAACCTGAGGTGGAAGCTTCGAATACCCAGTGGCGAGACAGGCTAATACAACACCTGCAGCAGCTCCCCAGGATGCCGACCACCACGGAACATCTCATGCAATTGGAAAGGCTGAGTCCCACCGTCGGGTCGAGGACGCTCACCGACGTGTACGAAGAGCTGTCCCTGGTTGTGCGGGACATGCAGGGTATGCGACCCTGGAGGGCGCAGAGAGGGGAACGTAGTAGCCAAGAACAACAGACGTCCAAAAGGCGGAAGAGGCGAGAGCAGTATACCAAGTTCCAACATCTATGGCATAAGAGTCCCACTAAATGTATTAAGTGGGCTCTTGATAAGAACAGAAACATGCCAATAGAGAATGGTGCAAGCCTCTTTCCGTACTGGGAAAAGCTAATGAACAGGGCTCCAGACCGCTCACCCGACTCTGGCCCCAGGAGGGATGTCATAACATCTTTATGGGGACCCATGATGGCTGCTGAGATTAAGAGAGCCTTACCATTGGCCTCAAAGGTGCCAGGACTTGACAGAATGACCGTGGAACAGGTGAAGAAGCTGCCTCTAGGTGCGCTGGAGTGGTGGTGGGCGAGCAGGCAGACCTGCGGAGGGCTCATGCCCAGAAAGTCCAATATTACACGGGGAACACCAGTCTCCTGGAGTTGCTAAAAGAGCTTTACTAAGTGGACGATGTGAGCACCACATCTGCAATGCTCTCCTATAGAGGGGTGTGGAGCAATCGCTCCGCAGAGGACCTGTTAGCCTGGGGTATAACGATGGCCAGAATGTTAGTAGCAAGAAATTGGAAAAACACAATAATACCCAACACGGAAGATTGGCAAATCCTAATGGCAGAATATCTGCAGCTAGCGAAAGCGACAGGAAGAGTAAGAGGCCAACCAAAACAAAAAGTCTGTAAGGATTGGGGAATCTTTAAAGAAAATTTAGAAAACTATGGAATAAAAGGAAACATCTTGGCAGAATTAACAGGGAAGGCTTATCTGAGACTCTGGGTCCTTGCCAGAGAGGTTCAGCTCATCCTCACCCAGATCCCAAGTGGATATGAATCGATGCAATGCAGAGAGAGGTGGCGGGTCATCTGACCGAACCACCCGGGTGAGGAGCAGCTCCCGTGCTGCTGGGCCTGGTGTAGTTCCTGCGGTGGAACACCCAGTTTTTGTATGCAAACACCCAGATTGCGAGAGAGCCTTTAACACCAAGACCGGGCGTGGTGTCCATCACCGACGAGCCCACCCAGATTGGTATGATGCGCAACAGAACACGCATCAGGTGAAAAGGAGATGGACCCCTGAGGAAACAGCACTGCTGGCTAGAGAGGAAGCTAGGCTCCTAACCTCGGGGGCACGCCATATGAACCTAGCCCTGATGGAAAAATTCCCAGAAAGAACAGCGGAGGCTATAAAAGCCCATAGGCGCCATACACTACAAAACAGACCTTCTAGACCTGGAAGGACATTACAACCGTTATGGCTGGCATGCCTGCTTAGGTTATGATAAAGGTAAGATCCAGAAAAAAATAATAATCGTATTATAAGGAAACCTCTCTATATGTTTAGGGAAAATACAAAGATTTGTTTGAACCTAAAACTCTGTGGTGGATATCTCCCCTTGAAGCACTAGCAGTGAAGAAGAAAAAATATGGAAGGAAGAGGAAGGAAAAAACTTTGAAGAAATTAGAGAACATCTGTCAGGTTGATTACAATATCACCAACTTTACGAGATATTTAAACTAGACGAAAGAAATGGTTTTGCAATGGAACCCTCTACATTGGAAAAAGAACTGATCAACTCTAAATCCTCTAAAATCTGTAATGGTCAAGTGGGCTCAAGATTTTGGCTATAGTATCCCAATGAAAGCCTGGGGAAATCTCTGAAGTTCACTGCATGCTACACCTTGAAAGAAAATTTTATGTAGATGCAATTCCGCTGGTACTTAACACCACTAAAATTATCCAAAATGTCTAAGAACATTTCAAGTAAATGCTGGAGATGTGGGGAAGCGGAAGGCTCAATGTTACATATGTGGTGGACCTGTAAGAAAATGAAGGAATTTTGCAATGTAATTTATAATGAACTCAAAAGAATTATTAAGGTATCCTTCATTTAAAAAAATGGAGGCTTTCCTCCCGGGGATATTAGGCCCAGACATACCTGTGGACGAACAGGTGGACCTGCGGAGGGCTCATGCTGAGAAAGTCCACTACTACGCTGGCAACAGTAATCTCCTGGAGTTGGTTAAAGAGCGCTACCAAGTGATAAAAAGAGAGAGGAGGCTTCACACTCCCTGATCTAGAGTTATATCATGCAGCTGCAGCACTACTATGGATTAAAGATTGGATAACATTAAGAGATTTTGATGTATTAGATTTGGAGGGATATGATAATCGGTATGGGTGGCATGCCTATTTAATATATGAGAAGGTAAAGGTCCACAGGGGCTTCCTGAATAATTTAATAAGGAAACCATTATATAAGATCCGATCAGAATATAAAGAAATACTGGAACCCAAGAACCCCCTGTGGACCTCACTTACAGAAGCACAGGCAGTTAAGAAAAAGAATATGGAAGGGGAATGGGTCACATACCGATTATTATTAGAAGGACAACAGGATGAACCTATACTGAAAAAAATATGAAGAAATTAAAGGGCATTTAACAGACTGGCTGCAATATTTTCAAATACATCAAAGATTAACCATTGATAAAAAAGTAGGACTTGCAAAAGAAACATCAAAATTTGAAAAAAATAATTGATACAAAGTAAAGGAAAATATAACTCATAAAAAGATAAGAGTGCTACCAAGTGGAAGACCTGAGAACCACATCTGCAACGCTCTCCTGCAGAGGGGTGTGGAGTGATCCCTTGGCAGAGGAGCAGAGTATTGTCTGGAAGCAAGACCTTAAGGTTCTCTCATCATGAGGCATTTATGCTCATTCCATCTTTAACAAAACAACAGCCTCCCTCGGTGCTGGGATGTGAGCGCCCAGAAAATGGCCCAGGTGTAGCACGGGACTGCTAGAAAATAATCCATACATCTACGGATAAACAGACGAGATTCCCACTGTCCCCGCAATGTCTGAGGGGCGTGGTGCCCGCATGATGACAAAAAGAGAGCCAAATGCCTCATCTAGTGACACATATGAATGGATGAACGAGATTCCCACTGTCCCCACCTATCTAGTGAAACCACAGCCAAGGGAACGGGCTTGGCGGAATCAGCAGGGAAAGACATGAGGTGTGGAATAAGTGGGAGGCCCGCCTGTTTTTCACTTCCCCGGTGAGGTGGGAGGGGGGGATGCTGCCTAGTGGCCCACTTTGGGTAAACTAGGAGGGGAAGCACAGCCAGAAGGAAACCGGGCACTCCCCTCTTGGTATGAAGTCTTGATGCACATAGTGAGCAGGTGGGCTTAGACAGTGATATGGCTCGCTGCGGGCGGTGCCCGCCCTCGCCTCCCCCCGCATGGCTAGCCCTCCCCCCGCACAGCCCCACCCCCGCGTGCACAGCAGGTGCACCTAAATCCGCCTCTGCGCACACATCCCCTCACCGCCACCTTTACCCTGGACGGAACCGTTCGCCCGCCTCCTAAAGCGGGAGCCGGACCTCTTTCTACTTCGGGAGGAACAATCTGCACATGCCCAGAGGCACTCTGATAATTGTATTTCAAAAATTATAGCTTTGCACTCTGCGGCTCCCGCATAGGGCTGTGGGAGAGGCTGTTGCCCCAGCTGCAAGCGGGGCGCGGGTGTTATTATACGCTGCCCCTCCGTATCCTTCCAGCAGGATCTGGAGTGTGCTTGGAACAAGCTCGGGTGCTGCCCCGCCTCCCCTGCCGACGCCCTTTCCCCGGCTCCAGTAGCTCCACCCCGAGAGGACACCCACCTACCTTCCCTCCCCCTCTCACACGCGCCCTGCTGCCCATTCATTCCCTCGCCGGCTGCGCAAGCAGCAAGAAGAGGCGCCGCGCGCGCAAGTTCTCCGACTCGAGGGGGCACACGGACCAGATTTTGCGGGGGGGCCTCGCCTGCGCCCCTGGCGGGGGCCTTCCTCACCACCCCCTACCTATAGCCCTGGGCACGACCCAAGCGCCCCACGCCGGGCCCCCCTCAAAACCAGGGCCAGCAGCCAACATACTACACCCCCTGGGTGTGTGCTTTCTTACGTTCAGATCTCTGACCCCCTGCTGCTTTTGGTGGGATGGGCGACAGAAGAGAAATTAGACATCGAGGACTCAAACCAGACAGATGTAAATAACCCTGTGCTGTGGCAAAGGAAGTGAAACAATTCCTTATATTCCTGGGAAAGGACTTGCAGGATATAACAACTTTTAAAGACTTTAAACACACGCTGCACACACACAAACCCTTTAAAAATAATTACGGTTTTCCCAGTCACCCTAGATATGTAACAGAACGTTAAGAAAACAGGGTAAGTTAGGCAAAAGGCAGCCAGGTATTTTAAAGTGATTATTCCAAGCCCACAAAACCTTTGTAACCAGTCTGTCACCATACAAATATGTAAACACACCCAACTGGGAGAGGACACCCAATTGCAGGTGCGCACACCATGCAACAGTTAAAACAGGAACGCGAGGAGGAGAGTAAGCGTTTTCCCTGCGCAATGCAGCTCCCCGTCAAGCACTGTCCTGTCCTGTCCGGCTGCATTGGGATTGCAATCGCAGGACACTTTCTACTTGGCAAGAAACATTTCTTCACCTTACATGGAACCCAAGATGACTACAAATGTATTATTTCCTGAAATGAGTACCGCAACAAAATTGAAAGGAACCTCCTTGAAGGAAACTTACTTGGGAGTAAGTTTACCCATCAAAACTCAAAGGATTTCAAAACTCAAAGAGGGGTGGCAAAAAGGATCAAAGAGACTTTTAAAAAGCTATGTTAAAAGGAACCCTGACAGTCTTGGTATGGGCATAGCAAAGAAGGCGGGCTAAATTACCTGGGGGGTTTTGTTTTTCCTTTTAAAAAAAATATGAAGCAAGCTTGCCTTTAAAACTGCACATTTAAGATAAGCAGCAGCAGTTGAAGTCAGGATGTTACCTTTAAAGCCAAATTAAACTCAGGAAAACTTGCCAAGCTCCAAAACTTGGCAAAAGTTTTTCTTAACATTTCTAAACCTTAAGAGTGCAAATCCGGAGTTAACCGAAGCCTCTGGAAACTCCTCCTACTATTAACAAGCACAGTGTAAAATAATATATACTGCCATTTAATAACAAATGTGTTGAGCTTTGTAAGAGTGCGTGCAAATGTGCGTGGAGTGTGCGTGTACCAAACTAAGAGCCGAGGTTCCCACGTGCGAGCACTCTGGGTTTAGTCAGTCAACCAGCTGCAAATCCACCTTGTCCAGCCCACATTTGTATTTATAGCCCACCTCTTCTCCAAGGAGCTAAAGGTGGTGTAAGGCAGTGTTTCCCAACCTTTTTTGGGCAAAGGCACACTTGTTTCATGAAAAAAATCTCGAGGCACACCACCATTACAGCCCCGTGACGTCAGCGCGCAGCGTCACGCCGGGAGGGACATGAATTGCTAGCAAATTACATAATCACCTCCTTGAGGGCTGGCTCATCTTCTCCGAAGGCAGAACCCCATTAATTAACAGCACAGACTCACACCATAGCCAAGACGAGGGGGGAAAACCTCAGTCATGCACAGTCATGCACATGTGGGGGCTAAATGAGGACGAAGACCGGGCAGAGAGCAGGGTTCAAATCACCCCACCTGGCCAGGACAATCCCTGGGTGCTCCCTTGGGCCACTCGCCTGACCCACCTCGCAGGGCTGTTGTTGCGAGGATAACACGGGGAGAACCACGCGCGCCCCCGGGAGCTCCTTGGAGGAGAAAGCGGGCGATGAATGCAATGCACGAAATATATGAGAGGCGACCAGGTTTTGCAGGTGAGGGGCCCCCGCCAGCCTCCGCTTCCCACACCCGGCGCAACGACGCCGAAGTTTCCCCCCGGGCTCGGCTCGGGGAGCAGCGCTGCTCCCCCCCGGCTCCCCTTCGCCCTCCCGGCTCTCTCTGCCGCCCACTGGGGACCCCCCTCACCTGCCAGGTCCGGAGCGCCGGTGGAAGTTGCATGCATGCATGCAGGGCGCCGCGTTGCCATTGCATTGCACTGCACTCCATGCAACGCCTGCACGCATGCATTGCCTTGCACGCACGCCAAGGGGTCTCCCCGCGGTCTGATGCGTCCCCTCCGGTGCGGATGCAGCATTGCAAAAATAAAAAAACCCCGACGCAGCCCTACCTGGGGGGCAGCCTCCGCCTCCGCCGCGCAGCCTCCGCGGGGATCCCCGGGCTCCATCCTGCCGCCCGATCTCCGGGGGGTGCAGGCAGGCTGCGCGGGGTCTGCGCGGAAGAGCCCCTGCCCGTCTGGCCGCCGCCGCTGCGCTCATTCCATGGCCGGGAGAAGAGCGCTTCAAACAAAACGCCCGGCCTGCCAGGCCACGCTGGGAAACGTAGTTCGCGCACCCCGCGCGGGCGTGGAGCCCAAGGGCGAGGGGACTACGGATCCCGGCAGCCCCCGTGCCGGGGACGGAGGGGGAGAGGCCGGGTGCAGGGATGGAGGGACGGGTGGGCGAGCGAGTGAGTGAGTGGCAGCCGCCAAGCCTTGGCCGAGATCCAGGAAGGGCCTCCCAGGAGGAGGACGAGGAGGAGGGAGGCGCAGAGCGGGAGGGAGGGAACCCCAGGGGTCATCTAGTGACGGCGCCCCAATCGAAAATTTGACTTAAAAAAAAAATCTTTCAATTTTTTAATTTTTCCCGCGGCACACCAGGCAACATCTCTGGGTTGTTTTTTTTAACTAAAGAAACAACCCTGAACCTGATTTTTAAATCCTTTCTCTTTTTCTCCCTCCAAAAGGGGTGCTGTCACAGTTAGCATTTGGTGCAGGCAGGGGCAAAATACGAAAGTCCCAGAAGTTCCAACGCCTCCCTCCCCCCCCCCCAGCACCTGTCCTGGATCTGGCTGCTCTTGGCTGAACTTGCCCCCTCTTCTCCCTTGTTTCCTCTCAGTATGCGACAGTCCCTCCGCACACCTCGCTCCAGCCATTTCTGTGACACCTTCGCCCCGCACGCATTGCACGCCTCCTTGGTCTTCATCACACTCCTCACAGCTGCCTGTCCTTAAGTAGGGGAGGCTATTAGGGCAGGTTCCAATCTGAATCAGTTACAGGTGCAGGGGTGACGTGCTCTGTACTTCCAGCCCTATCTTGCCTGGCTAGGCACAGCTGTGAGCGTTTCCTCGGGCATTCCCCACCCGTGTTTAATTCCCTCCAGGCTGCTGATCAAAGTGCACACAGCTGCTG
Organism: Podarcis muralis; assembly: GCF_964188315.1. Classification (NCBI taxonomy): domain Eukaryota; kingdom Metazoa; phylum Chordata; class Lepidosauria; order Squamata; family Lacertidae; genus Podarcis; species Podarcis muralis. Next base: position 55,721,971 of record NC_135668.1, read on the forward strand.
GCAGGGAAATTAGGCTTTCTTCCATGGGTCAAAGACTCGATTCGGCACCGCCCCCGCCCCGCCCCTGTGAGCTCACAAGCACTCACACACACAAGAAGCTCCACACGTTTGTTCTTAAAGGGCATTAAAAATAGGCATATTATTTGAATACAAGGTTTTGTTTGTATCTGATATTTCACTGATTCCCAACATAATTTACACAACAAAAAATGCAACATAACATATAACTGCAAGGGGGGAAACTGGGGAAGAAAACTTTTTTACAGTATTAGGAGATGTAATGTATATCAATTTATTACATTATTATTTTTTTGCTGCAGGTTAGCTGTGAGATAAATAAATTACAGTTATATATGAAAGGCCAGAGTCAGGCTCACTGAGGACCGGGCAGTGCAGAGGGAGATAAAAATACAAAAGGACAGAATACATGATGTCCCAGACATGACAACCACACCATAAGGCTTCACGCCAACCAGATATTCCTGTTCACTTCAGGCATTAAGTCGCTTAATTTACTGTATTATTAACCGTTCCTCATTGCTCCACCACCAGGACCTGGGGTCTAAGTCCATGTCTTCTCTGTCTGGTGGGGGAAGGGACGACTCCTGGGCAGGAGGCTCCCCCCACTCCTCATCCAGCCGGTCCCGGACATGGACTTCCCAGCCTCCTGCTCGCTGCTGCCTCTTCTGCTGATCCATGACAGGTGCTCTGTTTAGGGACTTACCAAAGGAATCCTGCAAATGGAGATATTACTAGAGCCTGACATGCTTGTATGTTTGGTGGCATTTTATGCATTGTGACTTGCTATCATTTTTATTGATTATAGCTTAGTAATTCTTTACTGTAATTGTTAAGTGTAAACTGATTATTATGCGCAGATATTTAATTTTACTATTCTCATGGATTATTGAGTACTCAGTATTATTGAAAATTGCTTTACTTGGTATGTTGTTTATTTTAAAGTTATGTTTTTCTTGTGACTTTTTTTGGTATTGGATCACATTGTTCTTAGGGGTGTGATCTTTGTCAGGGAAGGGCCCATCCTTGGCCTGCAGAAGGTCCCAGGTTGTGTCTGGCAGCATCTCCAGGTAGAGCTGGCAACATGCCTGGTCTGGAATCCTGGGGGGTTGCTGCCAGCCAGTGTAGACAATACAGTTTCCTAGGCAACTTCTGAGATGCTAGGATCTTGCACCATTGAAAGTTCAGTCTCCAGCCACAGCAGATTCCAAGAAGCAAAGCAGAAGGAAATACACCCCTCCCTCTGCTCCCGGGGGCTCCAAATGCACTTCCGCGGATTCGTTATTAATTTGCTCCCTTTTGTTTTAATGAAGGTGAAGCGCTTGCTGCAAAGTGCTTTCAGAGCCATCGGCTGCAAAGGAGCAAGCCGGAATTATTCGCTGTGATCCTTTTACTCCCCCCCCCCGCCCCTCCGCCCCCCCCCCCCAGTCTATGGCAACGAAATTCCATATCGCCCTCTGCTGGCCAGTTCAAGAAGGCTCCAAAGCTCACCCCCAATAAGGGACTTTCTGAGATCAGAATGCGTCGAAATTAAGATAAGGGGGGGGGGAGGGAGGCACTAAAATGCAGCTTTCCAAAGATATTAAAGGAGCCCAAACACGTTTTTCATTCATGCAATAAGTGTTCCCCGCACAATCCAGAGACTCGAAGAATTGCTTTAGTTTCATGCTGCATTTGTTGTTTCTCAGCGGTCAAGCAGAGGTCTCTGTTGCTGCTGGAGAAAGGCAGTTCCCCAATCTTCTCTCCACCCCCAGCTCATGTGCCTGTTGCTATGTACGGAGTGGTGCGTGGGGAAGGCTGTGAGAATGTAATCAGACTCTACTGAATAGGCCTCGTTGCAGTCGGTGGCGAGCAACGCACAACGGCCCCGTAATCCGACTGACTGGTGCATTCCTGATGCTCTAACCTCAAAGGCTGATGGTGATGTTAAGGCTGGAAGGAAAAGGTTAACACTGGGCACACACCTACTGAACCACCTGACCTCCCTCCCTGTCTTCTGTGGAGGGATTTCAGATCATAATTCCTGCTGGTGGTGGTTCAAATATGAGTTTTCGCCCCAGGGCCTTGCATAGGTCCGGGCCAGGTAGATAATGTGCCCCCCCTTTTTTTATTTCCCTTTGGATAACTGAAGTCTTAAAAATAAGTAAGTAAGTATATAAATAATTTTCACAAAAGTTATGCTGACAAATAATTTTATTTCAAGGCTTGAACCGTATCTGCATATAAAGACAAAATGGAAAATATAGATCAATATGCTGACCCACGCCCCCTTTGGAATCGGAGGCCCCGGCCAAGTGGCCCATATGGCCCCCCCTCTGTCTGGGCCTGCTTCGCCCCCAGTGTCAAGCAATGAACTTGCAGGCGTTTTGAAGTCCTGCTGGAAGGGATGCTGTCGGTCGGTCTAATGCGCCCGTTTATTCCCCCAAGTTGGTGGTGGGCGCATGTATCCCCCCCCATTCTAGGATCCCATCTGTTCCCACTTTCAGAGGAGCCTTCAAAAATAAAGACCTTCCTTATTAGAAGCCGGGGGTTTCTGGGGGCCCATAATGTTCTCAGCAGCCCTTCAAGGTCTCCCCGCTTTGCTGTGTCTTGGCAAATCCCGACAAGAGGGGAGGCGAGCGGGCAGGTGGGCAGGAAGCTGAGCTGAAGCCAGGAGTGAGATGAAGAAGGACGTGGGGGGGGGCATCAACCCGAGGTTTAATCTGCTTGCCTCTCTCCTTCCCAAGCACTCTAGAAGACGGGTCTGGGGCTCCAGTGAATATCGGGAGCAAAAGGCAATCCTCCGATCTGGAAGTCCCATCCTTCCCTTCATGGGGAACAGGCGCTGTTACAGGTGCCTGCAATACTCACTCCGCATTTGTAAGAAATAAATCTCCTCTGGATCTCCCTCCAAACACTCTAAAAACCAGCGGCGACAAAAAACATACCAGCAAGCTGAATATCTGGACAGGCTCGTCTAAACAAAATGATTTCAGCAGGCGCTTTCACTGTGCTCCTTTCGGCCCCTGCTGCTATTCAGATTGCTGGGGTGTTTTTTGTTCGTCGCTGGCTTTTAGTTTTTAAAACATGGTTTTTACTAATAATCTTACTGCTTTATTCTGTTTCCAAACTGCTTTGAGGTTTTCTACATGTACAGTAATGGAATAAATAAAATTAACCAATCTCCACAGAGTGGCCTTTGGTATAGCAGCGCCGGGCGGAAGGCAGGCAGCCAAGCAGCGTGGCTGTCCGATGCCTTCCAGGTAGACCGGGCAGGAGCCTGTTTCTTCGTTTAGGAGCGCTGCGGAGGCGGCAGGCAGGCAGGCAGGCAGGGCGGGGTGAACGTGGACACGAGGAGGCAGGCCGTTTCCTGCTTGCCTTCCAGGTAGACCGGGTAGGCGCCCCTCCCTTGGTTTAGCAGCGCCGTGCGCTAAGCAGGCAACCAAGCAGGGTGGCCTTCCGCTGCCTGCCTTCCAGGTAGACCGGGCAGGAGCCTGTACCTTGGTTTAGGAGCGCCAGGAAGGCGCCAGGCAGGTAAGCAAACCGGGCTTACCGAGGTCCGGCGCCCAGTAGAACGGCCAGCGGTTCCACTCCGTACCCCAGGTAGTCCGGCAGAGCCGCGCTTTCCGGCGAGCAGACCGGGAAGTCCCACGATTTCTGAGGAAGACCGTGAAGACCCTGCCTTTCCAGCCTCCCTCCGCCGGCGGGTAGACCGGGCAGCGGCTCCAGGCCCGCCGACGAGTGGATTGGCGCTTCCCGGGTCCAAGGAGGGGAGACCGAGATGCCGTCTGTCCTCCGAGATAGACCTGGAAGCCCCAGACCCTCAGGCGGGCAGGCTGGGGTGATCGGGGACGCATGGAGCCCACCGATCCTCCAGCGGGTCGACCGGAAAGCCTCCCTTCCTCGGAGGTAGACCGGCAGGTCCCAGCCCCCCTCGGGCCGGTAAACCGGAGGGGAGCCGGTGGCCGGGAAACACTGCACCGCTGCCAACCCTCTCCCTTGGGGGTGCCCACACCGGGGTGACCGTGGACGCGAGCAGCAGACCGGGCTTCGCCGGGTAGACCGGGAGGCTCCCCGTTCTCGGAAGGGGGCCGGCAAATCCCAGCCTCCTCGGCGACTAGACCGTGGGACAGCGGTTCCTTTGGCCGCCGTCGGGTGGACCGAGGACTACTGGATCCAAGGAGGGGCGGCCGGGAAGCCTTCTGTCCTCCCAGGGAGACCGCGAAACCACAGCCTCCCCGGACGGCAGACCGGAATGCAGCGTTCGCGGGCGCGCCGCCGGGGAGACCGGGGCCCTCGCGTGTAGACTGGACGGTCGGCGGGCCTCTGGCTTATAGACCGGGGAGGACCAACCGCACCCGCCGGGGGGACCGCGAAGCCTTCCATGCGTCCCTGCTTCCAACCCCGCCGTCAGCTTGAATGTCCGCGGGGACCGGGCAGCGGACAGACCTCCCCGCGGTAGACCGGGAAAGCCTTCCGTCCTCTGAAGGGGACCGCCACGGCCGAGCTTGGTGAGGATTTTTTAAAGAAATGGAAGCTGATGATCTGTGGTGTTATACTGAAGGCAGACAAGGAACGGCCGCCCTGCCCTGCGCCGACCACACGGGGGCGCTCCTTAAGAGAGGGAGGGGTGCCTAGCCGTGCTATTCAGATTGCTGGGGTGTTTTTTGTTCGTCGCTGGCTTTTAGTTTTTTAAAATGTTTTTTACTCATAATCTTACGGCTTTATCTTTTTACAAACTGCTTTGAGGTTTTCTGCAATCAAGCGGGGTATACACGTACAGTAATTGAATAAATAAAATTAACAAATCTCCACAGAGTGGCGTCTCCTTTTATTTGTGGAATGGAAATTTACTCTGCACGTGCTCAGGGACACTTTCATCATGCTGGTGGGAGGGGCGGTCTGCCGAGTAGGAGCCAATTTCTGGGGCCGACGTCCCTTCGCCCCACAGTAAAATATTTGCGGGGGGCGCCCGAACAAAAAGTTGATGGTCATTCATTGCTGTTCCAATGGTGCGCGCGCGCCATGTCTTGTGATGTTAGGTGGGGCGGGACTTGCCTGTCCCCATGAGTAGCCAAGGAATCAAGAAAAGAAAAAATGCTTAACTAACTGACCAACTACGTCGCAGATGATTCAGTCCCCCCCCCCAATATAAATCCTGGCCACGCCTATGCCTCCCCCCCTCCATATTTATTCAAGTTGGCACCCGTGGTCTGCAGTAGCCAGTAGGCTCCGTTGCCTCTTCCGCTTAGCCATCTCTTTTCCTCCATAGCCTCCTCTATCCCCGCCAGGGACTCGGTTCAGATAATAGCAGGAAAGTACCGGGCTTCTATTCCAATAGTGGGAGGCGAGGAGAGACCACGATTTCGAACAGCAAGAAGTGAAAGTTCTTGTTAGATTTTTTTAAGAAGAGAAAGCGTTGGTTACTAAACCGCTCCTTTCTCGCAGCATCATTATAAAGTTGAGGTGTTGCAACATTTAAATGCATTTAAATTGTGTTGGTTGGTTTATTGATTAATCAGTTAGATGCTGGGCAGTTAATCAATCGATTTGCTAATCTCTTGGCAGCCCTGAGGGCAAGGGAGGTGCACAGAAGGAGCTGAAACTGGCAAGGAACAGATGTCCTAAGGCCCATAACCTTTAAGGAGAGGGCGGAGCCTGCACCCTCCAGAGCCATACACCCCCCCCCCAACATGAGAGGGAACCTTCCTCCCCCAATTCCTCGTCGCTCTGCAGCTCCGCCTCCAGGTTTTTCTGCATCCCTAAAGATTCCCCCACCTGAAGGCACCTGTTTTCCCCAACCAGTTTGTCTCTTCTACCACCACCCCCGCCCCAAACCTCCTTTTTCTGCCGACACTGGTGCTCCTACTTCCATCCCTTTAAGTCCTGCATTTCAGCTCCTCTCTCGGTGTCCCTGAGTCTCCACAGTATCCTTCCTGACACCCCCTGGCCACGAGCGCAAGGGTCTGCAGAACTGCTTCCAGCAGCCCGGTGCTGCTTCTCACATGAAGGCATTGTTAAACCGGGGAGGAAGAAAGTGATGCTCATGCATCGGGGGGGGGGGGAGGGCGAGCGGGGTCACCTTGGTGTCCATGCCACTCTTTACAACTTGAGTTTCTGGTAACAAAAAAGAAATAGTCTCTGAGCATGCGAGGAGTCACGTCTGTGCTGGTTCCAAGGCAGCTTGAGTTCCAGCAGTTCCTTGCTTTAGCAGCACCCCCGTGCCTGCCTGCCTGCCTTCCCCCAGGTAGACCGGGCAGGAGCCTGTTTAGCAGGGCCGGCCAGCAGGCAGGGCGTCAGGGCGGCTGTCCGCTGCCTGCCTCTCCACCCCCCCCCGGTAGACCGGCGAGGCACCCCTCCCTCTCTTTAGGAGCGCCACCGTGTGGCCGGAGCAGGGCAGGGCGGCCGTTCCTTGCCTGCCTTCTCCCAGGTATTCCTCCTCCTCCTCCTCCTCCGTCGTATCCCTATTGTTGTTATTATCGTCCGTGCGTGCGTTCGTTCGGTCGAAATGGGGGGTGCGTGTGTGTGCCTGCCTGCCTGCCTGCCTGCCTGCCTGCCTGCCTGCCCGCCCGCCTCCCTCTCTCTCCGTGATCTATTTTGAGTCTGTCTCTCTCCCCCACCTGGGGGGGCGGGGGTGGTTTCTTGGGTGTGCGGCTGTGCGCGTTGGAGTGATGTTTTGTGTCCATCTCTCTGTCCCTGTCTGTCTCTCCTGCACACAAGCACATGCTGTCTTTGAGTGTATGCTACTGTGAGAGGGAAATTTTGTGCCCTTCTGTCTCCCTCCTCCGCAAACGAGTGTTTTTGTGTGTGTGTGTGTGTGAGAGAGATTTTGTTTCTGCCTGCCCTCCTGCCTGCCTGTCCCCCTCTCTCTCCCTCCCTCCCTCCCCCCGCAAACAATCAAGTGTGTGTGAGAGCGCACGAGCGCTTTTGTGGTTGTCTTTCTGTATCCCTGTGTCTCTGCATGCTCCTCCTCCCGCAAAGGAACGCACGCACGCCAAGACTTTTCTCCCTTGCCGTCCCTGCAAGGACGAACGCACGCCTGCCCGCCCGCCCTCACCCGTCCCCTCCATCGCCTACCTGCTGCACTGCCGCCAAGCGGCGGTCTACAAAGTCACCGAGTTCTACGGCAGCTGTCGCCACAAATCCCACCCTGGCGATGTCCTTACAGCGACTGGGTAGACCTGGGGGGGGGGGGCCCGGGCCGGTAGACCGGGAAGCCCTACGCTCTATACTAGACCGGCAAGCCGCAGATCCACCCCCGGCAGGTAGACCGGAGGGGCGCCAAGGGCAGGGAGACCGGGCAACGCTGCCAGCCCCTCCGGCGGGTAGACCGGGCTTCCCAAGGTCCGGCGCCCAGTAGACCGGGCAGCGGTTCTGCGCCGTATCCCAGGTAGTCCGGCAGAGCCGCGCTTTAAGGTGGTCAGGTCGGGAAGCAGGCCGGCCGGCAGGCCTGAACCTGGAAGCCCCGGAGCCTCCAGCGAGCAGGCATGCAGGGAGGCAGGCAGGCGAGCAGGCAGGCCGACCGTCCCCTGCCTTCCTGCCAGGTAGACCGGGCAGAAGCCTTTCCCTTTGTTTAGGAGCGACGGGCAGGCTCCAGGGAGGCAGGCAGACCGGGAGGCAGCGGTCGCAGGCCCGCCGCTGGAAAAACCGGGGACCTCACATGTAGACTGGGCGGTCGGCGGGCGTCTGGCGGGAAGAGCGGGGAGGACCAACCACACCCGCCAGGGGAACCAGTAAGCCTTCCATCCGTCCGTCCGTCCTCCCAAGTGGAACGGAAAGCCCCAGGCGCCTCGGCAAGGCGGAGAACGGCCGCTGTTTCCAGCCCCGCCGTCAGCTTGACTTTCAGAGGGGACCGGGCAGCAGACAGACCTCCCAGCGGTAGACCGGGAAAGCCTTCCGTCCCCGGAAGGGGACCGCCACGTCCCAGCTTTGCTGGCCAGTAGTGAACGCGAGAGCCGCCAGCGGCTGCAGGAAGAACTGGCCACGCTGCCGGCCCCTCCGGCGGGGAGCTAGACCCGGCCGTCCCCCAGGAAAACGGCCAGCGCTTCCGCTCCTTCCTCCGGGAAGACCGGCCGAGCCACCGCCGCTTGCCGGCTGGTAGACCGGGTCCACAGGCAACCTCCCCTGGACCGGGCAGGGGCCAGACCCACACAGACGCCCGGAAGCCTGCCCTTCTCCGTCCTTCCTACCCTCCGCCAACCGCTCTCGCCTCGCCTCCGCCCGTCACCCAGAAGCAGAGGGCGGGCGCCGGGAACAGTCTACCACCGACCCGGCGCCTGGGTAGACCGGCACGACCGGAGAGCCGCGGAGCCTCTTGCCGGAGTGAGCCTGCCGCGTCTGGCCGCGAGGGCCTTCCGAGACGCTGGCCTGTCGCGGCGCCGGCGCCGGTGCCCGAGACGCCGTCCGCTCTCGCCGGGCAAGGACGGCATGCGCGCGGAGATTTCTGGCGACAGTGTTTTCAGGACCCTCTGGAGAACCGCAGACGACCCAACCGCGCTCCCCGGCCAGTGTAGACCCACGGCGGGGGCAGGCGCGGCGTCTGACGCGGTACTTCTGGTTGAACCGAAGACGACCCAACCGCGCTCCCCGGCCAGTGTAGACCCACGGCGGGGGTAGGCGCGGCGTCCGACGCGGTTCTTCCGGGGGGAACCGAAGACGACCCAACCGCGCTCCACGGCCAGTGTAGACCCACGGCGCGGGGCAGGCGCGGTGTCCGACGCGGTTCCCTCGGAGCAGCGGTGAGCAGCCTCCTTCTCCGATCCCGTGCCACCGGCCTTCGGGTCTCTGCTGGGAGAGGGGCGGCGAGGTGGGAGAGCGGCTGGCGGCGGGCTGCGATCCCGGCTCCAGGACCTGACGACCCTCGAGCGACCCCTGTGCTCCCGTGGCCGCGGCAGCGTTTCCCAGCTTCCGCGGGAGTGAGGGTGGGGACTGCCCCGCGGTGGGGTGGACCCCGCGCTTGGTAGTGGGTACAGGGCCCACGTCGCTATCCGAGTCCGGGACCGGACGCGTCGGGGAGGGCGCTCCGCGGGCCGGCTGGCGGCCGGTGTTCAGGCGGAGTGGAAGCCTCCCCTTCCCCGCGTCCGCTCGGCATTTGAGCGCCCGGCAGGTAGACCGGGCTTACCGAGGTCCAAATTGCAAGTGGACCGCCAGCGGTTCCACGTGGACCGGCGCCTCCCGGGCCCAAAGAGGGTAGACCGGTAAACCCTTTCACCTCCGAGGTAGACCTGCAAGCCCTAGGTCCTGCGACGAGCAGGCAGGCAGGCAGAGCCGTTCCTACAAGTCGGTACACCGTGAAGCCTCCCCTTCTCCGAGACCAGCTTAGGACATCCCTGCGAGTAGAAGCGTCGGACAGCGGTTCCAGGGTCCCGTTCAGGTGGAGCGGCGCCTCCCGGCCCCAAGGAGGGCAGACCTAGAAGCCACAGCCCCTCCGCCAGGTGGACGGGTGTGAGGTGACCGAGGGAAGCGGTGAGTAGCCTTGGTAGCCGTCAGGCCGACCGGGAAGCCTCCCGTTCTCGGAGGTAGACCGGCAGGACCCAGCCTCCACGGCCAGCAGAGCCCAGGGCCGGGAGACCGGGCATCGCTGCCAGCCCCGGGCCAGACCGGGGTGACTGTGGACGCGAGAAGCAGACTGGGCCTTCGGTCGGTAGACCGGGAGGCCCCCTTGTTCTCGGAAGGGGCCCGGCAACGCCCAGCCTCCCCAGTCGGCAGACCGGGAGGACTCCGCTCGCAGGCCCGGCCGCCGCCGGGAGGACCGGGGCCCTCGCGAGTAGACCGGGCAGTTGGCGGGCCTCCGGCGGGTAGACAGGGGAGGACCGGGAAGCCCCAGCCGCCTCGGCCTGGCGAAGAACATGGGGACCGGCGGCGGACAGACCTCCCAGCGGTAGACCGGGAAAGCCTTCCGTCCTCTGAAAGGGACCGCCACGTCCCAGCTTCCCTGGCCAGCAGTGGACGCGAGGAGACCCGCCAGCAGCCGCACGAAGAACGGGCCACGCTGCCGGCCCCTCCAACCGGCGGGGAGCTAGACCCGGCCGCCCCCCAGGAAAACGGCCAGCGCTTCCCCTCCTTCCGCCGGGAAGACAGGCCCACCCGCCCCCGCTTGCCGGCCGGTAGACCGGGGCCACCGGCAACCTCGCCCCTGGACCAGATAGGGGCTGGACCCACACAGATGCCCGGAAGCCTGCCCTTCTTCGGCCTTCGCAGGCGCGGCATCTGATGCGGTTCCCTCGGAGCAGCGGTGAGCAGCCTCCTTCTCCGATCCCGTGCCACCGGCCTTCGGGTCTCTGCCAGGAGAGGGGCGGCGAGGTGGGAGAGCGGCTGGCGGCGGGCTGCGATCCCGGCTCCAGGACCTGCGACCCTCGAGCGGCCCCTGTGCTCCCGTGGCTGCGGCAGCGTTTCCCAGCTTCTCGCGGGAGTGAGGGTGGGGATTGCCCCGCGGTCGGGCGGACCCAGCGCTTGGTAGTGTGGACAGGGCCCACGTTGCTATCCCCCCGTCCTCCCAGGCAGCGACGGTCGCGTCGGGGAGGGCCCTCCGCGGGCCGGCCGGCGACCGGTGTTCAGGCAGAGTGGAAGCCTCCCCTTCCCCGCGTCCGTCCCACGTTCTGTTGCCTTCGTTTAGCGACCCGATCCAGGTGCGGTGCCCGCTCCCAGGCAGGCTGGTAGACCGGAGGGAAGCCGAGGGCCGGGAGACCAGGCACCACTGCCAGCCCCTTCCCTCGGTGGCGGTCCAGACCGGGGGGGCCGTGGACGCAAGAAGCAGACTGGCCCTTTGGTGGGTAGACCGGGAGGCCCCCTATTCTCGGAAGGGGGCCAGCAAGGCCCAGCCTCCCCATCCGGCAGACTGTGGGACAGCGTCCACAGTCCCGCCCACCGCCAGGAAGACCGGGGCCCTCGCCAGTAGACCGGGCGGTCGGTGGGCCTCCGGCGGGTAGACTGGGGAGGACCATCCACCCACACGCACGACGGTCGTGGGGACCGGAGAGTGGACAGACCTCCCAGCGGTAGACCTTGAAAGCCTTCCGTCCCTGTCCCAGCTTGCCTGGCCATTAGTACACATAGCGAGCTGCCAGGCGCCACAAGAAGAATTCAGCCACGCTTCTGGCATCTCCGGCATGGAGCTACACCCGGCCTCCTAAGCGAAGTGGACCTGCAAGCCCCATGCTCTCGTCTCACCTCCGTCCGTCACCTAGAAGGAAGAGGGCAGGCGCCAGAAATGCTCTACTGCCACCCCAGCACCGCCCCACATGAGTGGACCCCTAGACACTAGATCGCTGAGAAAGAGAAGGCTGCTTCTGGAATAAAATGGGTGTAACCAAACTCCAACATCATGCTGGCTGAGTCAAAATAAATAGTAGTGCAGCGCAGCTCCTAAACCAAGGGACAGGCTCCTGCCAGGTCTACCTGGGGGAAGGGAAGGCAGGCAGGCACTCCGGGTAGCCCCCGCCCGACTCCACTCCCTGACCCTGAGTGCCGCGGCCTCAGGTTGTGAGCTCCGTGCCTGGTACAGCATGGCCGAGACAGGTGAGCTTGGGGCGCTGGAGGTCGGAAATCCAACAGGCCCAGAGCCCCCTACTCAGCCTTTTCCCCAATGTGGTGGAGGAGATGCCCCCTGGCACGGTTCTTATAATTCCGTATCAATATCACATAATACGTTTCTCAACTGCAGGATGTATTGTATCAGATAATTATTATTGATTTCTAGACCACTGACCTGCCTGGTAGGGTCGGCGTAAAGAAATACCATCCTGATCATTCTTAGTATGACATTTACTGGTGCCTTGCTTCCCGTCCCCCATTGGGGACTGATAAAAACGAGAGCGGTTGAGACCAAATGGCAAACCGCAATCCTCGCCGGGTCAGACTAGATGACCCCCAGGCCCCTCACCCTTCCCCTGCAGGACTCAACGGGAGCTTCACATTGGAGCTGAGCCATGGCGAAGCTCCGCCTCGTCCTCTGGCGCCTGGCGCCCCCTGCTGGCCTCCACCAGAAGAGTCCCGTGCGCTTTCCAGGTGGGTCTTGGGCTCCTCGCTCTTCCTGGCCAGCTCCTTCTCCAGAGCATGTCAAGAGCGTTGCCTCCCTCTCCACAGGTGACCTTCTCCTCGGTGGTGAGCGTGGCGCTGGATGATGTGGCGCTGCAAGGCAGGCAGGAACTCTGGGTACCGGTGGCGCCCAGGGCGTGGCAGAGGCTGGGCGCCCGGCGCCCACCCACCCCGACCACACGTTGGGCTCCGCCCAGGTAAAGATGCTTCATTTGAAGGGAGAGGAAACATAGCCTAGCAGTTAGAGCACCCCTTTGACCTGGCGCCCCCCCGACCTCCCCTCAGGCTGGCACATGAGCTCCTCAGAGCAGCGAGCCAAGCCGCCTGCCGCCCCCGCCCGACTCCACTCCCTGACCCTGAGTGCCGCGGCCTAAGCGCCTGGTACAGCATGGCCGAGACAGGTGAGCTTGGGGCGCTGGAGGTCGGAAATCCAACAGGCCCAGAGCCCCCTACTTGGCCTTTTCCCCGATGTGGTGGAGGAAATGCCCCCTGGCCCGGTTCTTATAATTCCGTATCAATATCACATAATACGTTTCTAAACTGCAGGATGTATTGTATCAGATAATTATTATTGATTTCTAGACTACTGACCCGCCTGGTAGGGTCGGCGTAAAGAAATACCATCCTGATCATTCTTAGTATGACATTTACTGGTGCCTTGCTTCCCGTCCCCCATTGGGGACTGATAAAAACGAGAGCTGCTGAGACCAAATGGCAAACCGCAATCCTCGCCGGGTCAGACTAGATGACCCCCAGGCCCCTCACCCTTCCCCTGCAGGACTCAACGGGAGCTTCACATTGGAGCTGAGCCACGGCGGCCACATTGTCCCCCTGTGGTGAAGCTTTGCCTCGTCCTCTGGCGCCTGGCGCCCCCTGCTGGCCTACACCTGAAGAGTCCGTGGCGCTTTCCTGGTGGGTCTTGGGCTCCTCTCTCTCCCTGGCCAGCTCCTTCTCCAGAGCATGTCAAGAGCGCTGCCTCCCTCTCCACAGGTGACCTTCTCCTCAGTGGCGAGCGTGGCGCTGGATGATGTGCAGTTCAGGAACTGTGCCCCCAAAGTAAGGCTTTCTTTTCCGCCTCCCCCAAACCCAGCCAAGCAGATAGACTGCCTCTGGGCTTGGAGGCTCCCCATTCACCGTCCCAACGTTTCCAGGTCCCCGGAGCTGCGCCCCAGACGAGCGCCCATGCCTGCCAAGCGGCTGCGTGGCCCCTGCCCGCCATTGTGATGGCACAGAGGACTGTGGCGATGGCGACGACGAACGGGGTTGCAGTGAGCAGCCGGGGGTGCATTCGAGGCCGGGGGGATGTGGGCACCACCGGAAGGGGGGGAGGGCGGAAAAGACACCCCTGGGACCCCCCACCTGCCTTTCTCCCCCAGAGACCTTCCTCTCATGCTTATTTGAGGAGGGCTGGTGCAGGTGGGCAGCGGATGCCAACCAGAACCTCTCCTGGGCGAGAAACTGCAGCTCCCCGGCACCACCGTCCCCAGCCCACCCGTGACCAGACCACCAACATGCCGGAAGGTGGGTGCTGGTTGTTAATATGTAGAGGATACCAGCAAGGCTGAACCTTTCTGTAAAGTGTCTTACCAATTTGGGGCATGTGCAGAGTTCAGCACTGGGTGCTTTCTCACTCCAGCTGGTAGACATGACAGCTGACAGCCTTCAGTTCTCCACTGGGTAAACTGAACAGCTTTGTGGTCTAGTTGGTAGGTGGTCTACCTGAAGGGGATCAAAAACCCAGTCTACCCAGAGCCAAAGGCTGCCTGGTAGTGGAGTGGGGCTACCACCCAGTCAACGGACCAGCGGTCCCAAGGTGCCCCAGTCTACTAACTGGGCTGAGGGCCATCTCCCTGCTGTAGAGGCTGCCCAGTCTGCTGGGCATGGCAGTGAGCAGGACAGGCAGAGATGGAGTTATTAATGGAATTTATATACCGCCCTATACCCACAGGTCTCAGAACAGTTCACTCAGAGTGGATCTCTTACCACTCTGGTTGTTTCTGAGGAGCCTCTGCCACTCCCAGTCTCCCCTCCCCCACCAGCCAAGTTCCTGAGACTCTGTAGGTTATGAAATTATTACTTTCTCCTTCAGCTCAGGGGAAGAAGAGAAGAAAACCCTGCTATGGTGTTCTGAACTGCAAACCCAAAGCAGGTCTTGTGGGAGCGGTTGGGTGCAGGCATACCACAGAAGGAAGTCAAACTCCAGAGCGATCAGTTCTAGTGCTTTATTAAAAGCTTCATTACAGCAAATCAGTCTGCCAGGCCTCCCACCCTTTACAGTTGCAGGACAGACACCTCAGCAAGGAGTTGGCTTGTCTGCACCCAAGCAAACGTCCATACATCGTTATACACAAAGCAGCATTCTTCACTTCGGCCAGGAACTCCCATCACTCCACTTGACCAGATGGGGGCATAGGTGGCAAATACCAAAGTCTTACAGCTAGCTCCTCTTTCTGGACTCCATGCACCCGAAGCCCCCAGTTAAGGATAGCATCAAAACAAGCCAATTAGCTTATAGGAGCTCATCACTACAACAACTACCTATTAATTGTGGGGTTATCTTGACTACCAAAAGAGTGTTTGCAGAGCTTCCAGAACAGTTCACCTTTGGTTCAACACAACCCACCCCTTATAGATCACCCTAACAGTCTACACACCCAATCTTCCTCAAGTTCCTCGGGGTCTAGAAGGAGTGGAGTTATGCAGTGAATCTGTTCCTCAGCATGCAAGAAAAACCCACAACAGCAATGCAAAAATATGCAATGAAGCAATCTCAGTTATCATTGTAACAAAAATCACCAGTAGGTGGTGCCACCCCCTGCAAGTCCTTGGAACCACCTCTGGTCCTCCACGATTCATGTTCAAATCTGGCTACCTTGGCACAACCTTGATATAAAGCAAGCACCATCTTATTTAGCTAGACTTATCTGAAATATATGTTCTAATACACAAATCATTTTTATTTAACAACTTGAAATATCACAGAAAGTCTCCATGTCCATGTTCTGGTTATCTGCATGCAGATCCAACATTATATGAGTCACTGTTTGCTGCCAAACAAGAAGTCCATTCATAGCAGAAACTTCTGCTGCCCCAGTGAGAATTCATGACCGCCAAGCTCCAGATCCACGTGAAGTACAGGAACATTCTGGCACAGGTATGGATACATCCAGCAGAGGAAACCTAGGACCAATCCCAATATCCACTCCAGTGGCAGCCTATTAATGAACAAACAAATCTTGGTTAGGTGCTCAGAGAATAACTTGCACCTAAATATTAGTAAGACAAAGGAGATGCTGTTGGACTTCCAGAAGAAGAGATGGGAACCTGCCCCATTGTATATTGGGGGGGGGGGTGCTGTGTGGAGAGAGTCTCCTGCTTTAAATTCCTGGGAGTTTACCTTAGTGAGGACCTCACATGGAAAATCAAGATAACTCAGGTGGTCTACTACCCTCGGGCAGGAGATATAGAAGTATAATCAGTTGTACCAACAGGCTCAAAAATTGCTTCTATCCGTGGGCTGTTAGGCTGTTGAACGGAAAATAACATAGCAAAATTGACTTGTGAGGTGGTGTTTTGTTTGACAAGCACACAGAGTGTAACGAGGTTTAGTGTTGGAGGGAGGAGGGAGGCTCGTTTAATTTCATTGTACACAGGTTATATAATGACAATAAAGGTATTATTATTCTGGGTACATCATCGCCTTGTCCGAGCTGGGCTCAGAACTTCAGTGGCGTGCAGTTGAGCTTCTGCCATCCTGGTAGGAAAATTATTGCAGAGCATGGAGGATTAGATTTACTTCTCCTTGATAGGCGGTCCCTATCACACCCCCCAAGTGCTTGCACTCATTCTAGGGCTCACCCAGATAGAATCATAGAATCATAGAATCATAGAATCATAGAGTTGGAAGAGACCACAAGGGCCATCGAGTCCAACCCCCTGCCAAGCAGGAAACACCATCAGAGCACTCCTGACATATGGTTGTCAAGCCTCTGCTTAAAGACCTCCAAAGAAGGAGACTCCACCACACTCCTTGGCAGCAAATTCCACTGTCGAACAGCTCTTACTGTCAGGAAGTTCTTCCTAATGTTTAGGTGGAATCTTCTTTCTTGTAGTTTGGATCCATTGCTCCGTGTCCGCTTCTCTGGAGCAGCAGAAAACAGCCTTTCTCCCTCCTCTATGTGACATCCTTTTATATATTTGAACATGGCTATCATATCACCCCTTAACCTCCTCTTCTCCAGGCTAAACATGCCCAGCTCCCTTAGCCGTTCCTCATAAGGCATCATTTCCAGGCCTTTGACCATTTTGGTTGCCCTCCTCTGGACACGTTCCAGTTTGTCAGTGTCCAGGTGAGGTCTGTACTCCAGGTGAGGTCTGACCAGAGCAGAATACAGTGGCACTATTACTTCCCTTGATCTAGATGCTATACTCCTATTGATGAGGCCCAGAATTGCATTGGCTTTTTTAGCTGCCGCGTCACACTGTTGGCTCATGTCAAGTTTGTGGTCAACCAAGACTCCTAGATCCTTTTCACATGTACTGCTCTCAAGCCAGGTGTCACCCATCTTGTATTTGTGCCTCTCATTTTTTTTGCCCAAGTGCAATACTTTACATTTCTCCCTGTTAAAATTCATCTTGTTTGTTTTGGCCCAGTTCTCTAATCTGTCAAGGTCGTTTTGAAGTGTGATCCTGTCCTCTGGGGTGTTAGCCACCCCTCCCAGTTTGGTGTCATCTGCAAATTTGATCAGGATGCCCTTGAGTCCATCATCCAAGTCGTTGATAAAGATGTTGAATAAGACCGTGCCCAAGACAGAACCCTGTGGCACCCCACTAGTCACTCTTCTCCAGGATGAAGAGGAACCATTGATGAGCACCCTTTGGGTTCGGTCAGTCAGCCAGTTACAAATCCACTGAGTGGTAGCATAGTCAAGACCGCATTTTACCAGCTTCTTTACAAGAATATCATGGGGCACCTTGTCAAATGCCTTGCTGAAATCAAGGTAGACTACATCCACTGCGTTCCCTTCATCTACCAGGCTTGTAATTCTGTCAAAAAACGAGATCAGGTTAGTCTGACATGACTTATTTTTCAGAAATCCATGCTGACTATTGGTGATCACAGCATTCCTTTCCAGGTGCTCACAGACTGTTTGCTTAATGATCTGCTCCAGAATCTTCCCTGGTATTGATGTCAGACTGACTGGGCGGTAATTATTTGGGTCCTCTCTTTTCCCCTTTTTGAAAATAGGGACAACATTTGCCCTCCTCCAGTCTGCCGGGACTTCGCCTGTTCTCCAGGAATTCTCAAAGATGACTGCCAGTGGTTCTGAAATCACATCTGCCAGTTCTTTTAATACTCTTGGATGCAGTTCATCTGGCCCTGGAGACTTGAATACATCTAGACTAGCCAAGTATTCTTGTACTATCTCCTTAGTTATTCTGGGCTGTGTTTCCTCTGCTGAATCATTTGCTCCAAATTCTTCAGGTCGGGCATTGTTTTCCTTATCGGAGAAGACTGAGGCAAAGAAGGCATTGAGGAGTTCAGCCCTTTCTGTGTCCCCTGTTTGCATTTCACCATCTTCTCCTCTGAGTGACCCCACGGTTTCTTTGTTCTTCCTTTTGCTACGAACATACCCATAAAAGCCTTTTTTGTTGCTTTTAACCTCTCTAGCAAGTCTGAGTTCATTTTGTGCTTTAGCTTTTCTGACTTTGTGTCTACACGTGCTGGCTATTTGTTTGAATTCCTCTTTGGTGGTTTCCCCCCTTTTCCATTTTTTGTACACATCCTTTTTTAATCTTAACTCAGTTAAAAGTTCTTTAGATAGCCACCCTGGCTTCTTTAGGCACCTTCCATGTTTCCGTCTCATTGGTATTGCCTGAAGTTGTGCTTTTACTATCTCCCTCTTAACAAACTCCCAGCCATCTTGAACTCCCTTTCCTTTTAGTATTACTGTCCATGGGATCTCACCCAGCACTTCCCTAAGCTTTATGAAGTCGGCTTTCTTAAAGTCGAGAAATTGAGTCCTAGTATGCTTGGCTGCTCCTTTCCGCTGTATAGTAAACTTCAGAAGAGCATGATCACTCGCGCCTAATGATCCTTCCACTTCTACCCCACTAACCAGGTCATCAACATTGGTTAGGACCAGATCTAAAATGGCTGTTCCTCTTGTTGCTTCTCCCACTTTCTGGACAATGAAGTTGTCTGCAAGGGCAGTGAGGAATCTGTTTGACCTTATGCTCTTGGCTGAGTTTGACATCCAACAAATATCCGGGTAATTGAAGTCCCCCATTACTACTATCTCCCTTCCTTTTGCATGCTTGGCCATCTGTTCCAGGAAGGCATCATCTATGTCCTCCGTTTGGCTTGGGGATCTATAGTAAACTCCCACAATGAGGTCACTGTTATTCTTCTCTCCCTTAATTTTGACCCAAATGCTCTCACTTTGGCTTTGAGGTTCTAAATCTTGGATCTCTTCACAGGTATACACATCCCTGACATATAACGCCACTCCTCCTCCTTTCTTGTCTGGTCTGTTTCTTTGAAATAGATTGTATCCCTCCATTATTACATTCCAATCATGGGATTTATCCCACCAGGTTTCAGTGATTCCTATTATGTCATATTTAGTTTGCTGTACCAGGAGCTCAAGCTCATCTTGTTTATTTCCCATGCTTTGCGCATTAGTGTACAGACATTGAAGTCCATTAATCATTCCCCCGTGTCTCTTATTTAAGGATTTTCTCCTCCCACCACTAGGTCTGCATGCTCTTTGCTCCATTCGGTCTATGACATTTGGATGATCATCTTCATCAATTGATAGACTCCTACCTTCAGGAGCACTGTCTCCCTCCCCCACATTAGTCAGTTTAAAGCCCTCCTGATGAGGTTTCTGAGATTTTTTGCAAAAACATTCCTCCCAACCGTTGTGAGGTGCAGCCCATCGCTTGCCAGAAGTCCATCTTCAAGAAACTGCATTCCGTGATCTAAGAATCCAAACCGTTCCTGTTTGCACCATTTGCGAAGCCAGTTGTTCACTTCCACTATTTTTCCCTCTCTCCCTGGGCCACGTCGTTCAACTGGGAGGACAGATGAGATGACAATTTGTGCATTTAATTGCTTCAATTTCCTGCCCAGAGCCTCGTAATCTCTTTTGATCTTCTGGAGGCTATTGCTTGCAGTGTCATTGGTTCCCACATGAACCAAGAGGAAGGGGTATTTGTCAGTGGGTTTTATGATTCCTTGCAGTCGTTCAGTTACATCTTGGATCTTAGCCCCGGGGAGACAGCACACTTCCCGAGACATCTTGTCAGGCCCACAGATCACTGCTTCTGTTCCCCTCAGTAGGGAATCCCCTATCACCACTACACGCCTCCTCTTAGGTCTGGTCGGGGTTCTTCTGTGAGCTGTCGGTTCCAAGGTCGCCTGGACATTCCCAGAGGACTGCCTTTGCTCCTCGTCTTCATATACCTGATCGACTGTAATGAGGGAGAGATCCTCAAATGGAGTCTGCTCTTCGTCTTCCATGCTAGGGGAGAGGACCTCAAAGCGATTGCGTATTTCTAAACAATCAGAGCGAACCCTGGGCCTCCTACTTCTTTGAGTCACGTTTCTCCATATATCTGACTCCTGTGTTGGTGAACTAGCCACCTTCTCAGGGGAGTCCCCTGTCTCTTCCTTGGTGGAGACGGTGTGCTCTGTTGCTTCCAAGAAGAGTTCCAGCTCTCTAATTCTTTGGAGCGTAGCTACACGTTCCTCCAGTTGCTGGACTTTGTCTTTTAAGAGGGCAATCAACATGCAATTGCTGCAGGTAAAGCTGCCTGCAACCTTTGGCAAGATGGCAAACATTGCGCAGGAACCACAGGCGACTGCAGCTGTTCCCTCACCCTCCATCTTGGGAACGTGTCGTTGGGGGTGACTACAGATCTTGGGGTTATTGTACCATAAGTGCCAATAGGCATCCAAAGCCCCAGTTCAGTGGGGACCACAGCAGGAGCTGTACCTATCAATCCTTCTCTCCAGACACAGAACCTTCTGAGGCTCATGTAGACAACTGTGCAGCAGGCTACACTTTCCACACTCAAAGAACTGGAGGAGCACCCATCACCCCCTTAGCTTTTCCACAGGGGATCCCTTTCCAGTCTTCCAGTTGTTAGACAGCTGTCATGCATCTTCCAGAATGGGAGCCCACCCCTTCAGGGTTTTGGATGACCCAGGCAGAATTTGGATTTGCTGTTCCAGTAATCCTGAATTTCAGGAGCTTTGACTAGATGATTCCTGGTCTCTTACAATTCTACCATTCTATAATCCATTCATGCATTTTGTGGTTCCAGTGCATGATACCCAAGAAGGGGGGCTAAATTACCTGGGGGGTTTTGTTTTTCCTTTTTTAAAAAAATGAAGCAAGCTTGCCTTTAAAACTGCACATTTAAGATAAGCAGCAGTAGCTGAAGTCAGGATGTTACCTTTAAAGCCAAATTAAACTCAGGAAAACTTCAAAGCTCCAAAACTTGGCAAAAGTTTTTCTTAACATTTCTAAACCTTAAGAGTGCAAATCCGGAGTTAACCGAAGCCTCTGGAAACTCCTCCTACTATTAACAAGCACAGTGTAAAATAATATATACTGCCATTTAATAACAAATGTGTTGAGCTTTGTGTGTGTGCGTGCAAATGTGCGTGGAGTGTGCGTGTACGAAACTAAGAGCCGAGGTTCCCACGTGCGAGCACTCTGGGTTTAGTCAGCCAACCAGCTGCAAATCCACCTTGTCCAGCCCACATTTGTATTTATAGCCCACCTCTTCTCCAAGGAGCTAAAGGTGGTGTAAGGTGAAAGAAAAGCTGGGTTGTTTTTTTAACTAAAGAAACAACCCTGAACCTGATTTTTAAATCCTTTCTCTTTTTCTCCCTCCAAAAGGGGTGCTGTCACAGTTAGCATTTGGTGCAGGCAGGGGCAAAATATGAAAGTCCCAGAAGTTCCAACTCCTCCCCCCCCCCCAGCACCTGTCCTGGATCTGGCTGCTCTTGGCAGAACTTGCCCCCTCTTCTCCCTTGTTTCCTCTCAGTATGCGACAGTCCCTCCGCACACCTCGCTCCAGCCATTTCTGTGACACCTTCGCCCAGCACGCATTGCACGCCTCCTTGGTCTTCATCACACTCCTCACATTTGCCTGTCCTTAAGTAGGGGAGGCTATTAGGGCAGGTTCCAATCTGAATCAGTTACAGGTGCAGGGGTGACATGCTCTGTACTTCCAGCCCTATCTTGCCTGGCTAGGCACAGCTGTGAGCGTTTCCTCGGGCATTCCCCACCCGTGTTTAATTTCCTCCAGGCTGCTGATCAAAGTGCACACAGCTGCTGGCAGGGAAATTAGGCTTTCTTCCATGGGTCAAAGACTTGATTCGGCACCGCCCCCTCCCCGCCCCATGTGAGCTCACAAGCACTCACACGCACAAGAAGCTCCACACGTTTGTTCTTAAAGGGCATAAAAATAGGCATATTATTTGAATACAAGGTTTTGTTTATATCTAATATTTCACCGATTCCCAACATAATTTACACAACAAAAAATGCAACATAACATATAACTGCAAGGGGGGAAACTGGGGAAGAAAACTTTTTTACAGTATTAGGAGATGTCATGTATATCAATTTATAACATTATTATTTTTTTGCTGCAGGTTAGCTGTGAGATAAATAAATTACAGTTATATATGAAAGGCCAGAGTCAGGCTCACTGAGGACCGGGCACTGCAGAGGGAAATAAAAATACAAAAGGACAGAATACATGATGTCCCAGACATGACAACCACACCATAAGGCTTCACGCCAACCAGATATTCCTGTTCACTTCAGGCACTAAGTCGCTTAAATTATTATTAACCGTTCCTCATTGCTCCACCACCAGGACCTGGGGTCTAAGTCCATGTCTTCTCTGTCTGGTGGGGGAAGGGACGACTCCTGGGCAGGAGGCTCCCCCCACTCCTCATCCAGCCGGTCCCGGACATGGACTTCCCAGCCTCCTGCTCGCTGCTGCCTCTTCTGCTGATCCATGACAGGTGCTCTGTTTAGGGACTTACCAAAGGAATCCTGCAAATGGAGATATTACTAGAGCCTGACATGCTTGTATGTTTGGTGGCATTTTATGCATTGTGACTTGCTATCATTTTTATTGATTATAGCTTAGTAATTCTTTACTGTAATTGTTAAGTGTAAACTGATTATTATGCGCAGATATTTAATTTTACTATTCTCATGGATTATTGAGTACTCAGTATTATTGAATATTGCTTTACATGGTATGTTATTTATTTTAAAGTTATGTTTTTCTTGTGACTTTTTTTGGTATTGGATCACATTGTTCTTAGGGGTGTGATCTTTGTCAGGGAAGGGCCCATCCTTGGCCTGCAGAAGGTCCCAGGTTGTGTCTGGCAGCATCTCCAGGTAGAGCTGGCAACATGCCTGGTCTGGAATCCTGGGGGGTTGCTGCCAGCCAGTGTAGACAATACAGCTTCCTAGGCAACTTCTGAGATGCTAGGATCTTGCACCATTGAAAGTTCAGTCTCCAGCCACAGCAGATTCCAAGAAGCAAAGCAGAAGGAAATACACCCCTCCCTCTGCTAGGCCAGAATGTGTGTGTGTGTGTGTGTGTGTGTGTGTGTGTGTGTGTGACCATTGAACCCTCCAATCTACTTTCCACAGGGGGGCCTGCAAGGGGCCCAGCAGCAGGACACAAGGCAATGGGTTTCCTCTGTAGTTTGTTCCTTGTCTCAGGGAACTGGCAAGCAGAGGCAGGTAGACTGCCCCTGGGCATGGAGGCACCATGCTCAGCTCTCATAGTTAACAGCTGCACTACAAATCCACCCAAACCTTGGGCGGGTGGGAGGTTAGAAGGAGCCATGAGGGGATATGAGGTGTAAATTAAAACTTGCAGCCCCTAATGGGGTGGTAGATGACCCTGGGGGTCCCTTCCTGCTCTAAAATTATGTGGTTCTATGCAGTGCTTTATTCCTAAAAAGTGTTTAGGGGTACTCTCATTTTTCCTACTCATATTGAAATATTGCCCCTCAATGAGGCAAAACTTAGAATCACAAAATGTTTAGGGATATGCATCTCCCTACGTCCACCCAGAAAAAAACCACTAGTTCTATGATACTATGTCAGAAAATGCAAGAAAACCACCTGGCTGATGATGCCATTTCTGAAATGTGTAGACCCACACGGACAGAGGCAGGGCTGGATTGAGGTTTGATGAGGCACTCAGCTACTGAAGGTAATGGGGCCCTTTATATGTCCAGCTGTCCTTGTCAACAACATGTTGTCACTGTTTTTTGTGTTGAATATATGCTATATGGTAATTTAATAGGTCCATACACAACACAAAACACTGTTGCTATATGTAGGTTTTATTTGTTTTTTATCTTATATTTTGGAAATGTACATCTGGGGTTTTTTTCCCTTTAAATTTTTTGGGGGTCCCCAAGAGAGTAGGGCCCTAAGCTATAGCTTGTTTAGCTTCTATGTACATCCGGCAATGCGACACAGGACTGGCATTCACCTTTTCATAAGAGAAACCCATCTGGCATGTTTTGTCACAGATGTTGGAAGCGGACCTTCAGAGGTGAGGCCTGGCTACAAGTTCCTGATGCTGCAAAAATAGGCCTCGTTGCAGTCGGTGGCGAGCAACCCGCAACAGCCCCAGTGATCCGACTGACTGGTATGATCCTGATGCTCTAACCTTGAAGGCTGATGGTGATGTTAAGGCTGGAAGGAAAAGGTTAACACTGGGCACACACCTGACCTCCCTCCCTCCCTCCCTGTCTTCTGTGGAGGGATTTCAGATCTTGATTCCTGCTGGTGGTGGTTCAAATCCGAGTCTTCGCCCCAGGGCCTTGCAGAACCAGGCAGAGGCCCGGGCCAGGTAGATAATGTGCCCCCCTCTTTTTTTTACCCTGGGGATAACTAAAGTCTTATAAATAAGTAAGTAAGTATATAAATAATTTTCACAAACGTTATGCTGACAGCTAATTTTATTCCAAGGCTTCAACCGTATCTGCATATAAAGACAAATTGGAAAATATAGATCAATATGCTGACCGAGGCCCCCTTTGGAATCAGAGGCCCCGGCCAAGTGGCCCATATGGCCCCTCCCTCTGTCTGGGCCTGCTTCGCCCCCAGTGTGAAGCAATGAATTTGCAGGCATTTTGAAGTCCTGCTGGACGGGATGCTGCCAGTCAGTCTAATGCGCCCCTATATTCCCCGGAGTTGGTGGTGGGCGCATGTTTCCCTCCCATTCCAGGATCCCATCTGTTCCCACTTTCAGAGGAGCCGACAGAAATAAAGACCTTCCTTATTAGAAGCCGAGGGCTCCCTGGGACCCCGTAATGTTCTCAGCAGCCCTTCAAGGTCTCCCCGCTTTGCTTTGTCCTGGCAAATCCCGACGGGGTGGGGGGAGGCGAATGGGTAAACCGGCAGGAAGCTGAGCTGAAGCCAGGTATGAGATGAGGAAGGACGGGGGGGGGGGCATTAACCCGAGGTTTAATCCGCTTGCCTCTCTCCTTCCCAGCCACTCTAGAAGATGGGTCTAGGGCTCCAGCGAGTTCGGAAGCAAAAGACAATCCTCCGATCTGGAAGTCCCATCCTTCCCTTCATGCGGAACCGGCGCTGTTACAGGTGCCTGCAATACTCACTCCGCATTTGTAAGAAATAAATCTCCTCTGGATCTCCCTCCAAGCACTCTAAAAACTAGCGGCGAACAAAAAACATACCAGCAAGCTGAATATCTGGACAGGCTCGTCTAAACAAAATGTTTTCAGCAGGCGCTTTCACTGCGCTCCTTTCGGCCCCTGCTGCTATTCAGATTGCTGGGGTGTTTTTTGTTTGTCGCTGGCTTTTAGTTTTTAAAACATGGTTTTTCCTAATAATCTTACGGCTTTATCTTTTTACAAACTGCTTTGAGGTTTTCTACAATCAAGCGGGGTATACACGTACAGTAATTGAATAAATAAAATTAACAAATCTCCACAGAGTGGCGTCTCCTTTTATTTGTGGAATGGAAATTTACTCTGCACGTGCTCATGGACACTTTCATCAAGGTGGTGGGAGGGGCGGTCTGCAGAGTAGGAGCCAATTCCTGGGGCCGAGGTCCCTTCGCCCCCAGTAAATATTTGCGGGGGCCGCCCGCCCAAAAAAGTTGAGGGTCATTCATTGCTGTTCAAATGGTGCGAGCGCGCCATGTCTAGTGCTCTATTAGGCGGGGTGGGACTTCCCTCTCCCCATGAGTAGCCAAGGAATCAAGAAAAGAGAAAATGCTGAACTAACTGACCAACTACGTCGCAGATGATTCTGTCCCGTCCCCCCCCCGCCAACATAAATCCTGGCCACGCCCACGCCTCCCCCCTCCATATTTATTCAAGTTGGCACCCGTGGTCTGCAGTAGCCAGCAGGCTCCGTTGCCTCTCCCACTTAGCCATCTATTTCCCTCCATAACCTCCTCTATCCCCGCCAGGTACTCGGTTCAGATAATAGAAGGAAAGTACCGGGCTTCTATTCAAATAGTGGGAGGCGAGGAGAGACCACTATTTCTAACAGCAAGAAGTGAAAGTTTTTTGTTAGATTTTTTTAAGAAGAGAAAGTGTTGGTTACTAAACCGCTCCTTTCTTGCAGCATCATTATAAAGTTGAGGTGTTGCAACATTTAAATGCATTTAAATTGTGTTGGTTGGTTTATTGATTAATCAGTTAGATGCTGGGCAGTTAATCAATCGATTTGCTAATCTCTTGGCAGCCCTGAGGGCACAGAAGGAGCTGAAACTGGCAAGGAACAGATGGCCGAAGGCCACAAGCGCAAGGGTCTGCAGAACTGCTTCCAGCAGCCCGGTGCTGCTTCTCACATGAAGGCATTGTTAAACCGGGGCGGCCGAAAGTGAGACTCATGCATCGGGGGGGGGGCGAGCGGGGTCAGCTTGGTGTTCATTCCACTCTTTACACCTTGAGTTTCCGGTAACAAAAAAGAAATAGTCTCTGAGCATGCGAGGAGTCACGTCTGTGCTGGTTCCAAGGCAGCTTGAGTTCCAGCAGTTCCTTGCTTTAGCAGCACCCCCGTGCCTGCCTGCCAGCCTGCCTGCCTTCCGCCAGGTAGACCGGGCAGGAACCTGTCCCTTGTTTAGGAGCGCTGGCCAGCATTTCCACTCCCTACGTCAGGTCGTCCGGCGGAGCCGCTCCTTCCGTCGGCAGGGCCGGGGTGACCGGGACCCTCCCGAGTAGATTAGCAGCTGGCAGGCCTTCGGAGGGGTAGTCCGGGAAGCCTTCCGTTCTCTAAGACCGGCAAGGCCCAGCCTCCCCGGCTAGCAGACCGGAGGAGAGCCGGCGGCTGGGAGACCGTGCACCGCTTCCAGCCCCCTCCCTTGGGGCGGGCGAGACCGGGGTGACCGTGGACGCGAGAAGCAGACTGGGCCTTCGGCGGGTGGAACGGGAGGCCCCCCGTTCTCTTAAGGGGTCCAGCAAATCCCAGCCTCCTCTGCGAGTAGACCGGGAAACAGCGGTTCCAGGCCCTCCCTCCGCCGGGTGGACCGGCTCCTCCGGGGCCCAAGGAGGAGCGACCAGGAAGCCGTCTGTCCTCCCAGGGAGACCGCGAAACCCCAGCCTCCCCGGCCGGCAGACAGGGGGACAGCGGTCGCAGGCCCGCCGCCGGGAAAACCGCGGCCCTTGCCAGTAGACCGGGCGGTCCGCGGGCCTCCGGCAGGTAGACCGGAGAGGATCACTCACCAGCCGGGGGGACCAGGAAGCCTTCCATCCGTCCGTCCTCCCAAGTGGACCGGAAAGCCCCAGCCGCCTCGGCCAGGCGGAGAACGACCGCTTCTTTCAGCCCCGTCGTCACCTTGACTGCCCGACTTCCACCCGCCTGCCGGGAGGACCGGATAGCGGACAGACCTCCCAGCGGTAGACCGGGAAAGTCTTCCGTCTGAAGGCGACTGCCATGTCCCAGCTTGCCTGGTCACTAGTAGACCGGAGGAGAGCCGCCAGAGGCCGCACGAAGAATGGGCCACGTTGCCGGCGCCTCTGGAGGGGAGCTAGACCCGGCCTCCTGAGCTCCGCCGCCTCCGCCCCCCAGGAAAACGGCCAGCGCTTCATCTCCTTCCCCCGTGAAGACCGGCCAACCCACCCCCGCTTGCCGGCCGGTAGACCTGGGCCACCAGCAACCTCTCCACTGGACAGGGCAGGGCCTAGACCTTTACACCTGGATGCCTGTCCTTCTCCGGCCTTCGCACACTCCACCAGCCACTCTCACCTCTCCTCCATCACAGGAAGCGAAGGCGGGCGCCGCGAACTGTCTACCGCCGCCCCAGCGCATGGGTAGACCGGCATAACCGTGGAGCCACGGAGCCTCTTGCCGGAGTGAGCCTGCCGCGTCTGGCCGCCAGGGGCTTCCGAGACGCTCTCCTACCGCGGCGTTGGTGCCGGTGCCCAAGACGCCGTCCACTCTCGCCGGGCCAGGACGGCATGCACATGGAGATTTCTGGCTACAGGGTTTTCAGGACCCTCTGGGGAACCGCAAATGACCCAACTGTGCTCCCCGGTCAGTGTAGACCTGTGGTGTGTGGGGCAGGCACAGCATCTGACATGGTTCCCTTTGAGAAGCGGTGAGCAGCCTCGTCCTATTCTGCTGTCCTTTGGGTCTCTGCTGGGAGAGGAGCAGTGAGGTGGGTGAATGAGTGGCTGGTGGTGGGCTTTGACCCCAGGTCTGGAGAACCCTTGAGCCAGCCCCTGTGCTCTTGTAGCCATGGCAGTGTTTCTGAGAGACATGCAGGAGTGAGGGTGGGGACTTCCCTGCGGTGGGGTGGACCCCAAGTTTGGTAACTTGCCAAATGGCACTGACTGTCATATAGGGGAGGGCCCTCAAGGGGCTGGCATGCATGCTGGTGTTCAAGTGGAGTGGACACCTTCCTTCCACATGTCACTCTGGAGTTTGTAACTCTTGACAGCAACCTGCTCCACGCACTGTACCTGCACAAAGGCGGTGTGTTTTGCGCCATTCATGTGCAAGAAGGAACTTTGACTCTCAAGGAAAATGGCAGCCAATGATCTGTGATGTTCTACTGATCGATCTTTGGTGGTCTTTTCCACGTGCCTATCCCTACCTCCTCGTGGTGAGAGTCGGGCAACGTCTTTAGGCGGCTAACAGGGAAGGCTTATCTGAGACTCTAGGTGTGAACCAGAGAGTCTCAGCTTAACCTCACAGATTTGTTTCTACTGAAATGAATGAACGAGGCAACACAAATAGAGGTGGCGGGTCCCATGACTGTACCACCCTGGAGAGGAACAGCTCCTGTGCTGCTGGGCCTGGTGGTGTTCCTGTGATGGAACTCCCAGTTTTTGTATGTGGACGCCCAGGCACCTCAAGGTTCTCTCGTTTTGAGTGGCAATCAGAGGCATTTATGCCAATTCCATCTTTAACAAAATCAAAGCCTCCCTTTGTGCTGGAATGTGAGCGACCAGGAAATTGGCAAGGTTAGCATGGGACTGCTAGAAAACAATCTATGTCTGTGGACAAACTGTCTGAGGGGTGTGGCGCCCTGATGATGATGGTGATACACCCCGGCGAGTAGACCGGGCAGTCGGCATGTAGTTTCTGGGGCACGCCCTGACCAGAGCATTGATAGACTGGACCCCCTCCTTTTGCTTTCCCCACTCCTCACCGAGCGCGGAAGCGGCCACCTTCACTTCTTGCCTGCCTGCCTGCCTGCCTGCCTGCCTGCCTGCCTGCCTGCCTGCCTGCCTGCCTGCCTGCCTGCCTGCCTCCCTCCCTCCCGAGCAGGCGCCCGTCCCTTGGTTTAGCAGCGTCGGACAGCAGGTAGAGAGGCAGGGCGGCTTTCCGCTGCCTGCCTCGCTCCCCCCGGTAGACCGGTTAGGCACCCCTCCCTCGCTTTAGGAGCGCCCCCGTGTGGCCGCCGCAGGGCAGGGCGGCCGTTCCTTGCCTGCCTTCTCCCAGGTAGACCGGGTAGGCGCCGGTTCCTTGCTTTAGTAGCGCCCTCGTGTGGTCAGAATGGTAAGGGCAGGGCAACCGTCTTCTTCTTCTTCTTCTTCTTCTTCTTCTTCTTCTTCTTCTTCTTCTTCTTCTTCTTCTTCTTCTTCTTCTTCTTCTTCTTCGTATTCCTTTTGTTGTCATGATCGTGCGTGCGCGAGGGCGTGAGTGCGGGCGGTCGAAATGGGGGATGCGTGTGTGTCTGCCTTCCTGCCTTCCTCTCCCTCTCTCTCCGTGATCTATTTTGGGTCTGTCTCTCTCCCGCACAAGCAAGCACATGGGGGAGGGCCGGCGGTGGTTTCTTGGGTGTGTGTGTTGGAGTGATATCTTGTGTCCATCTCTCTGTCCCTGTCTGTCTCCCCTGCACACAAGCGTGTGTGCGGTGTACTTGGCTCCTGTGTCTCTGTCTCTCTCCCCCCACACAAGCACATGCTGTGTTTGAGTGTAAGCTTAGTGTGAGAGAGAAATTTTGTGCCCTTCTGTCTCCCTCCCCCGAAAACGAGTGTGTGAGAGACACACACACAGAGATTTTGTTTCTGCCTGCCTGCCTCTCTCCCTCTCTCTCCCCCTCTCCCCCTCCCCCTGCTATCAAGTGTGTGTGAGAGCGCACCAGCACTTTTGTGCTTGTCTTTCTGTCCCTGTGTCTCCCCCTCCCGCAAAGGAACGAGCGCACGCCAAGAGTTTTCTCCCTTTTCTCCCTAAACAAGACAGGAAAGTTGGCTTTCAGATGGAGAGGTCAAAATTAGAAACAGAATTGTTAGAACCCAATACTAAAAATTTGTCAAGAATGTATAACCTGCTGCTGAAGTGGAATACACAAGATGAAATGGCTAAGTCAGCCATGATTAAGTGGGCACAAGACATTGGTCATGACATTATGTTTGCTGACTGGGAACAGTTATGGACCACCGGTATAAAGTTTACGGCAGGTAATGCTTTAAGGGAGAATATTATGAAAATGATTTACAGGTGGTACATGACTCCAGTCAAGCTTGCAAAAATTTATCACTTGCCCAATAATAAATGTTGGAAATGTAATGAGACTGAAGGAACTTTCTACCACCTTTGGTGGACATGCCCGAGGATTAAGGCTTTCTGGGAAATGATTTATAATGAAATTAAGAAGGTCCTTAAATGTACCTTTCATAAGAAGCCAGAAGCTTTTCTCCTGGGCATGGTCAGCCAATTGGTGTCAAGAAAAGATAGGACGTTTTTTATGTATGCTACCACAGCAGCAAGGATTCTCTTAGCAAAGTATTGGAAGACACAAGAACTACCCACGCTGGAAGAATGGCAGACGAAAGTGATTGACTATATGGGATTGGCGGAGATGACCGGCAGAATCCGAGACCAAGGAAAAGAGACGGTGGATGAAGATTGGAAGAAATTTAAAGTTTACCTTAAGAATTGTTGTAAAATTGATGAGTGCTAAAATGTCAAGGTTAAGAAAATATAGAATTACAGCTGTAAATTGATTAAGTAAGAGAAGAAAGGGGGGGAAAGAAAATGAGTAATCAGTCAATTTAAGTGAGGGGTTGCTGAAGAAATTTTGAAATAGGGATGCAGAAGGGGGAGGTATGGGGAAGTCGGGGAAGTAAGGTTTATGAAAAGGAGGTTGTCAAATTATACGTGTTTATATGTTTGTGTGTTTATGTATTGTCTATTGTATTGTGTTTTATTTATGTTGGAAAATTAATAATAATAATAATAATAATAATAATAATAATAATAATAATAATAATAATAATAATAAAAAGAGTTTTCTCCCTTGCCGTCCCTGCAAGGACGGATGCACGCCCCCACGCCCCCACCCTTCTCCTCCATCACCTACCTGCTGCTCTGCCGCCAAGCGGCGGTCTACAAAGTCACCGAGTTCTACGGCAGCTGTCTCCACGAACCCCACCCTTGGCGATGTCGTAGAGTTCCAGCGACTGGGGAGACCTGGAGGCGCTAACGGGGGCGCGGGCCGGTAGACCGGGAAGCCTTCCGCCCTTGGAAGTAGACCGGCAAGCCGCAGCCTCTAGGGCGGAAAGACCGGGGGCACGGCGAGTATATTGGCAGTCGGCGGGAAGACCGGGAAGCCCCTCGTTCTCGGAGGTAGACCGGCAAGACCCAGCCCCCCGAGGGTAGACCGGAGGGGCACCAAGGGCCGGGAGATTAGCAACGCCGCCAGGCCCACCGGCGGGTAGACCGGGCTTCCCGAGGTCCGGCGCCCAGTAGACCGGCCAGCTTCTACGGCAGGTAGCCCGGCAGAGCCGCGCTTTCCAGTGGGTAGACCGGGAAGCCCTGCGATCTCCGAGGAAAACCGGCAAGACCCAGCCTTCCCGGCCGATAGAACGGAGGGGAGGCGAGGGCCGGGAGACCGGGCTACACCGCCAGCCCCTCCGGCGGGTAGACCAGGTTTCCGAGGTCCGGCACCGAGTAGACCGGCCAGCGGTTCCGCGCCGTATGCCAAGTAGTCCGGCAGAGCCGCGTTTTCCGGTGGGTTGACCGGGAAGCCTACCGTTCTCTGAGGAAGACTGACAAGACCCAGGCTCCCACCCTCCGCTGGCGAGTAGACCGTGCCGCGGCTCCAGGCCCGCCGCCGAGTAGACCGGCGCCTCCCAGGCCCAAGGAAACTGTTTGCCCATCAAGAGCGACCTGGAAGCCCCACACTCTCTGGCGAGCAGGCAGACAGGCAGGCAGGATGGCCATCCACTGCCTTCCAGGTAGACCGGGCAGGAGCTTCTCCTTTCGTTTAGGAGCGCCAGGCAGGCTGGCAGGCAGCAGGCCAGGGTGTGCGTGGACGCCGGGAGCCCACCGGGCCTGACACCGAGTAGACCAGCCAGCGGTTCCGCGCCGTATGCCAGGAAGCCTGGCAAAGCCGCGCTTTCCGGCAGGTAGACCGGGAAGCCCCACGAGCTCCGAGGAAGACCGGCAAGACTCAGCATTCCCAGCCGGTAGACCGGAGGGGACCCAAGGGCTGGGAGACCCTGCAATGCCGCCAGCCCCTCCAGCAGGTAGACCGGGCCTCCCGAGGCCCGACTCCCGGTAGACCGACCAATGGTTCCACGCCGTATGCCAGGTAGTCGGGCAGAGCTGCGCTTTCCGATGGGTAGGTAGACCGGGAAGCCTCACGATCTCTGGAAGATAGGCAAGACCCAGACTTCCCTGGCGGTAGACCGGAAGGGAGCCGAGGGCCAGGAGACCGGGCAACGCCGCCAGACCCTTCCTGAGGTCTGGCGCCTAGTAGAACACTCAGCAGTTCTACTCCCTATGCCAGGTCCTCCGGCGGATCTGCGCCTTCCTTCGGGAGGCCCGGGGTGATCGGGGCTCTCCTGAGTAGATGTCAGCTGGCCAGCCTTTGGAGGGGTAGCCCGGAAGCCTACCGTTCTCGGGGGGGGGGGGGGAAGACCGGCAAGACCCATCCACCACCCCCGGCGAGCAGACCAGGCATGCAGCCGTTACAGGCCATCCATCAGGTGGACTGGTACCTCCCAGCCCCAAGGATTGGAGAAAATGAAGCGGTCTGTCCTCCGAGGTAGACCTGGAAACCCCAGCCCCTCCAGGACTCTGGTGTGTAGACTGGGAAGGCTTCCGTTCTCTGAGGTAGACCGACAAGACCCAGCCTCCCCAGCCAGTAGACTGGAGGGGTCTCAAGGCTAGGAGGCCGGGCAATGCTGCCAGCCCACTCCCTTAGGGGAGGGCAGGCCGTGGTGACCAGGGATGCAAGGAGCAGACTGGGCCTCCGGCGGGTAGACCGGAAGGCCCTCCGTTCTCCGAAGGGGGCTAGCAAGATCCAGCTTCCCTGGCCAGTACACAGTTCCATTGTCTGAGATGAAAATGTTTTTGTTTATGTTTTATTATGTATTTTGTCTTCTCATTTAGTATTTTTATGTTGTGGACTGCCCTATGATCTTTGGATCAAGGGCACTATACAAATTTTTCATAGTAATAATAATAACAATCATTATCATCATCCCTTGGCTACTCATGGGGACAGGTAAGTCCCGCTGCGCATAATTGATCACAAAGACATGGCGCGCGCGCACCATTTGAACAGCAATGAATGACCAGCAACTTTTTGGGGCGGGCGGCCCCCGCAAATATTTTACTGGGGGGTGCAAATATTTCACCGGCCCCAGGAACTGGCTCCTACTCTGCAGACGGTCCTTCCCACCACCATGATGAAAGTGTCCCTGAGCACGTGCAGAGTAAATTTCCATTCCATAAATGAAAGGAGACGCCACTCTGTGACCAGTAGCATCCCTTCGAGCAGGACTTCAAAATGCCTGCAAGTTCATTGCTTCACACTGGGGGCGAAGCAGGCCCAGACAGAGGGAGGGCTATATGGGCCCCTTGGCCGGGGCCTCCGATTCCAAAGGGGGCCTCGGTCAGCATATTTATTTATATTTTCCATTTTGTCTTGGCTCCAGCACCATAATTCAAAAGCATCAATTCTTCGGCGATCAGTCTTCTTTATGGTCCAGCTCTCACTGCCATACATCACTACTGGGAAAACCATAGCTTGAACTATACGGACCTTTGTTGGCAAGGTGATGTCTCTGAAGTTGCCTTGGAAGCTGTATTGTCTACACTGGCTGGCAGCAACCCCCCAGGATTCCAGACCAGGCATGTTCCCAGCTCTACCTGGAGATGCTGCCATTCACAACCTGGGACCTTCTGCAGGCCAAGGATGGGCCCTTCCCTGACAAAGATCACACCCCTAATAACAATGTGATCCAATACCAAAAAAAGTCAGAATAAAAACATAACTTTAACATAAACAACATACCAAGTAAAGCAATATTCAATAATACTGAGTACTCAATACTCCATTAGAATAGTAAAATTAAATAGGAAGGAGGAGGTGAAGGGGCTCCGACAGAGTCACAGAGTCCACTCGCCACAGTCCTTAAAGAGTTCCCCTAAGCGCAGCCATAAGGCAGCCTGCAAACTGCACGTTGTAATCGCAAGGAGAAGAGGTGAAACACAGCCCCCAGCACTTTGACCAGAAAGGGGCTTATATTCTGTCTTCTTTCTTACTTTCCTTCTCTCTTATTTTCACTCCAAATCAGTCCTATAGAAGTCTGTAATTGGGGAGAGTATATCTCTGTTTTCTTCTTCTCTCCACCACCAAGAGGAGGGAGGAGGTGAAGGGGCTCCGACAGAGTCAAAGAGTCCACTCGCCGCGCTCCTCAAAATCGCCCCAAAGCCTCCAAAAAGTTTTTCCAAGCGCTCCAAACACTAATTTTCTTTGATTACAATCCCTTATATGACATAGCACAATCTCCTCCTGAATATAGCAAAGAAGGGGGTAGTAGTCTACTATCGTACTTTATAGATCCACCTTCCGTCTTTAGAATCCACTTTCCCGTCGCTGGCTCAAAAATGGCTCAACCAGATTCTTTTGGGATTAGTGGGAAACGAGGTTAAAAAGAAGGGTAAGAATTTATTTTTTTATCCCACGATGGCAGCAAGGATTATGTTGGCCCAGAATTGGAAGACAAATGTATTACCAACTATTTCGGACTGGCAGGTTAAATTGATAAATTATGCGGAACTGGCTAGATTATCAGGGAGAATTCGAGATCAGGAAGATCAGAAGTTTTCTGAAAATTGGAGTAAATATTTGGTGTATATAAGAGATAATTGTAAATCTTTAAAGACCCTGGCAGGGTTTGATTAACTTCAACAGCATATGGTTAATTAGATAAACAAATAAAATACGAGATGTAATGAAATTATAAGATACTTACTGAAGGGGGGGGAAGGAAGTCTGAAGCTTGGCAGAGCTAAAGGTTGTATGTGAGATCTATTTGTATAACAAATGTACATAAATGTATTCTGGTTGAAAATCAATAAAAATTTAATTAAAAATAATAATAGTAAAATTAAATATCTGCGCATAATAATTGAACAGTTTACACTTAACAATTACAGTAAAGAATTACTAAGCTATAATCAATAAAAATGATAGCAAGTCACAATGCATAAAATGCCACCAAACATACAAGCATGTCAGGCTCTAGTAATATCTCCATTTGCAGGATTCCTTTGGTAAGTCCCTAAACAGAGCACCTGTCATGGATCAGCAGAAGAGGCAGCAGCGAGCAGGAGGCTGGGAAGTCCATGTCCGGGACCGGCTGGATGAGGAGTGGAGGGAGCCTCCTGCCCAGGAGTCGTCCCTTCCCCCACCAGACAGAGAAGACATGGACTTAGACCCCAGGTCCTGGTGGTGGAGCAATGAGGAACGGTTAATGATAATTTAAGCGACTTAGTGCCTGAAGTGAACAGGAATATCTGGTTGGCGTGAAGCTTTATGGTGTGGTTGTCATGTCTGGGACATCATGTATACTGTCCTTTTGTATTTTTATTTCCCTCTGCACTGCCGGGTCCTCAGTGAGCCTGACTCTGGCCTTTAATATATAACTGTAATTGATTTATCTCACAGCTAACCTGCAGCAAAAAAATAATAATGTTATTAATTGATGTACATTGCATCTCCTAATACTGTAAAAAAGTTTTCTTCCCCCCCTTGCAGTTATATGTTATGTTGCATTTTTTTTGTGTTACTTACGTTGGGAATCAGTTAAATATTAGATATAAACAAAACCTTGTATTCAAATAATATGCCTATTTTTATGCCCTTTAAGAACAAACGTGTGTGTTCTTGTGTGTGTGAGTGCTTGTGCGTCCCGGAGGCGGCCGGCGAGGGGTGAATGGCGGCGGCGGCCGGGGCGGCGGCCGGTCAGAAGAAGAAGAAGAAGAGTTTGGATTTGATATCCCGCCTTTCACTCCCTTTAAGGAGTCTCAAAGCGGCTAACATTCTCCTTTCCCTTCCTCCCCCACAACAAACACTCTGTGAGGTGAGTGGGGCTGAGAGACTTCAAAGAAGTGTGACTGGCCCAAGGTCACCCAGCAGCTGCATGTGGAGGAGCGGAGACTCGAACCTGGTTCTCCAGATTACAAGACTACCGCTCTTAACCACTACACCAAACCTGGTCAGGGTTCCGTGCCCGCGCGGCTGTCTGTGGAGACACAGGGCTGCCCGCGCGGGCCGGCTCTCCTGCCGGGCGCTCCCGTGCCGTCCGTCCGCGCCGCGAGGTAGCTGGGATGTCCTCCCCTCCTCCTCCTCGGGCCTCGTTCTCCCCGGCGGCAGCGAAGCGATCGGGGGGCGGCTGATTGGGTCGGCCGGCCGGCCGGCTGGCTGGCGAGCAGGCAGGCCGTTGGTTCGGTCGGGCGTACGTTGGTTCGAGAGGGCCGGCTCCGCGTCGGCTCTCCCGTCGGCGTGCGGCCGCCGTTCGTTCGTGTCCTGCCTGCCCTGCCTCCGTCGCCGTGGCCCTCCTCTCCCTGCCAGGCAGGCAGGCAGGCAGGCAGGCAGGGCACAGCCACCCCACCCCGCCAGGTAGACCGGGAAAGAACCTGGCCCTTGTTTAGAAACGCCAGGCGGGTGGCAGGCAGGCAGGCAGGCAGGCAGGCAGGCAGGCAGACAGGCAGGCGTGGCCGTCCCCTGCCTGCCTGCTCCCCACCCCCGGTAGGCCGGCTAGGCACCCCTCCCTCTCTTTAGAAGCGCCCCCGTGTGGCCGCCGCAGGGCAGGGCGGCCATTCCTTGCCTGCCTTCTCCCAGGTAGGCGCCGGTTCCTTGCTTTAGGAGCGCCCTCGTGTGGCCAGCATGGTAAGGGCAGGGCAGCCGTTTTCTTCTTCGTCGTCGTATCCCTCTTGTTGTCATGATCGTTAGGGCGGGCGGGCGGGCGAAAAGGGGGAAGCGTGTGTGTGTGTGCCTCCCTCTCTTTCTCCCTCTCCGTGATCTATTTTTGGTCTGTCTCTCTCCCCTGCATGCAAGCACACGGAAGGGGGGTGGCGGGAGTGTTTTTTGGGGTGTGCGTGTGTGCGCGTTGGAGGGATATTTTTTGTCCATCTCTCTGTCCCTGTCTGTCTCTCCCGCACACAAGGACATGCTCTGTTTGAGTGTATGCTAGAGTGACAGAGAATTTTTGTGCCCTATCTCCATCCCCCGCAAACGAGTGTGTGTGTGAGAGAGCGACACAGAGAAATTTTGCTTCTGCCTGCCTGCCTGCCTGCCTGCCTCTCTCTCTCTCTCTCTCCCTCCGTCCCTTCCTCCCTCCCCCCGCAAACAATCAAGTGTGTGTGAGAGCGCACGAGCTTTCTTTCTGTATCCCTGTGTCTCCCCCTCCACGCCAAGACTTTTCTCCCTTGCCGTCCTTGCAAGGACGAACGCACGCACGCCCTCACCCGTCCCCTCCATCGCCTACCTGCTGCACTGCCGCCAAGCGGCGGTCTACAAAGTCACCGAGTTCTACGGCAGCTGGCGCCACGAACCCCACCCACCCTTGGCGATGTCGTCGGGTTACAGCGACCGGGTAGACCTGGAGGCTCCATAGGGGGCGCGGGCGGGTAGACCGGGAAGCCCTCCGCCCTCCTTAGTAGACCGGCAAGCCGCAGCCTCTCCGGCTGGTAGACCGGGGCCCCATCGAGCAGATTGGTCCCCCACCCATCTCGGAGGTAGACCGGCAAGCCCCAGCCTTCCTGGCTGGTAGACCGGAGGGGAGCCGAGGGCCTGGAGGCCGGGCAACGCCGCTGGCTCCTCCGGCGGGTAGACAGGGCTTCCCGAGGTCCGGGGCCCAGTAGACCGGCCAGCGGTTCCGCGCCGTGCGCCAGGTGGTCCGGCAGAGCCTCTCTTTCCGGTGGGTAGACCGGGAAGCCCAGACGATCTCTGAAGAAGACTGTCAAACCCAAGCCTTCCCGGCCGGTAGACCGGAGGGAAGCCGCGGGCCGGGAAACCAGGCAACGCCGCCAGCCCCTCCGGCCGGGAAACCGGACTCACCAATGTCTGGCGCCCAGTAGGTTCCGCGCCGTACGCCAGTTAACCCGGCAGAGAGCCTACCGTTCTCGTAAGACCGGCCAGAGCCTCCCCCCCTTCGAAGGCTAGTAGACCGGGCAGCGGTTCCAGCCCCCACGCCTAGTGGACCGGCGCCTCCCGGCCCCACGGAGGGTAGACCGGGAAGCCGTTTCTCCTATTAGGTGGACCTGGAAACCCCAGACCCTGCAGCGAGGGAGGGTGGCCGTCCGCTCCCTGCCTTCCAGGTAGACCGGGCAAGAGCCTGTTTAGGAGCACTGGGCAGGCGGCAGGCAGGCAGGCAGGCAGGGCGTGGTGTGCGTGGACGCGAGGAGCCCACGGCGCCTGACACCGAGTAGACCGGCCAACGGTGCCTCGCCGTACGCCAGGAAGCCTGGCAGAGGCGCCCTTTCCGGCAGTTGGTAGACCGGAAAGCCCCAGCCTTCCCGGCCGGTAGACCGAAGGGGAGCCGAGGGCCGGGAGGCCGGCAACACCGCCAGCCCCCGCCGGTAGACCGGGCTCACCGAGGTCCGGCGCCCAGTAGACCAGCCAGCGGCTGCGCGCCGTACGCCAGGTAGCCCGGCAGAGCAGCGCTCTCCGGTGGGTAGACCGAGAAGCCCCACGATCTCTGAGGAAGACCGGCAAGACCCAGCCTGCCCACCTCTGCCGGCAACTAGACCGGGCAGCCGCTCCAGGCCCACCGCCGTGTGGACCGGCGTTTGCCGGGCCAGGGAGGGTAGATCGGGAAGACGTTGCTCCTCCGAGGTAGACCTGGAAGTCCCAGGTACTGCGGCGAGCAGGCAGGCAGGCAGGCCGGCCGGGAGGGTGGCCATCAGCTCCCTGCCTTCCAGGTAGACCGGGCAAGAGCCTGTCCCTTTGTTTAGGAGCGCTGGGCAGGCGGCAGGCAGGCAGGCAGGCAGGCAGGCGTGAGCGTGGACGCAAGGAGCCCACCGGGCCTCCGTCAGGCTGACCAGGAAGTCTCCCTCCCTTGGAGGTAGACCGGCAAGATCCAGCCTTCCCGGCCGGCAGACTGGAGGGGAGCCCAGGGCCGGGAGACTGGGGTGACCGTGGACACGAGCGAGCAGGCAGGCAGGCAGGTAGTTCAGCAGAGCTGCGCTTTCCTGGAGGAAGACTGGCAAGACAGCTTCTCCCTCTCCGCCGGCAAGTAGACCGGGCAGCGGCTCCAGGCGCGCCCACCGCACCTTGTGGACAGGTGCCTTCCAGCCCCAAGGAGGGTAGACCATGAAGCCGTTTCTCCTCCGAGGTGGACCGGGAAGCCCCAGACCTGCGGCGAGCAGGCAGGCAGGCAGGCAGGCAGGCTGGCAGGCAGGCAGGGTGGCCAGGAAGCTGTCTGTCCTCGAGGTAGAGCTGGAAGCCCCAGCCTGGGTTCTGGTTCTGGGTTCTCCACCCCTTAAAGATTTCACATGGGTGGGGTCATCATTGGGTAGAGGCTTATTCAAACTGATCTTTCTGCTGTAAGAGCATGCACTGGGTCAAGATATGTGCATACACTTGCTCCCAACCCTATTGTATAGACGTTTATTTATTTATAAAATATTTTATTGCAATTTTTTAACAAAAGAAAGTCACCAAACATATGAAACACCATCACCACTGAATAACAAACAAAGAAGACATAGCTAAACAAAGATATAAAACCTAAAGTATAACAAAGAAAAAAGAAAAAACCACAACCTTTCATACATTTTTTCCATAACTATCTGGACTTCCTCATGTCTCCCTTTCCTGCGTTCTCCGTAAAAAAATTATAATCCGCAATTTATTACCTTATTTCAGTTCTTATGTTCTAATTCTCATACATTATGCCTCTAGTATTAAATGTTTCCATCAAATGTTTAACTGCTTAGTTTAGGCATAACATTACTTCGAATCTCAACTTTATAATTCCACTTATTCTCATATGTTTCTCATCTAAACTGCTGATGCCATATCATTTCCTTTCATGCACTTTCTTAACATTCATACAATTTATAAAGTTTCTGTAGATAGTCTTTAAAATTCTTCCAGTCCTCTTCCACCGCCTCTATTCCCAGGTCTCGAATTCTGCCAGTGTATAGACGTTTATTTAGGGCATGTGTGTACATCTCTGATTTAAAAAAATAAGACACCCCTTAGATGCTAGATTTGCATTCTCTCACTTTTAGGAAGATCCCTTCAACCTCTACCGGCTCCCTGTGATCCTAGAGATGTTTTCCCTCAGCTTGCTTTGCAAGAAATGCGTCAGTCAGAGGTCCAAATTCTTTGGAGGCAAAGGCACCCCAACTTCTGCTGCGCTCTTCTACCAGGAACCCATGGAGGAATTCGGCAGGAGTTGCAGAACCCCACCCATCCCGTTCCCATCATACCTACCCACAGGAAGCCGCCTCCGGGCGACACTCACATTTCTGTGAAGTTCTCCAACCCCCGCAGCTGCGCCAAGTTCTGGATGGTGTTGGGCTCCTGGCAGAACAAGGTGTTCATGTTGCACCTGCCCTGCTCCAGGCAGGGCGGCGCTCCGAGGCAGGAGCAACCCGGCCAGGCAGAGGAGCATCCCTGCACAGCCCCAGAGCATCCTTCCTCCACGGAGAGGCATCCTCGGCTGTCGTCTCAGAAAGACCCGTGGCTCCCCATCCGCTGCCACCCAACCGAGCAGCTCTGCTCTCTCGCTGATCCTCTTCCTTCCTTGTCAGTCATGGACCATGTGCACGCACTCTCTCGCGGACACACAACCGCTTATTTCCCAACCTCAGAGGGCGGAGTCCTCCTCCAACAACACAGAACTCCTCCCTCTCCAAGCGAGTGACCGCCTGTCTCAGTGGACACAGCAGCGAGAGCAATGGCCACGTGGATGTGCCTCTTCTCCCCCTGGAGCACAGAAGAAGGGAGAGGAGCTCCTGTGGTCCCGGCAGCCTCCTTCCAGGGTGCCGGGGGAGGGCAGGCATGGGCGTAGCCAGGATTTATGTTGTGGGGGACGGACGGAATCAGTTGGTCAGTTAGTTAAGCATTTTTTTATTTTCTTGATTTAGGGGGGCAGCTGCCCTCTGTCCTCCCTTGGCTACTCATGGGGACAGGTAAGTCCCGCCCTGCATAATCGATCACAAAGACATGGTGCGTGTACACCATTTGAACAGCAATGAATGACCAGCAACTTTTTTGGGCGGGCGGCCCCCTCAAATATTTTCCTGGGGGGCGCAAATATTTTACCAGCCCCAGGAATTGGCTCCTACTCTGCAGACCGCCCCTCCCACCACTATGATGAAAGTGTCCCTGAGCACGTGCAGAGTAAATTTCCATTTCATAAATGAAAGGAGACGCCACTCTGTGGAGATTTGTTAATTTTATTTATTCAATTACGTGTATACCCCGCTTGATTGTAGAAAACCTCAAAGCTGTTTGCAAAAAGAATAAAGCAGTAAGATTATTAGTAAAAATCATTTTTTTAAAAACTAAAAGCCAGCGACGAACCAAATCTTCTGAGAACATTACGGGGCCCCAGGGAGCCCTCGGCTTCTAATAATGAAGGTCTTTCTTTCTGATGGCTCCTCTGAAAGTGGGAACAAATGGGATCATGGAATGGGGGGGGGGGGATACATGCGCCCACCACCAACTTGGGGGAATAAACGGGCGCATTAGACCGACCGGCAGCATCCCTTCGAGCAGGACTTCAAAATGCCTGCAAGTTCATTGCTTGACACTGGGGGCGAAGCAGGCCCAGACAGAGGGGGGGGCCATATGGGCCCCTTGGCCCGGGCCTCCGATTCCAAAGGGGGCGTGGGTCAGCATATTGATCTATATTTTCCATTTTGTCTTTATATGCAGATACGGTTCAAGCCTTGAAATAAAATTTTTTGTCAGCATAACTTTTGTGAAATTTATTTATATACTTACTTACTTATTTTTAAGACTTCAGTTATCCCCAGGGTAATAAAAAAAGGGGGGCACATTATCTACCTGGCC
Organism: Podarcis muralis; assembly: GCF_964188315.1. Taxonomy (NCBI): domain Eukaryota; kingdom Metazoa; phylum Chordata; class Lepidosauria; order Squamata; family Lacertidae; genus Podarcis; species Podarcis muralis. The sequence goes on from NC_135668.1 coordinate 55,763,815, forward strand.
CGGGCCTCTGCCTGGCTCTGCAAGGCCCTGGGGCGAATTATGATCTGAAATTCTTCCAGTAAATACACAGAAGTCAGGGAGGGAGGTCAGGTGGTTCAGTAGATGTGTGCCCAGTGTTAACCTTTTCCTTCCAGCCTTAACATCACCATCAGCCTTCGAGGTTAGAGCATCAGGATCGCACCAGTCGGCTCACTGGGGCCGTTGCGCGTTGCTCGCCACCGACTGCAACGAGGCCTATTCAGTAGAGTCTGATTACATTCTCACAGCCTTCCCCACGCACCACTCCGTACATAGCAACAGGCACATGAGCTGGGGGTGGAGAGAAGATTGGGGAACTGCCTTTCTCCAGCAGCAACAGAGACCTCTGCTTGACCGCTGAGAAACAACAAATGCAGCATGAAACTAAAGCAATTCTTCGAGTCTCTGGATCGTGCGGGGAACACTTATTGCATGAATGAAAAACGTGTTTGGGCTCCTTTAATATCTTTGGAAAGCTGCATTTGGGTGCCTCCCCACCCCCTTATCTTAATTTCGACGCATTCTGATCTCAGAAAGTCCCTTATTGGGGGATGAGCTTTGAAGCCTTCTTGAACTGGCCAGCAGAGGGCGATATGGAATTTTGTTGCCATAGACTGGGGGGGGGGGGGGGGGCGGAGGGGCGGGGAGGGAAGAGTGAAAGGATCACAGGGAATTATTCCGGCTTGCTCCTTTGCAGCAGATGGCTCTGAAAGCACTTTGCAGCAAGCACTTCACCTTCATTAAAACAAAAGGGGGCAAATTAAAAACGAATTCGCAGAAATGCATTTGGAGCCCCCGGGAAAACAGTTCCACGTGCCATCGTGTTCCTAGTCTTCGTTGTCCTCAGTTGAGAGAAACCTCTCTTAGAATCATAGAATCATAGAGTTGGAATAGACCACAAGGGCCATCGAATCCAACCCCCTGCCAAGCAGGAAACACCATCAGAGCACTCCTGACATATGGTTGCCAAGCCTCTGCTTAAAGACCTCCAAAGAAGGAGACTCCACCACCCTCCTTGGCAGCAAATTCCACTGTCGAACAGCTCTTACTGTCAGGAAGTTCTTCCTAATGTTTAGGTGGAATCTTCTTTCTTGTAGTTTGGATCCATTGCTCCGTGTCCGCTTCTCTGGAGCAGCAGAAAACAACCTTTCTCCCTCCTCTATATGACATCCTTTTATATATTTGAACATGGCTATCATATCACCCCTTAACCTCCTCTTCTCCAGGCTAAACATGCCCAGCTCCCTTAGCCGTTCCTCATAAGGCATCGTTTCCAGGCCTTTGACCATTTTGGTTGCCCTCCTCTGGACACGTTCCAGTTTGTCAGTGTCCTTCTTGAACTGTGGTGCCCAGAACTCGACACAGTACTCCAGGTGAGGTCTGACCAGAGCAGAATACAGTGGCATTATTACTTCCCTTGATCTAGATGCTATACTCCTATTGATGCAGCCCAGAATTGCATTGGCTTTTTTAGCTGCCGCGTCACACTGTTGGCTCATGTCAAGTTTGTAGTCAACCAAGACTCCTAGATCCTTTTCACATGTACTGCTCTCAAGCCAGGTGTCCCCCATCTTGTATTTGTGCCTCTCATTTTTTTTGCCCAAGTGCAATACTTTACATTTCTCCCTGTTAAAGTTCATCTTGTTTGTTTTGGCCCAGTTCTCTAATCTGTCAAGGTCCTTTTGAAGTGTGATCCTGTCCTCTGGGGTGTTAGCCACCCCTCCCAGTTTGGTGTCATCTGCAAATTTGATCAGGATGCCCTTGAGTCCATCATCTAAGTTGTTGATAAAGATGATAAGACTGGGCCCAAGACAGAACCCTGTGGCACCCCACTAGTCACTCTTCTCCAGGATGAAGAGGAACCATTGATGAGCACCCTTTGGGTTCGGTCAGTCAGCCAGTTACAAATCCACTGAGTGGTAGCATAGTCAAGACCGCATTTTACCAGCTTCTTTACAAGAATATCATGGGGCACCTTGTCGAATGGCTTGCTGAAATCAAGGTAGGCTACATCCACTGCGTTCCCTTCATCTACGAGGCTACCAGGCTCTGGAGGAAGAGGAAGCAAACACGCATTTGGTGTAAAAGGCGACAAAACGTATGGGGAAAGCCTCAGCCTCCATCAAAGTCCATTTTTGCAACATCAGGAACTTGTAGCCAGGCCTCACCTCTGAAGGTCTGCATCCAACATCTGTTACGAAACATGCCAGATGGGTTTCTCTTATGAAAAGGCGAATGCCAGTCCTGTGTTGCAGTGCTGGATTTACGTATAAGCTAAACAAGCTATAGTTTAGGGCCCTACTCTCTTGGCCCCCCCCAAAAAAAAAATTTAAAGGGGATAAAACCCCTAGATGTACATTTCCAACATATAAGATAAAAATGAGAGTACCCCTAAACATTTTTAAAGAAAAAAGCACCACATAGAACCATATAATTTTAGAGCTGGAAGGGACCCCCAGGGTCATCTACTACCCCATTAGGGGCTGCAAGTTTTAATTTACACCTCATATCCCCTCATGGCTCCTTCTAACCTCCCACCCGCCCAAAGTTTGGGTGGATTTGCAGTGCAGCTGTTAACTATGAGAGCTGAGCATGGTGCCTCCATGCCCAGGGGCAGTCTACCTGCCTCTGCTTGCCAGTTCGCTGAGACAAGGAACAAACTACAGAAGAAACCCATTGCCTTGTGTTCTGCTGCTGGGCCCTCCATCTTTCCCAACATCAGGGTCTTTTCCCAGGAGTCTTCTCTTCTCATGAGGTGGCCAAAATATTGGAGCCTCAGCTTCACAATCTGTCCTTCCAGTGAGCACTCAGGGCTGATTTCCTTCAGAATGGAGAGGTTTGATCTTCTTGCAGTCCATGGGACTCTCAAGAGTCTCCTCCAGCACCATAATTCAAAAGCATCAATTCTTTGGCGATCAGCCTTCTTTATGGTCCAGCTCTCACTTCCATACATCACTACTGGGAAAACCATGGCTTTAACTATACGGACCTTTGTTGGCAAGGTGATGTCTCTGAAGTTGCCTTGGAAGCTGTATTGTCTACACTGGCTGGCAGCAACCCCCCAGGATTCCAGACCAGGCATGTTCCCAGCTCTACCTGGAGATGCTGCCATTCACAACCTGGGACCTTCTGCAGGCCAAGTATGGGCCCTTCCCTGACAAAGATCACACCCCTAATCACCATGTGATCCAATACCAAAAAAAGTCAGAAGAAAAACATAACTTTAAAATAAACAACATACCAAGTAAAGCAATATTCAATAATACTGAATACTCAATAATCCATTAGAATAGTAAAATTAAATATCTGTGCATAATAATCGAACAGTTTACACTTAACAATTACAGTAAAGAATTACTAAGCTATAATCAATAAAAATGATAGCAAGTCACAATGCATAAAATGCCACCAAACATACAAGCATGTCAGGCTCTAGTAATATCTCCATTTGCAGGATTCCTTTGGTAAGTCCCTAAACAGAGCACCTGTCATGGATCAGCAGAAGAGGCAGCAGCGAGCAGGAGGCTGGGAAGTCCATGTCCGGGACCGGCTGGATGAGGAGTGGGGGGAGCCTCCTGCCCAGGAGTCGTCCCTTCCCCCACCAGACAGAGAAGACATGGACTTAGACCCCAGGTCCTGGTGGTGGAGCAATGAGGAACGGTTAATAATACAGTAAATTAAGCGACTTAATGCCTGAAGTGAACAGGAATATCTGGTTGGCGTGAAGCCTTATGGTGTGGTTGTCATGTCTGGGACATCATGTATTCTGTCCTTTTGTATTTTTATCTCCCTCTGCACTGCCCGGTCCTCAGTGAGCCTGACTCTGGCCTTTCATATATAACTGTAATTTATTTATCTCACAGCTAACCTGCAGCAAAAAAATAATAATGTAATAAATTGATATACATTACATCTCCTAATACTGTAAAAAAGTTTTCTTCCCCAGTTTCCCCCCTTGCAGTTATATGTTATGTTGCATTTTTTGTTATGTAACTAATGTTGGGAATCAGTGAAATATTAGATATAAGCAAAACCTTGTATTCAAATAATATGCCTATTTTTATGCCCTTTAAGAACAAACGTGTGGACCTTCTTGTGTGTGAGAGTGCTTGTGAGCTCACATGGGGCGGGGCGGGGGCGGTGCCGAATTGAGTCTTTGACCCATGTAAGAAAGCCTAATTTCCCTGCCAGCAGCTGTGTGCACTTTGATCAGCAGCCTGGAGGGAATTAAACACAGATGAGGGATGTCTGAGGAAACGCTCACAGCTGTGCCTAGCCAGGCAAGATAGGGCTGGAAGTGCAGAGCACGTCACCACTGCACCTGTAACTGATTCAGATTGGAACCTGCCCTAATAGCCTTCCCTACTTAAGGACAGGCAGGTGTGAGGAGTGTGATGAAGACCAAGGAGGAGTGCAATGCATGCTGGGTGAAGGCGTTGCAGAAATGGCTGGAGCGAGGTGTGCGGAGGGACTGTCGCATACTGAGAGGAAACAAGGGAGAAGAGGGGGCAAGTTCTGCCAAGAGCAGCCAGATCCAGGACAGGTGCTGGCGGGGGGTGGAGTTGGAACTTCTGGGACTTTCACATTTTGCCCCTGCCTGCACCAAATGCTAACTGTGACAGCACCCCTTATGGAAGGAGAAAGAGAAAGGATTTAAAAATCAGGTTCGGGATTGTTTCTTTAGTTAAAAAAACGACCCAGCTTTTATTTCACCTCACACCACCTTTAGCTCCTTGGAGAAGAGGTGGGATATAAATACAAATGTGGGCTGGGCAAGGTGGATTTGCAGCTGGTTGGCTGACTAAACCCAGAGTGCTCGCACGTGGGAACCTCGGCTCTTAGTTTGGTACACGCACACTCCACGCACATTTGCACGCACACACACAAAGCTCAACACATTTGTTATTAAATGGCATAAAAATAGGCAGTATATATTATTTGACACTGTGCTTGTTAATAGTAGGAGCTTTCGGAGGCTTCGGTTAACTCAGGATTTAACTCTAAAGGTTTAGAAATGTTAAGAAAAACTTCTGCCAAGTTTTGGAGTTTGAAGTTTCCCTGAGTTTAAGTTGGCTTTAAAGGTAGCATTCTGGCTTCAGCTGCTGCTGCTTTTCTTAAATGTGCAGTTTAAAAGGCAAGCTTGCTTCATTTGTGTTTTTTTCCCCCCCAGGAAAACCAAAAACCCCCAGGTCATATATCTTTCCTAAGACAAGCATTTTCTAAAAGAAGCTAGTTATTGGACTTGATCAATCTAAAACAGGGCCAATTTGGAGAAAGGAGAAACTGGGAAAGTGTTTGAAAGAGGCTTGAGAAAAGTTTCTCCAAATATGAAAATATTTTGTGTGTAAAATATTTTGTGGTATGTGTGTATCTGGCTTTCATTCAACTTTCAGGAGCTCTCTGCAGATAGGATTCCTCAAATGATCTATTATTACTAAGACGTTGCATGACTGTATGACCAAAGGGAAAATTAGTGCCCCTTCCAGTAAAAGTAAATTGCTTGTCAACAGTAGAGCTTCCATGTGCAGAGAGGCTGGATCTGAGGTTGGATTTATTTGGTTAAAGGATCGTTAAAGGGCTGCATTTCCTAAAATCAGTGAAGATCCATGGGCGTAGCCAGGTCTTGGGGGGCAGAACCAACCTGATTGGTCAGTTAAGTATTATTGTTTTACTTGATGTGGGAGGGGGCAGCTGCCCCCCTGCCTCCCCTTCTTGGCTATGCCCAGGCCAAGACTGTCAGGTTTCCTTTTAACATAGCTTTTAAAAAGTCTTGGAGCCTTTTTGCCACCCCTCTTTGAGTTATGAAATCCTTTGAGTTTTGATGGGTAAATTTACTCCCAAGTAAGTTTCCTTCAAGGAGGTTCCTTTCAATTTTGTTTCGTTACTTATTTCAGGAAATAATACATTTGTAGTCATCTTGGGTTCCATGTAAGGTGAAGAATTGTTTCTTGCCAAGTAGAAAGTGTCCTGCAATTGCAATCCCAATGCAGCCTGACAGGACAGGACAGTGCTTGACGGGGAGCTGCATTGCGCAGGGAAAACGCTTACTCTCCTCCTCGCGTTCCTGTTTTAATTGTTGCTGTGTATGATGTCATGATTGTGTGTCCTCTCCCAGTTGGGGGTGTATACATGTTTGTCTGGTGGCAGACTGGTTACAAAGGTTTTGTGGGCTTGGAATAATCACTTTAAAATACCTGGCTGTCTTTTGCCTAACTTACCCTGTTTTCTTAACGTTCTGTTACATATCTAGGGTGACTGGGAAAACCGTAATTATTTTTAAAGGGTTTGTGTGTGTGCAGCGTGTGTTTAAAGTCTTTAAAAGTTGTTATATCCTGCAAGTCCTTTCCCAGGAATATAAGGAATTGTTTCACTTCCTTTGCCACAGCACAGGGTTATTTACATCTGTCTGGTTTGAGTCCTCAATGTCTAATTTCTCTCTTCTCTCGCCCATCCCACCATAAACAGCAGGGGGGGGGGGTGTTTCAGAGATCTGAACGTAAGAAAGCACACACCCAGGGGGTGTAGCATGTTGGGTGCTGGCCTTGTTTTTGAGGGGGGCCCGGCGTGGGGGGCCTGGGTCGTGCCCAGGTCCATAGGTAGGGGGTGGTGAGGAAGGCCCCCGCCAGGGGCGCAACCGAGCCCCCCCCCGCAAAATCTGCTCCGTTCGCCCCCTCGAGCGGGAGAACTTGCGCGCGCGGCGCCTCTTCTTGCTGCTTGCGCAGCCGGCGAGGGAATGAATGGGCAGGAGGGCGCGCGTGAGAGAGGGAGGGAAGGAAGGAAGGTGGGTGTCCTCTCGGGGTGGAGCTACCGGAGCCGGGGAAAAGGCGTCGGCAGGGGAGGCGGGGCAAGCACGCTCCAGACCCTGCTGGAAGGATGCGGAGGGGCAGCATATAATACCACCCGCGCCCCGCTTGCAGCTGGGGCAACAACCTCTCCCACAGCCCTATGCGGGAGCCCCAGAGTGCAAAGATATAATTTTTGATAATCACAATTATCAGAGTGCCTCTGGGCATGTGCAGATTGTTCCTCCCGATTCCGAAGTAGAAAGAGGTCCGCCTCCCGCTTTAGGAGGGCGAACGCTTCCGTCCAGGGCAAAGGTGGCGGTGAGGAGATGTGTGTGCAGAGGCGGAGCTAGGTGCACTTGCTGTGCACGCGGGGGCGGGGCTGTGCGGGGGCGGGGCTAGCCGTGTGTAGGGAGAGGAGGGCGGGCACCGCCCGCAGCGAGCGATGTCACCCCCAATGACACCCCCTTGACACCCAGGACGGGAAAACCCCACCGCACCCCACTTCCTCTGCCACTGTGTGTGTGGCTCTCCACCACCTGGTAGCCTAGGGCAGTGTTTCCCAACCGGTATTCCGCGGCACACTGGTGTGCCGTGAGACCTTGCCTGGTGTGCCGTGGGAGGGAGGCGGGCGAGTCGGGCGGCGAGAGGCGAGAGGATCGGGCGCGGCGGAGGCCAGCCCCGCGCTTGGAGAGGACGCAGCAGCCGTCGCCAAACCCGATCCTCCTCCTCCTGCTCTGCCGCCGTCCTCTGGCTCTCGGCCGGGAGGAGCCTGCGTCGACGGGGCGGGCGCCGAAGTTGGCAGATCCGCGCGCAGCCTCTCGCCTCTGCCCCTCGCCGCGCCGGCCCAGCCAGTCAGCCAGCCGAGGGCGGGCGCGCTCTCGCTCCTCGCTCGCTCTATCCGTGGCCGCGCCCGGCGCCAGCCCCGCGGGACGACGCTGCGACGGGCGGCCTTGTGTCGCGAGGGGCGGAGCCCAGGGGAAAGGACCGCCCAGCAGGCGCGGCTGAGGCGCGCATGCGTGGCTGGGGGGGTGCGCGCCCTCTGCTCTCTGCCTCTCTCCCCCTCCCCCCTCTGGACCCCGCGCGCGAGGCTCTCCGGGGGCGGGAAAAGGGTTTCCCTCAGGCGGAAGGCCCCGTGGGAGCCGGGAGGGGGGGAGCCGCTGCTCTGGCTCCCCCCCGCCCCGAACCGGCTCTTCCTTTCGGTTCTGGCGGGGAGCGCGCTCCCCCCCCTTGCGCTCCGCTTTCCCCTCAGAAGAGCCCCCTGCTCCCCGTAATCGAGGGTGATCGTGCCCAGGGGCTCGCCAGATCCCCCTCCGGACGTCTCTTAGTCCCCACACGATCCCAGGAGCGCGACGTGGAAGTGTGTGGACACCCGCAAAGGTCAGGGATGCTTCTCAAACCGCCAAGAGGCAAAGCCAACGTCCCCCTCACCTGGCCCAGGAGGATATCTTTAACATCCTTTTGACACTAATCAATAAGTTACATTTTTTATCTTTTTTATTTAGCTATAAATGCCAGGCCATCTCTCTTCTCTGCCTGGAGAGGAACAGATTGCTCTTGCCAGAGGTCAGATGTGATGGACTTGAGAGGCTTCCCTGCTTTCCACCATTCTGTCTGTCTTGACTGCCCCCCCCCCTGTTTCTTTTTCAACTTTCTCTCCAGACTTCCCCTATCAGCATAAAATTAGGTAGAAGAAGCTTGGTTCCCTACCCCTGATCCAGTGCAGGGGGGGGGGGACGACAAGCAGTTGTAGACAACCTTATTTTAAAAGTTCTCTTCATGTAACTTTAGTACAATTACAGCCTCTGTATATCATTTATATCAGAAGTGGGGAGATGATAAATTATGCTGTACCATGCAGCACTAGGGACGCGGGTGGCGCTGTGGGTAAAACCTCAGCACCCAGGGGTTGCCGATCGCATGGTTGGCGGTTCGAATCCCCGCGGCGGGGCAAGCTCCAGTCGTTCAGTCCCAGCTTCTGCCAACCTAGCAGTTCGAAAGCACCCTTATGTGCAAGTAGATAAATAGGGACCGTTTCCGTGTGCTGCGCTGCTGCTGGCTCACCAGAGCAGCTTCGTCACGCTGGCCACGTGACTCGGCCGGGAGGAGCCTGCGGCGACGGGGCGGGCGCTGAAGTTGGCAGAAGTTGGCGCGCCTCCTCGGCAGCGCCTTCGTCCTCCTCCTCCTGCCTCTGCTCTCCTCCGGCGGCGGGGGCGCGCCGCCCTCCCCGGCCGGGGGGCTCGGCGGGGCCCGTGGGGAAGGAGGCCATGTTCGCGGCGCGCGGGATCGCGGCCCCCCTAGCCCGCCTCCTGCCCGCTCCCCTCCCCCTGCGCGCTGCCCTAGCCGTGCGAGTCTCCTCCCCCTGCGCCGCCGTCCCCTTTCCACATCCTAGGAGCCGCGGTCTGCCTACCGCCCCCGGGCCGCGGCGCGGCTCCCAGCCCGGGCTGGCCTCCGCCTCCTGGGACGCGCGCCCACCCCCGCGGCCCCCCAAACTTCGGAGCAACTCTCCAGACGCTTCTCCCCCGCCTCGGTCTCCCTCCTTTCCACTTCTCTTCCCCCCTTCCTTCCCTCTTTCTTTCTCTTTCTCTCCCACCCGCCTTTCCTTCTATTAACTTTCCTTTCCCCTCCCTTCGTCCTTCCTACTTTTACTCCTGGGCTCCTCCCCCCTTTGCGCAGCCACAAATCAATCAATCTCTCTTTTTTCCCCTCTCTCTCTTCTTTGCTCAGACGCAAAAAAGCGCCGCTTTTTGGAAATCCGGACTGCTGTCCCCGCTGAAACGATACTTTAAAAAAGGAAGAACCCACTGGCTCTTATTTCTGTTTAAAGCAGTAGATCCCGAACTCTTTTGGCCCACTGCCCCCTTGGTTCCACATCCCCCAGTGTCCCCTATGCTTACTCTATAGAAAGCATTACAGGGGTTAACGCGGCTCGCTAAGGAAGATATTAATAGAATTCTGCATTTGGGGGGAGACCCTAACAGTCATCTACCATTACCTTCTATACTGTTACTAATTTTTTTTTTTTTTTTTTACATAAGTAAAAAGTGACCTTTCCCTATCTGGCATGGTGGTGTGCCTCGAGATTTTTTTCATGAAACAAGTGTGCCTTTGCCCAAAAAAGGTTGGGAAACACTGGCCTAGGGGACCTCGTCCTCCTCGCGAGAGGCGGAAAGAAGAGCCAACTTGTCCGTGGCTAGGGGGCGCAATCTGGACGGTTCTGCCTCGTGACCACCAAGTGCTGCGTCCACTGGCCGGGCTCCCGGCTGCGCGGGAGGGCAGGCGGGTGGGGCAACATGGCCCTGCTTTGCTGCGGTGTAGCTGAAACCTGCGCCTCCATAGAAAGGGAGGTGTCAAAGATTAAATGCCTCCAATCGCAACTAGGGGTGATATGGCCTTGATACCCATTTTAGTTATAATTCCAAGGGTTTGCAAATTGTCTACAGAGAAGGCACCCCAGACCCCTTGCTGACAGGGCAATGGATCGCTGTCTAAGCCCACCTGCTCACTCATTATGTGAATCAAGTATTCATAATACCAACAGGGGAGTGCCCGGTTTCCTTCTGGCTGTGCTTCCCCTTGTAGTTTACCAAAAGTGGGCCACTAGGCAGCAGCACCCCCTCACTGGGTAAGTGAAAAACAGGCGGGCCTCCCACTTATTCCACACCTCATGTCTTTCCCTGCTGATTCCGCCAAGCCCGTTCCCATGGCTGTGGTTTCACTAGATAGGTGGGACAGTGGGAATCTCGTTCATCCATTCCTGCGTGTCACTAGATGAGGAATTTGGCTCTTTTTTTGTCATCATCGGGGCACCACGCCCCTCAGACGTTGCCCCTCTTTATCCCCAGAGGTACGGATTATTTTCTAGCAGTCCCATGCTATACCTGGGCAATTTTCTGGGCGCTCACATCCCAGCACCGAGGGAGGCTCTTGTTTTGTTAAAGATGGAATGAGCATAAATGCCTCCAATCACCACTCATGGTGAGAGAACCTTAAGGTCTTGCTTCCAGACAATACCCCAGGCTAACAGGTCCTCTGCTGAGCGATCACTCCACACCCCTCTGCAGGAGAGTGTTGCAGATGTGGTTCTCAGGTCTTCCGCTAGTAGCACTCTTTTTTTTAATTTTAAATATATATTTATTAATTTAAAATAAATACTTTTATGAAAAAACAGACGTACATACAATCAATCAATCAATCAATCAAACAAACAAACAAACAAACAAACAAACAAACAAATAACAGAAAAAATCAAACAAACTACACACCATAAGATACAGAAGATTAATATAATTATCATCATATATACTCCTGTTACTGAACACAATTATAAAACTTAGAGAAGAAATTTAAAACTGGCTTCCAGTTAATCTCATTGTACTTTATCTATCCATTACTTTATACCGCACAGTTACATATTTCTTATATAATTCCTTTTTACCTCCCTATGAACTTATAGTTATACAATACAGGGATCAGTCTAATTCTGCCAAGATGTTTCCTTTTATTCCATATTTTTCTAAATATTCTTTAAAGATTCCCCAATCCTTATAGACTTTTTGTTTTGGTTGACCTCTTACGCTTCCTGTTGCTTTCGCTAGCTGCAGATATTCTACCATTAGGATTTGCCAATCTTCCGTGTTGGGTATTATTGTGTTTTTCCAATTTCTTGCTACTAAAATTCTGGCCATCGTTATTCTGTACATGAACAATGTTCTTTTTCAATTTCCTTATTTCTTTTGGCAAAATGCTTAATAAAAATATTTCTGGCCTCTTTTTGAACGTTAATTTAAATAATTTTAAAATTTCTTCATATATATTATTCCAAAAAACACAAATATCTGTACATTTCCACCACATATGCAAATAAGACCCAATTTCTTAATTACATCCCCAACATATAGGTGATCTGTTCTTATACTTTTTAGCAAGTTTTTCTGGAGTTTGATGCCATCTATACATCATCTTAATTGTGTTTTTCCTGAGACTGTAGCAGGCCGTGAATTTTATGTCTTCCTGCCATAATTTTTCCCATTGTTCCATGTACATATTATAACCCAAATCTTGCGCTCATGTCACCATTACGGCTTTCACTTGTTCTTCCTTTACCTCCCATTCCAATAGGAGGTCGTATACCCGTGAGATATATTTTCCTTTACTTTATATCAATATTTTTTTCAAATTTTGATGTTTCTTTTGCAAGCCCTACTTTTTTATCAGTGGTTAATCTTTGATGTATTTGAAAATATTGCAGCCAGTCTGTTAAATGCCCTTTAATTTCTTCATATTTTTTCCAGTATAGGTTCATCCTGTTGTCCTTCTAATAATCATCGGTATGTGGCTCATTCCCCTTCCATATTTCTTTTTCTTAACTGCCTGTGCTTCTGTAGGTGAGTTCCACAGGGGGTTCTTGGGTTCTAGTATTCCTTTATATTTTGACCAGATCTTATATAATTATTTCCTTATTAAATGATTCAGGAAGCCCCTGTGGACCTTTACCTTCTCATATATTAAATAGGCATGCCACCCATACTGATGATCATATCCCTCCAAATCTAATACATCAAAATCCCTTAATGTTATCTAATCTTTAATCTATAGTAGTGCTGCAGCTGCATGATATAACTCTAGATCAGGGAGTGCGAAGCCTCCTCTCTTTTTTATCACTTGGTAGCGCTCTTTAACCAACTCCAGGAGACTAGTGTTGCCAGCGTAGTAGTGGACTTTCTCAGCATGAGCCCTCCGCAGGTCCACCTGTTCGTCCACAGGTATGTCTGGGCCTAATATCCCCGGGAGGAAAGCCTCCATTTTTTAAAATGAAGGATACCTTAATAATTCTTTTGAGTTCATTATAAATTACATTGCAAAATTCCTTTATTTTCTTACAGGTGCACCACATATGTAACATTGAGCCTTCTGCTCCCCCACATCTCCAGCATTTACTTGAAATGTTCTTAGACATTTTGGATAATTTTAGTAGTGTTAAGTACCAGTGGAATTGCATCTGCATAAAATTTTCTTTCAAGGTGTAGCATGCGGTGAACTTCAGAGATTTTCCCAGGCATTCATTGGAATACTATAGCCAAAATCTTGAGCCCACTTGACCATTACAGATTTTAGAGGATTACAGATTGGAGAGGATTTTCACTTTAGAGTTGATCAGTTCTTTTCCAATGTAGAGGGTTCCATCGCAAAACCCATTTCTCTAGTTTAAATACCTCGTAAAGTTGGTAATATTGTAACCAACCTGACAGATGTTCTCTCATTTCTTCAGAGCCTTTTCATTCCTCTTCCTTTCATATTTTTTCTTCTTCACTGCTAGTGCTTCAAGGGGAGATATCCACCACAGAGTTTTAGGTTCAAGCAAATCTTTGTATTTTCCCAAACCGTATAGAGAGGTTTCCTTATAATATGATTATTTTTTTTGTGTGGATCTTAACTTTATCATAACCTTAAGTAGGCATGCCAGCCATAACGGTTGTAATGTCCTTCCAGGTCTAGAAGGTCTGTGTTTTGTAGTGTACACCATTCCTTGATCCAGGAGAGATAGGCCGCTGCATGAGACCTGTAGCAGACTTGGAGAACGTGGTTCAGAGTTTTGGGCATCTGGCACCCGCCGCGACATAGCCGGTCAGCTCTCCGTCCCCTGGCCAAGCGGGACCTGGTCGGAAGCGCATTGATGTGCATCCGAATGGAGTTACGACAGTCCTTGCCCAACAGGAACTTAGTGCAGCCCAGTTGTGCTGGCTACGGGTTTTCCCAGACTCCTTCAATGCACAACCATTCACCGATTGGTACAGGAGACTGGCCCATCGGCGTTTTTGTGCCTGAGCTGGGAACAGGCAGTTCCCCCTCTCTAGTAGCCGCCCCTCTAACAGAGAGAGCTCCCACCTCAGAAAGGTCCCAGATGTAGACTGCTCCGTCCTTACCAGTGGCAGTCGTAGGAGCTGATCCCTACAAAGTCGTAGCATCATCCAGCGCATCGCCGGAATTCCTAGGCCTCTGTCACTGATCTTAGTGTGGAAGTACGCGACAGGCGTACTATCCAGGAGACCTAGCCACTTTCTCACTGCCGTCCTCACACAGCGGTCCACTCTGTTGAGCAGCCCCACTGTGGTTGAGCCCATAGAGAGCTGATGGTATAGCGACGGCACGAAAGCCAAACATCCATTGCTGAGGCTTCAAGGGAGCTTTGCCGATGGTGTCCAGGAGCTCCCTGAGATGGTCCAGAGGCCGAGTTGCCATGCATCCTTCTGGCGTGAAGGGCACGCCCAGGTAGCACCACTGGTCCGACCGCTTGAGAGCTTGCAATGGTTTGCTGTTACAGGTGAATACCTGCCGCAGGTTCACCACTGTTTTCTTCTCCTTGGGGATGACTTCCAAGGATACTGTCAAGCTCTTCCCAGAGTTTACAGTGAGGCCACATAGTGCTAGATGTCTACCCACTATGTCAATGGTAGTTTGTAGCCCTACTGGTGTAGACGCCACAAACACCAGGTCGTCTGCAAAGGCTACGCCGTTCACTGTCACGCCTTCTCCCACGTCGGCCCCTAAGTCCTTCGGTATCTTCCGAAGGAGACGGTCCATGATCATATTAAATATGCAGGGTGACATGGGGTCACCCTGCTTCACTCCACACCTGGGGTGAAATTCCTGGGAGGTCGCGTCACCGCACGAAAGTATGGTGGTACTCCGGTCATTGACATGACTCATATAGTGTGTCATTGGGTCGGGGATCCCCATCATCTGAAGGGTTTCCTTGATGGTACTATGGGCCACAGAGTCAAACGCTTTCGCCACGTCCAGGGATGCCAAGTACAATGGTTTCGACCGCTGCTTGTGGTTCCGGAGTACCATATCCAGGAGGAAGATGTTTTCGGAACACCCATCGAACTGCTGGAAGGCCCGTTGTCTAGGGTCTAGGTCGACTTCCCGAGTCAACCGCACAGCCAGGACCTTGTGGAAGACTCTGGTCAATACTGGGGAGACAGTTATGGGGCATAAGTCTCCCGGATCTTGGGCACAATCTTTTTTGGGAATCAGTGTTGTTCGAATCCCCAGCAACGACTGGGGGCATTTCCCACATACCATTATTAGGTTGAAGAGCCACTCCAGCGCACCTAGAGGCAGCTTCTTCACCTGTTTGACAGTCATTCCATCAAGTCCTGGTGCCGTTGAGTAGCAAATATTCAAACGAGAACTTTGAAGGCCGAAGTGGAGAAGGGTTCCATGTGAACAGCAGTTGAACATGGGTCAGTCGGTCCTAACCAATTCCTGGTAGGCCTGCTGGCGCCTATGGGCTTTTATCGCCTCAGCTGTTCTCTCTGGGAATTTTTCCATCAGGGCTAGGTTCATATGGCATGCCCCCTAGGTTAGGAGTCTAGCCTCCTCTCTTGCCAGCAGTGCTGTTTCCTCAGGGGTCCATCTCCTTTTCACCTGATGAGTGTTGTGCGTCATACCAATCTGGGTGGGCTCGTCGGTGATGGACACCACGTCCGGTCTTGGTGTTAAAGGCTCTCTCGCAATCTGGGTGTTCGCATACGAAAACTGGTTGTTCCACTGCAGGAACTACACCAGGCCCAGCAGCACAGGAGCTGCTCCTCACCTGGGTGGTTCGGTCAGATGACCCGCCACCTCTCTTTGTGTTTCCGCAACGATTCATACCCGCAAGGGGTCTGGGTGAGGATGAGCTGAACCTCTCTGGCAAGGACCCAGAGGTTCAGATAAGCCTTCCCTGTTAGCCGCCTAAAGACGTTGCCGCCTAAAGACGTTGCCCGACTCTCACCACGAGGAGATAGGGATAGATCGATCAGTATAACATCACAGATCATCAGCTGCCATTTTTTTTAAAATCATCATCGGGACGCCACACCCCTCAGACACTGCTTCTGATTAACCACAGAAGTACGGATTTTTTATACAAGCAGTCCCGTGCCAGCCTGGGCAATTTCCTGGGCGCTCACAAACCAGCACTGACGGTGGCCGTTGTCTTGTTAAAGATACTATGAGCATAGATGCCACCGATCAACACCCGAGACGAGAGAACCTTGAGATCTTGTTTCCGGACAATACCCAGGGCCAACAGGTCCTCTGCCGAGCGATCACTCCACACTCCTCTGCAGGAGAGCGTTGCAGATGTGGTGCTCAGGTCTTCCACTTGGTAGCGCTCTTTTACCAACTCCAGGAGACTGGTGTTCCCTGCGTAATACTGGACTTTCTGGGCGTGAGCCCTCCGCAGGTCTGCCTGCTCGCCCACCACCTGGGCGTCGATTATATGTGCGGTTCGTCCAATACTCGCTACTATGTCAGGTTTCCTCAAACCTTCTGATGTTCAAAAGTGAGGCTCCAAATCCACATGATACCCCTGTCTCCAAAGTCCTTTAGCGATATATTTTACTACAGCATTATGCTGGCGGACCCTAGCCGCATGAGACCTGTAGCAGACTTGGAGAATGGTGGTACTCCGGTCATAGACATCACTTATATAGTGTGTCATTGGGTCGGGGATCCCCATCATCTGAAGGGTTTCCTTGATGGTACTATGGGCCACAGAGTCGAATGCTTTCGCCACATCCAGGGATGCTAAATACAACGGTTTCGACCGTTGCTTGTGGTACCGAAGTACCATGTCCAGGAGAAAGATGTTTTCGGAACACCCATCGAACTGCTGAAAGGCCCGTTGTCTGGGGTCTAGGTCGACTTCTCTAGTCAACTGCGCAGCCAGAAACTTGTGGAAGACTCTGGTCAGTACTGGGGAGGCAGTTATAGGGCGGAAGTCTCCTGGATCTTGGGCATGATCTGTTTTGGGAATCATTGTTGTTCGAGTCCCCAGCAACGACTGGGGGCATTTCCTACATACCATTATTAGGTTGAAGAGCCGCTCCAGAGCACCTAGAGGCAGCTTCTTCACCTGTTCCACAGTCATTCTGTCAGGTCCTGGCGCCGTTGAGACCGATGATATGGCTCTCTTAATCTCAGCAGCCGTCATGGGTTCCCATAAGGATGTTATAACATCCCTCCTGGGGCCAGGGCCAGGTGAGCAGTCTGGAGCCCTGGTCTTTAGCTTTTTGCAGTACGGAAAGGGGCTCGCGTCATTTTCTATTGGCACATCCCTGTTCTTATCAAGAGCCCACTTAATACATTTAGTGGGACTCTTATGGCATAGATGTTGGAACTTGGCATACTGCTCTCGCCTCTTCCGCCTATTGGACGTCTGTTGTTCTTGGCTACTTCGTTCCCCTCTCTGCGCCCTCCAGGGCCGCGTACCCTGCATGCCCCGCACAACCAGGGACAGCTCTTCGTACACGTTGGTGAGCGTCCTCGACCCGACGGTGGCACTCAGCCTTTCCAATCGCACGAGGTGTTCCGTGGTGGTTGGCATTCTGGGGAGCTGCTGCAGGTGTTGTATCAGCCTGTCACACAACTGGGTATTTGAAGCTTCCACCACAGGTTGAGGGGCTGGTCCGTCTACCACCTCTAGCTGTTCCTGGGAATACGTCGCCACCAATTCCCGGTAGGCCTGCTGGCGCCTATGGGCTTTAATCGCCTCCGCTGTTCTCTCTGGGAATTTCTCCATCAGGGCTAGGTTCATATGGCATGCCCCCGAGGTGAGGAGTCTGGCCTCCTCTCTAGCCAGCAGTGCTGTTTCCTCGGGGGTCCATCTCCTTTTCACCTGATGCGTGTTTTGTTGCGCGTCATACCAGTCTGGGTGGGCTCGTTGGTGATGGACACCGCGTCCGGTCTTGGTGTTAAAGGCTCTCTCGCAATCTGGGTGTTCGCATACGAAAACTGGTTGTTCCACCGCAGGAACTACACCAGGCCCAGCAGCACGGGAGCTGCTCCTCACCCAGGTGGTACGGTCCAATGACTCACCACCTCTCTTTGCGGTTCCGCAAGGATTCATATCCGCTTGGGATCTGGGTGAGGATGAGCTGAACCTCTCTGGCAAAGACCCAGAGGTTCAGATAAGCCTTCCCTGTTAGCCGCCTAAATACGTTGCCGCCTAAAGACGTTGCCCGACTCTCACCACAAGGAGGTAGGGATAGGCACGTGGAAAAGACTGCCGAAGATCGATCAGTATAACATCACAGATCATCAGCTGCCATTTTCCTTAAGAGAGTCATAGTTACTCCCGCCGTTTACCCGCGCTTCATTGAATTTATTCACTTTGACATTCAGAGTACTGGGCAGAAATCACATCGCGTCAACACCCGCTGCGGGCCTTCGCGATGCTTTGTTTTAATTAAAGAGTTGGATTCCACTGGTCTGCACCAGTTCTAAGTCAGCTGCTAGGCGCCGGCTGAGGCGGGACAAGGCATTAGGCTATTATTTTTTGGGGGGGGATTTTTTTTGGGAGTGACTAGTTTATTTTGTATTATGGTGTGTTTTGTAGCACTAGTTTTTAATCCTGCTCTCTTCTATCTGTTTGGATGGAGGCTGTTTGTTTGACAATGCTGTAAGCATACAGCATACAGCCCTCCGATCACAACCCATGGTGATGGAGCCTGGAGATATTTCTTTCCTATTATTCCTAAAGGCAACAGTTCTTTTATGCTCATTTAATGGCAGTCTTACGGAAGTTACATGTAACTTGCACTTTCTGTTGCACAGTGTCTGTAGACTACTGTAACACCCTTGTATTGGTTCAGGGTCTCAGATGTATGGCATCCACCTCTACACAATCTGTCAAGTCTTCTGCCTCTGGCTAGACATTTTCATATTGGGAGCACATTGATCCAGAGTTTTATGGAATTAAAGTAATCCCTTCCGGACAGAAAAAACGTGCAACCATGCCTCTTGGTTTGGTGTTTTTTATTCTTCTTCTAATCCCCACCATCAATGTGCTCCCCTGCTTCATCAAACCATCTTTCACTCAGGGCCCCTGTTGTATGCAGGAAGTTTCCTCTGTTACTGAAGTGACGTTCCATTACCTTCAGTTCCTTTGCCAGGAAGTTCCCAGCTAAGGACTGCTCGCCGACCTGCTTAAAGGCAATTTATGAAGGTGTTCTCTATGCAGGCTCCGTATGCTCCATCTCAGGCATTGCAAACAGGGACCTCCATCATTTACCTTGATGTGAAACTACGCCACAAGTCTGGATGCCGGGAGACCAAGCCAGGTTCTACTTGTCCTTGAGCAGTGGTCCATGCAGGTAAGCATTTGCACCCCTCCAACTCTAATGACAGCTGGTTGTAAAAGTAGGGTAGGACCACAGTCTGTAGTCGGAACACCCTGTGTTGTGGTTTCAGGGAACCCTTCCTCAAGATTTCCCTTGCAGCCTCTCAAGGGGCTGCATTGCCATTCTTCTCTCAGTGGTGAATGGGATCCTAAGCTATTTCCATTTGCCTGACCTCTTTAGTGCCATTTTAGCATTGACCACCACTTTCTTTTGGGGACGTTCTCCAGGGAGACCATTAGGCACTTCTGGTAATGATGGTAAGCCCACATAGTGCCAGATGCTCCACCACTGCGTGAGGGCTGTGAGGTTGGATACTCAGCTCTTCAAAGGAGCTGCTGTTTTTCCTAGCAGCGGGTATCATGCATTGGAACCACAAAATGCATGAATGGATTATAGAATAGTAGAGTTGTAAGAGACCTGGAATCATCTAGTCAAAGCTCCTGAAATTCAGGATTACTGGAACAGCAAGTCCAAATTCTGTCTGGGTCATCCAAAACCCTGAAGGGGTGGGCTCCCATTCTGGAAGATGCATGACAGCTGTCTAACAACTGGAAGACTGGAAAGGGATCCCCTGTGGAAAAGCTAAGGGGGTGATGGGTGCTCCTCCAGTTCTTTGAGTGTGGAAAGTGTAGCCTGCTGCACAGTTGTCTACATGAGCCTCAGAAGGTTCTGTGTCTGGAGAGAAGGATTGATAGGTACAGCTCCTGCTGTGGTCCCCACTGAATTGGGGCTTTGGATGCCTATTGGCACTTATGGTACAATAACCCCAAGATCTGGGTGAGCCCTGGAATGAGTGCAAGCACTTGGGGGGGTGGTGTGAAATGAGAAGTAAATCTGATCCTCCATGCTCTGCAATAATTTTCCTACCAGCCTGGGAGAAGATCAACTGCACACCACTGAAGTTCTGAGCCCAGCTTGGACAAGGCGATGATGTGCCCAGAGTAATAATACCTTTATTGTCATCATATAACCTGTGTACAATGAAATTAAATGAGCCTCCCTCCTCCCTCCAACACTCAATCTCGTTACACTCTGTGTGCTTATCGAACAAAACACCACCTCGCAAGTCAATTTTGCTATGTTATTTTCCGTTCAACAGCCTAACAGCCCATGGATAGAAGCAATTTTTGAGCCTGTTGGTACAACTGATTATACTTCTATATCTCCTGCCCGAGGGTAGTAGACCACCTGAGTTATCTTGATTTTCCATGTGAGGTCCTCACTAAGGTAAACTCCCAGGAATTTAAAGCAGGAGACTCTCTCCACACAGCACCCCCCCCCCAATATACAATGGGGCAGGTTCCCCTCTCTTCTTCTGGAAGTCCAACAGCATCTCCTTTGTCTTACTAATATTTAGGTGCAAGTTATTCTCTGAGCACCTAACCAAGATTTGTTTGTTCATTAATAGGCTGCCACTGGAGTGGATATTGGGATTGGTCCTAGGTTTCCTCTGCTGGATGTATCCATACCTGTGCCAGAATGTTCCTGTACTTCACGTGGATCTGGAGCTTGGCGGTCATGAATTCTCACTGGGGCAGCAGAAGTTTCTGCCGTGATTGGACTTATTGTTTGGCAGCAAACGGTGACACATATAATGTTGGATCTGCATGCAGATAACCAGAACATGGACATGGAGACTTTCTGTGATATTTCAAGTTGTTAAATAAAAATGATTTGTGTATTAGAATATATATTTCAGATAAGTCTAGCTAAATAAGATGGTGCATGCTTTATATCAAGGTTGTGCCAAGGTAGCCAGATTTGAACATGAATCGTGGAGGACCATGGTCCAGGGGTGGTTCCAAGGACTTGCAGGGGGTGGAACCACTTACTGGTGTTTTTTGTTACAATTATAACTATCAGATTGCTTCATTGCATATTTTTGCATTGCTGTTGTGGGTTTTTCTTGTAAGCTGAGTAACAGATTCACTGCATAACTCCACTCCTTCTAGACCCCGAGGAACTTGCGGAAGATTGGGCGTGTAGATTGTTAGGGTGATCTAGAAGGGGTGGGTTGTGTTGAACCAAAGGTGAACTGTTCTGGAAGCTCTGCAAACACCATTTTGGTAGTCAAGATAACCCCACAATTAATAGGTAGTTGTTGTAGTGATGAGCTCATATAAGCTAATTGGCTTGTTTTGATGCTATCCTTAACTGGGGGCTTCGGGTGCATGGAGTCCAGAAAGAGGAGCTAGCTATAAGTCTGTCCTGCAACTGTAAAGGGTGGGAGGCCTGGCAGACTGATTTGCTGTAATAAAGCTTTTAATAAAGCACTAGAACTGATCACTCTGGAGTTTGACTTCCTTCTGTGGTACGCCTGCACCCAACCGCTCCCACAAGACCTCCTTTGGATCTGCAGTTCAGAACATCATACCAGGCAGCCTTTGGCTCTGGGTAGACTGGGTTGTTGACCCCCTTCAGGTAGATCAAAGCTCTTCAGTCTACGCAGTGGAGAACTAAGGCTGTCAGCTGTCATGTCTACCAACTGGAGAGAGAAAGCACCCAGTGCCGAACTCTGCACATGCCCCAAATTGGTAAGACTTGATTCAAATAGTTTCTTTACGGAAAGGTTCAGCCTTGCTGACATCCTCTACATACTAACAACCAGCACCCACCTTCCGGCATGTTGGTGGTCTGGTCATGGGTGGGGTGGGCTGGGGACGGTGGTGCCTGGGAGCTGCAGTTTCTCGCCCAGGAGAGGTTCTGGTTGGCATCCGCTGCCCACCTGCACCAGCCCTCCTCAAATAAGCATGAGAGGAAGGTCTCTGGGGGAGAAAGGCAGGTGGGGGGTCCCAGGGGTGCCTTTTCTGCCCTCCCCCTTCCAATGGTGCCCACACCCCCCCGGCATCGAATGCCCCCGACTGCTCACTGCCACCCCGTTCGTTGCCGCCTGGCCGCAGTCCTTGGTGCCATCACAATGGCGGGCAGGGGTCACGCAGCTGCTTGGTAGGCATGGGCGCTCGTCTGGGGTGCAGCTCTGGGGACCTGGAAACGTTGGGACGGTGAATGGGGAGCCTCCAAGCCCAGAGGCAATTTATCTGGTTGGCTGGTTTTGAGGGAAGCGGAAAAGAAAGCCTTACTTTGGGGGGCACAGTTCCTGAACTGCACATCGTCCAGCGCCACGCTCACCACCGAGGAAAAGGTCACCTGTAGAGGGGGAGACAGCGCTCTTGACATGCTCTGGAGAAGGAGCCGGCCTGCGAGAGCAAGGAGCCCAAGACCCACCTGGAAAGCGCACGGGACTCTTCTGGTGGAGGCCAGCAGGGGGCGCCAGGCGCCAGAGGACGAGGCGGGGCTTCGCCACAGGGGGACAATGTGGCCGCCGTGTCTCAGCTCCACTGTGAAGCTCCCGTTGAGTCCTGCAGGGGAAGGGTGAGGGGTCTGGGGGTCATCTAGTCTGACCCGGCGAGGATTGCGGTTTGCCATCTGGTCTCAGCCGCTCTCGTTTTTATCAGTCCCCAATGGGGGACGGGAAGCAAGGCACCAGTAAATGTCATGATAAGAATGATCAGGATGGTATTTCTTTACGCCGACCCTACCAGGCGGGTCAGTGGTCTAGAAATCAATAATAATTATCTGATACAATACATCCTGCAGTTTAGAAACGTATTATGTGATATTGATACGGAATAATGAGAACCGTGCCAGGGGGCATTTCCTCCACCACATCAGGGAAAGGGCCAAGTAGGGGGCTCTGGGCCTGTTGGATTTCCGACCTCCAGCGCCCCAAGCTCACCTGTCTCGGCCATGCTGTACCAGGCGCTTAGGCCGCGGCACTCGGGGTCAGGGAGTGGAGTCGGGCGGGGGCGGCAGGCGGCTTGGCTCACTGCTCTGAGGAGCTCATGTGCCAGCCTGAGGGGAGGTCGGGGGGGGGCGCCAGGTCAAAGGGGTGCTCTAACTGCTAAGCAATGCTTCCCCTCCCTTCAAATGAAGTATATTTACCCGGGTCAGTGCCCAGCGTGTGGACGAGGGGGGGGGGTTTGGTGCTGTGCGCCCAGCCTCCACCATGCCCTGGGCGCCACTGATACCTGGAGTGCCTGCCTGTCTTCCCTTCCCCCAGGTAGACCAGGCAGGAGCCTGTCCCTTCGTTGGACTTCGTAGGAGTCCCGCTGAACTCCTAATGGTTACATCTATTTTGACTCAGCCAGCATGATGTTGGATGCTCCCATTTTCTTCCAGAAGCAGCCTGCTCTTAATCAGCGATCTAATGTCTAGGGGTCCATTCTTTTCCTCCAGCAGCATGGTCCTCTCACGTGGGGTGGCGCTGGGGTGGCAGTAGACCGTTCCCGGCGCCTGCCCTCTTGCTTCTGCCTGACTGATAGAAGTGAGGCAAGAGTGGCTGGCGGAGGATGCAAAGGCCGGCAAAGGTCAAACTTTGCCCTGTGTGGGTCTAGCCCCTAGCCAGCCCAGGGGCGAGGTTGCTGGTGGCCCCGGTCTACTGGCCGGCAAGCGGGGGTGGGTTGGCCGGTCTTCACTGCAGAAGGAGCATAAGCACTGGCCGTTTTCCTGGGGGGTGGCGGCGGAGCTTAGGAGGCTGAGTGTAGCTCCCCTCCGGAGGCGCCGGCAGAGTGGTCTGTTCCTTCTGCGGCCGCTGGCGGCTCTCCTCTGGTGTACTACTTGACCAGGCAAGCTGGGACGTGGCGGCCCCCTTCCGACAGAAGGCTTTCCCGGTCTATCGCTGGGAGGTCTGTCCACTGCCCGGTCCCCCCAGCCGGTCAGTCGGCCGGCGGGTGGAAGTCGGGCAGACAAGCTGACGGCAGGGCTGCAAGCAGCGGCTGTTCTCCGCCTGGCCGAGGCGGCTGGGGCTTTCCGGTCCACTTGGGAGGATGGACGGATGGAAAGCTTCTCGGTCCCTCTGGCGAGACTGGGTAGTCCTCTCCAGTCTACCCGCCACGGAGGCCAGCAGATCGCACGGTCTACTCGCGAGGGCCCCGGTCTTCCCGGCGGCGGGGCGGCGATCGCTGCCCCATGGTCTGCCGGCCGGGGAGGCTGGGGTTTTGCGGTTTCCCTCAGAGAACAGACTGTTTCCCGGTTGCTCCTCCTTGGCCCGGGAGACGCTGGTCCAGCCCGCAGCGTGCCTGGAACTGCTGTCCCGTGGTCTACTCACCAAGGAGGCTGGGATTTGCTGGCCCCCTTCAAGAGAACGGTGGGCCTCACGGTCTACCGGCCAAAGGCCCAGTCTGCTTCTCGCGTCAACGGTTCTCCCCCCCCCCCGGTCTGGCCCACCCCCAAAGAGGGGGCTAGAAGCGGTGACCGATGTCCCGGCCCTGGGCTCCCCTACGGTCTGCTGGCTGAGGAGGCTGGGTCTTGCCGCTCTAACTCCGACAACGGAAGGCTTCCTGGGCTACCCCTCTGAAGGTCTGCCAGGTCACCCCGGCCCTGCCGAGGAAAGGCGCAGCTCCGCTAGATGACCTGGCATAGGGAGTGGAACCGCTGAGCAGTCTACTGCCCTCCGGACTTCGGTAAGCCCGGTCTACCTGCCGAAGGGGCTGGCAGCGTTGCCCGGTCTTCCGGCCCTCGACTCTCCTCCGGTCTACCGGCCGGGGGGGGGCCTGGGTCTTGCTGGTCTACCTCCGTGGAAAGGAGGCTTCCCAGTCGTCCCGCTGGAGGCGCGTCCTCGCATCCCCGGTCACCCCAGTCAGTCTGCCTGCTTGCCTGCCCGCCTCAGGGTCTGGGGCTTCCAGGTCTACCTTGGAGGACAGACAACTTCCCGATCTCCCCTCTTTGGGCCCAGAAGGCGCCGGTCCACTTGGCGGCGGGCCTGGTGCCGCTGCCCGGTCTACTCGCCGGAGGGGGGGAGGCTGGGTCTTGACAGTCTTCCACGGAGAACGGTAGGCTTCCTGGTCTACCCGTCGGAAAGCGCGGCTCTGCCGGACTACCTGGCATACAGCATGGAACCGCTGGCCGGTCTACTCTGCGCCGGACCTCGGGAACCCCGGTCTATCCGCCGGAGGGGCTGGAAGCGTTGCCCAATCTCCCGGCCCTTGGCGCCCCTCCGGTCTACCCGCGGGGGGGCTGGGACTTGCCGGTCTACCTCAGAGACCGGGGGGCTTCCCGGTCTACCGGCCCGCGCCTCCAGCTATACCCAGTCGTTGGACCTCGACGACATCGCCAAGGGTAGGGTTCGTGGCGACAGCTGCCGTAGAACTCGGTGACTTTGTAGACCGCCGCTTGGCGGCAGTGCAGCAGGTAGGCGATGGAGGGGACGGGTGAGGGCGTGCGTTCATGCGTGCGTGCGTGCGTTCGTCCTTGCAGGGACGGCAAGTGAGAAAAGTCTTGGCGGGCGGGCGTTCCTTTGCGGGAGGGGGAGCATGCAGAGACACAGGGATACAGAAAGACAACCACAAAAGCGCTCGTGGCTCTCACACACACTTGATTGTTTGCGAGGGGGAGGGGGAGGGGGAGGGGGAGGGGGCAGGCAGGCAGGCAGAAACAAAACCTCTCTCTCACACACACATACAAACACACTCGTTTTCGGGGGAGGGAGACAGAAGGGCACGAAATTTCTCTGCCACCCTAGCATACACTCAAACACAGCATGCCATGCGCCGGCCATACGGAGGCGCTCCTAAAGAGAGGGAGGGGTGCCTACCCGGTCTACATGGGGGGCGGGGAGGCAGGCAGGCAGGTAGGCAGGTAGGTAGGCAGGCAGGCAGGGGACGGCCACCCTGCCTCGCTAGCGCTCCTAAACCAAGGGAGGGGTGCCTGTCTGGTCTGCCTGGCGGAAGACCGGCAGGCAGGCACGGGGGTGCTGTTAAAGCAAGGAACTGCTGGAACTCAAGCTGCCTTTGAACCAGCACAGACGTGACTCCTCGCATGCTCAAAGACTATTTCTTTTTTGTTACCTGAAACTCAAGTTGTAAAGAGTGGCATGGACACCAAGGTGACCCCGCTCGCCCCCCCCCCATGCATGAGTATCACTTTCAGCCGTCGCGCCTTAACAATGCCTTCATGTGAGAAGCAGCACCGGGCTGCTGGAAGCAGTTCTGCAGACCCTTGCGCTCGTGGCCAGGGGGTGTCAGGAAGGAAACTGTGGAGACTGAGGGACACCGAGAGAGGCGCTGAAATGCAGGACCTAAAGGGATGGAAGTAGGAGCAGCAGTGTCGGCAGAAAAGGAGGTTTGGGGCGGGGGTGGTGGTAGGAGAGACAAACTGGTTGGGGGAAACAGGTGCCTTCAGGTGGGGGAATCTTTAGGGATGCAGAAAAACCTGGAAGCTGAGCTGCAGAGCGGAAGGGAGTTGGGTGAGGAAGGTTCCCTGTCATGTTGGGGGGGTGTATGGCTTCGGAGGGTGCAGACTCCCCCCTCTCCGTAAAGGTTCTGGGCCTTAGGACATCTGTTCCTTGCCAGTTTCAGGTCCTTCTGTGCCCCCTCCCTTGCCCTCAGGGCTGCCAAGAGATTAGCAAATCGATTGATTAACTGCCCAGCATCTAACTGATTAGGGACGTGGGTGGCGCTGTGGGTAAAAGCCTCAGCGCCTAGGGCTTGCCGATCGAAAGGTCGGCGGTTCGAATCCCCGCGGCGGGGTGCGCTCCTGTTGTTCGGTCCCAGCGCCTGCCAACCTAGCAGTTCGAAAGCACCCCCGGGTGCAAGTAGATAAATAGGGACCGCTTACTAGCGGGAAGGTAAACGGCGTTTCCGTGTGTGGCTCTGGCTCGCCAGAGCAGCGATGTCACGCTGGCCACGTGACCCGGAAGTGTCTCCGGACAGCGCTGGCCCCCGGCCTCTTGAGTGAGATGGGCGCACAACCCTAGAGTCTGTCAAGACTGGCCCGTACGGGCAGGGGTACCTTTACCTTTATCTAACTGATTAATCAATAAACCAACCAACACACTTTAACTGCATTTACATTCTGCAACACCTCAACTTTATAATGATGCTGTGAGAAAGGAGCGGTTTAGTAACCAACGCTTTTTCTTAAAAAATCTAACAAAAAACTTTCACTTCTTGCTGTTGGAAATAGTGGTCTCTCCTCGCCTCCCACTATTTGAATAGAAGCCCGGTACTTTCCTGCTATTATCTGAACCGAGTCCCTGGCGGAGATAGAGGAGGCTATGCTAGACAGCATCTTCAAAAGTAGAGACATCACCTTGCCAACAAAGGTCCATATAGTAAAAGCTATGGTTTTCCCAGTAGTGATGTATGGACGTGAGAGCTGGACCATAAAGAAGGCTGATCGCCGAAGAATTGATGCTTTTGAATTATGGTGCTGGAGGAGACTCTTGAGAGTCCCATGGACTGCAAGAAGATCAAACGTATCCATTCTTAAGGAAATCAGCCCTGAGTGTTCACTGGAAGGACAGATCGTGAAGCTGAGGCTCCAATACTTTGGCCACCTCATGAGAAGAGAAGACTCCCAGGAAAAGACCCTGGTGTTGGGAAATATGGAGGGCACAAGGAGAAGGGGACGACAGAGGATGAGATGGTTGGATGGTGTTCTTGAAGGTACCAGCATGAATTTGATCAAACTGTGGGAGGCAGTGGAGGACAGAAGTGCCTGGCATGCTCTGGTCCATGGGGTCACGAAGAGTCGGACACGACTAAACAACAACAACATGGAGGAAAATAGATGGCTAAGCGGAAGAGGCAACGGAGCCTGCTGGCTACTGCAGACCACGGGGGCCAACTTGAATAAATATGGAGGGGGGGAGGCATAGGCGTGGCCAGGATTCATGTTGGCGGGGGGACGGGACAGAATCATCTGCGACGCAGTTGGTCAGTTAGTTCAGCATTTTTTCTTTTCTTGATTCCTTGGCTACTCATGGGGACAGGTAAGTCCCACCCCGCCTAATAGAGCACAAGACATGGCGCGCTCGCACCATTTGAACAGCAATGAATGACCCTCAACTTTTTGGGGCATGCGGGCCCGCAAATATTTTACTGGGGGGCGAAGGAACCTCCGCCCCAGGAATTGGCTCCTACTCTGCAGACCGCCCTTCCCACCACCTTGATGAAAGTGTCCCTAAGCACGTGCAGAGTAAATTTCCATTCCACAAATAAAAGGAGACGCCACTCTGTGGAGATTTGTTAATTTTATTTATTCAATTACTGTACGTGTATACCCCGCTTGATTGCAGAAAACCTCAAAGCAGTTTGTAAAAAGATAAAGCCGTAAGATTATTAGTAAAAAACATTTTAAAAAACTAAAAGCCAGCGACGAACAAAAAACACCCCAGCAATCTGAATAGCAACAGGTGCCGAAAGGAGCGCAGTGAAAGCGCCTGCTGAAAACATTTTGTTTAGACGAGCCTGCCCAGATATTCAGCTTACTGGTATGTTTTTTCTTCGCCGCTGGTTTTTAGAGTGCTTGGAGGGAGTTCCAGCGAGTATTGCAGGCACCTGTAACAGCGCCGGTTTCGCATGAAGGGAAGGGCGGGACTTCCAGATCGGAGGGTTGCATTTTGCTTCCCATACTCACTGGAGCCCCAGACCCGTCTTCTAGAGTGGCTGGGGAGGGGAGACAGGGCAAGCAGATTAAACCTCGGGTTAATGCCCCCCCCCCGTCCTTCCTCATCTCATTCCTGACTTCAGCTCAGCTTCCTGCCGACTTACCCGTTCACCTCCCCCCTTGTCGGGATTTGCCAAAACACAGCAAAGCGGGGAGACCTCGAAGGGCTGCTGAGAACATTACGGGGACCCAGGGAGCCCTCGGCTTCTAGTAAGGAAGGTCTTTATTTCTGATGGCTCCTCTGAAAGTGGGAACAGAGGGGATTCTGGAATGGGGGGGGGATACATGCGCCCACCACCAACTCTGGGGAATAAAGGGGCGCATTAGACCGACCGGCAGCATCCCTTCGAGCAGGACTTCAAAATGCTTGCAAGTTCATTGCTTCACACTGGGGGCGAAGCAGGCCCAGACAGAGGGGGCGGGGCCATATGGGCCGCTTGGCCCGGGCCTCCGATTCCAAAGGGGGCCTCGGTTACCATATTTATATTTTCCATTTTGTCTTTATATGCAGATACGGTTCAAGCCTTGAAATAAAATTATTTGTCAGCATACCTGGCCTGGGCCTCTGCCTGGCTCTGCAAGGCCCTGGGGCGAAGACTCGCATTTGAACGACCACCAGCAGGAATTATGATCTGAAATCCCTCCACAGAAGACAGGGAGGGAGGGAGGGATATAAGGTGGTTCAGTAGATGTGTGCCCAGTGTTAACCTTTTCCTTCCAGCCTTAACATCACCATCAGCCTTCGAGGTTAGAGCATCAGGATCGCACCAGTCAGTCGGCTCACTGGGGCCGTTGCGCGTTGCTCGCCACCGACTGCAACGAAGCCTATTCAGTAGAGTCTGATAACATTCTCATAGCCTTCCCCACGCACCACTCCGTACATAGCAACAGGCACATGAGCTGGGGGTGGAGAGAAGATTGGGGAACTGCCTTTCTCCAGCAGCAACAGAGACCTCTGCTTGACCGCTGAGAAACAACAAATGCAGCATGAAACTAAAGCAATTCTTCGAGTCTCTGGATCGCACGGGAAACACTTATTGCATGAATGAAAAACGTGTTTGGGCTCCTTTAATATCTTTGGAAAGCTGCATTTGGGTGCCTCCCCACCCCCTTATCTTAATTTCGACGCATTCTGATCTCAGAAAGTCCCTTATTGGGGGATGAGCTTTGAAGCCTTCTTGAACTGGCCAGCAGAGGGCGATATGGAATTTCATTGCCATAGACTGGGGGGGGGGGGGCGGAGGGGCGGGGAGGGAAGAGTGAAAGGATCACAGGAAATTATTCCGGCTTGCTCCTTTGCAGCAGATGGCTCTGAAAGCACTTTGCAGCAAGCACTTCACCTTCATTAAAACAAAAGGGGGCAAATTAAAAACGAATCCGCAGAAGTGCATTTGGAGCCCCCGGGAAAACAGTTCCACGTGCCATCGTGTTCCTCGTCTTTGTTGTCCTCAGTTGAGAGAAACCTCTCTTACTCTGGAGGAAGAGGAAGCAAACGCGCATTTGGTGTAAAAGGCGACAAAACGTATGGGGAAAGCCTCAGCCTCCATCAAAGTCCATTTTTGCAACATCAGGAACTTGCAGCCAGGCCTCACCTCTGAAGGTCCGCATCCAACATCTGTGACGAAACATGCCAGATGGGTTTCTCTTATGAAAAGGTGAATGCCAGTCCTGTGTCGCAGTGCCGGATTTGTTGTTGTTGTTGTTTAGTCGTTTAGTCGTGTCCGACTCTTCGTGACCCCATGGACCAGAGCACGCCAGGCACTTCTGTCCTCCACTACCTCCCGCAGTTTGGTCAAACTCATGCTGGTAACCTCGAAAACACTATCCAACCATCTTGTCCTCTGTCGCCCCCTTCTCCTTGTGCCCTCCATCTTTCCCAGCATCAGGGTCTTCTCCAGGGAGTCTTCTCTTCTCATGAGGTGGCCAAAGTACTGGAGCCTCAGCTTCACGATCTGTCCTTCCAGTGAGCACTCAGGGCTGATTTCCTTAAGAATGGATGCGTTTGATCTTCTTGCAGTCCATGGAACTCTCAAGAGTCTTCTCCAGCACCATAATTCCAAAGCATCAATTCTTCGGCGATCAGCCTTCTTGATGGTCCAGCTCTCACTTCCATACATCACTACTGGGAAAACCATGGCTTTAACTATACGGACCTTTGTTGGCAAGGTGATGTCTCTACTTCTCAAGTGCCGGATTTACGTATAAGCTAAACAAGCTATAGCTTAGGGCCCTACTCTCTTGGGGACCCCCACAAAATTAAAAGGGGATAAAACCCCCAGATGTACATTTCCAAAATATAAGATAAAAAAGAAACAAAATAAAACCTACCTACAGCAACAGTGTTTTGTGTTGTGTATGGACCTATTAAATTACCAGCGAGGGGTGAACGGCAGCGGCCGGGGTAGCGGTCGGTCAGAGTTCCGTGCCCGCGCGGCTGTCTGTCGTCCCCTGCCTGCCTGCCTGCCCGCCTGCCCGCCTCCCCCCCCCGGTGGACCAGGTAGACGACCGTCCCTGGGTTTAGGAGCGCCGGGGAGCTGGGAGCAGGGAGGGAGTCAGGGTGGCCGTCCCATGCCTGCCTTCCTCCAGGTAGACTGGGCAGGAGCCTGTCCCTTTGTTTAGGAGCGCCGGCCAGCCAGGTAGGCAGGCAGAGTGGCCGTCCCCTGCCTGCCTGCCTGCCTGCTCCCCCCAAGCCCCCAGTTGATAGGCACCCCTCCCTCGCTTTAGGAGCGCCCCCGTGTGGCCGGTGAAAGGTAGGGCGGCCGTTCCAGGTAGACCGGGTAGGCGCCAGTTCCTTGATTTAGGAGCGCCCTCGTGTGGCCAGCATGGTAAGGGCAGGGCAGCCGTTCTCCTCCTCCTCCTTCGTATCCCTATTGTTGTCATGATCGTGCGTGCTTGCGTTCGTTCGTGCGATCGAAATGGGCGATGCGTGTGTGTGTGTGTGTGTGTTCGGCTGCCTGCCCGCCCACCCGCCTCCCTCTCTCTCCGTGATCTATTTTGAGTCTGTCTCTCTCTCCCCCACCCGCAAGCACAATGGGGGGGCGGGGGTGGATTCTTGGGTGTGCAGGAGAAGAGGCACCTCGGCAGAGAGGGCAGCACCAGGCAGGCAGGCACACAATAGCCAGTGTGGTGTAGTGGTTAAGAGTGGTAGACTCCTAATCTGGTGAACCGGCTTCGTGTCTGCAGTTGCTGGGTGACCTTGGGCTAGTCACACTTCTCTGAAGTCTCTCGGCCCCACTCACCTCAAAGAGTGTTTGTTGTGGGGGAGGAAGGGAAAGGAGAATGTTAGCTGCTTTGAGTTTCCTTCGAGTAGTGATAAAGCAGGATATGGAATCCATGTATACCGGGTAGGAACCTGGCCCTTTGTTTAGGAGCGCCAGGCGGGCGGCA